>NC_085879.1:15100040-15440040 GCF_034702125.1 Engraulis encrasicolus
GGTATGACTCAATATCAGATCAAGAAAATGTCTATAAAATGCTTGTATTGGCAATTGTTTAAAACTAGGTTTTAGGTCTCAAAATTCCAGTTCTACAATTCTAGTGAGTTATTGGAGGACTTTAATGTTCAATTAGGATTGACATGACTGTCTGGGCATTTTTATTTGAAAATAGACAAAATCTATCTATCTATCTATCTATCTATCTATCTATCTATCTATCTATCTATCTATCTATCTATCTATCTATCTATCTATCTATCTATCTATCTATCTATCTATCTATCAAAAAAAATCTGTGGAAATAAACTCTTGCCTAGTTTATGCTGTTTGAAACACACTCACTTGTGATAGAGCAGAACAAAGTCACATTATTTTGTACTTTTATGCATTCAGAGACAACAGATGAAGAGCTTTACCACCTAGATGACAGTCCTGAGGATGCTGTCTTCGGTCAAACCAGCAGAGGGAAGCAGACCTGATGTGTCATTTTATATTACAGTATTTCTCAATTGGTTTTGTACATTTCTCGAATCTCTCTCGCAATTTGCAAAACATAATATTCATTCTCAAAACAGCTTTAACAAATGGCAAAACACCGTGGATAACCTGCAAAACCGAGTCTCTTGCTCAAAACCCTTAGTTTGTCTTTCAAAACCAAGTTTTTGTGTCAATGAACGTATCAGCGCCAGCAGAATGGTTAGTCATTGTGTCATAGTGTATGGACAAGCTAGTCAAATCAATTTCTCAGGTTGTCAATTGAATAGTACACTCTTGAGGATCTTTTCTGAAGCGAAATGTTGTTTAGATTGGATGGGAAATGTTGTAAATTCGGCTTTATATTACATTGATCAGATAAGATTGAGATAGTTGCATGCATTCGGTGACAAAGCTTTTTGAGTGATATGACAAAAGCAATTGATAATGTACGAAATCACTGACAATTGTACACAGCCATGGCATGGTGGACGAGAGCATTTGCTATATGCCGAAAACAATGAGAAACTGATTTGACCATGTGCACAGGTAACACCAGGAAGTCACAATTGAACAAAGACTTTTGAGAATCATTATTCTGTTGTGTGAAATGTACAAAACCAATTGAGAAAAACTGTACTACTACTTCTCACAGCATTTGTATACTAAAATACCTATTTCTTGTTTGCTTGTGTGTGTGTATCTCCACATAAAAAAATCTCTGTTTGATGTTGATACAGAGTAGCCTATATAGTTTAAAGTTGTATATTTTAATTACGATAATTGTGTGGTTTTGTTGGCTTACATAACAGCTATAATGATTAAAAGTACTTTTATCCCTGACTGCTGTGGTCTGTGTTCTCTCTCTCTCCATCTCTCTGTCATTTATGTATTTATTACCAATAAACAACCAAACATGCCCTGTATACCCTATAATACGTAACTGTAAATTGCTTTAGATCAATGTGTCATCTCAGAGTTATGTTATGTAAGATTTGTTTCATTCATGAAAATAAATTAATTGTGGCAGTCATTGGTAAGCAGTTAGGGCATCAGACTTGTGGCCACGTTGGCGGGAGTAGCCTAATTAACCAGTGCTCTCCCCCATCCTCCTTGGGGCGCCATTGGGGGCTGCCCCCTCACACGGGTGAGGCATAAATGCAATTTCGTAGTGCTGTGTTCACTTGTGTGCTGTGGAGTGCTATGTCACAAAGACTTGTTGGAGTTGGAGTTTCTCAGTTTCTCAGTTTCTCACTTTCACTTAACCCATTTTAGCCCTTTTTGGGAAAAGGTGCCCTCTCCCAACCTAATTATCTCAGCCTCCGAAGCACATAAAAACATGAAATGAGTTGCATTTAAAAGCTAGAACCTTCGTTTTGCACTAGAACGTGTTCATTCAGCTCTAACATACCCACATTTTTAATAAAACAGCTCAAATCTCAAGAGCATATATGTTTAACAACAAACAAGACTGCAACCACAACATAGCCCTTACACTGCTCAGCACACTTAAAAATGGACAGGCATGGCAGCTTTGGAAATGTGGTCTCAAGTAGCTTAGTTAGACATGTTTCAATATAAATGTATATACAGGTATAATGTATATAGGCTATAATGTTCTCAACACTGGTTAAATCAAGGATTTTGATTGATTTTCCATTTTTAAAGGAAATGAAAGATCTTGTTTCTTTTGAGGGCATATGGTTCCAAAATAGTGCCTTGTGTACACTGTACAGTCAGAGGTGAAGAGCTTGATTTTATGCTCTGATTTTGGGGTAAAAAATGATGGAATGTATTGATGTAGCCTACCTTTTTTCTTTGTTTCTCTTTTATTTATTTATTTATTTTATTATTGTTATTATTTTATTTATATCCTAGTGGATTATGTGTATGTGTATTAACCACATGAATTCTGTAATGAAATCTAAAGAAAAAAAATATATAAAGATGCGTGTGAACTCCCTCTGTTTGTCTTGAAAGTCATAGAAATGAAGCTAACTATACTTCCAAAAAGTTAAGCTTAAATAGCTAAAATAATTCATTTTTAAGAACACACACACACACACACACACACACACACACACACACACACACACACACACACACACACACACACACACACACACACACACACACACACACACACACAATCCTATAGTTTCATTTGTATGACAATGGGAGAGCGTTTTACAGTTATGGAAAATTGAAAATGTTGAATATGGATAACTAGGCCTATCTATTAATGAAATTGATTGTGGTAGGAAATACTTGTGAAACATTTGTTAATGGGCAGCATACATTCTGGAAGTAAACTACTGGGAAAAAAATGACATCATCTAACTGTATTTATTTAGCCTGTATATTTTTACAGTGTTGCTTATCTTCACCAGCAGGTGAAGCTGTTGCTTTGGGAATGGACAGAATTGCATCATGGTCCTGGGACTCTGGGACTAGTCATGTGCCCGTGTGTGTGTGTCCTTGCGATTGGTCAGAGGAAAATATAAAACGAAAGTAGCATGCTGACCTCAGATCATCTGTAATGCTGACAGTGGCAGCTTGGCGTGGCGCGTACTTGGAATGTCACGTAGAATGCAGCTCACTGTGCACACCGTTTTGTTCCTGAACGTTCTTAGCAATTTTGTTTCTGCCCTTTACTTTTACATTGGTGAAACGGAAAAGAAGTGTTTCATAGAGGAACTTCCAGAGGAAACTTCGGTGATTGGTACGTAGTCCCATTAAAATCCTGTTTCCAACGGAGTTTTCCTTCTTTGAAGCTTGCTGATGGTGACTGAACATTCTGTGTAGCCAACCGTGCGTCACGTCGCTCGAAACTTTTGGTAAACACCCAAATAGCGCTAGAAGTTGAATGGGCTGCTATCTGATTCCGACTGTATCCATTTGTTGGGGGGGATAGCCCTTAAGCCAGGTTTGTCCAATTTGAGCTTTTTAGGAAGTGCACCCTTTGTTTGCATCATCCCTTGCGTAAAATGTTATGATATGATCCCCCCCCCCCCCCCCCTCTATTGGACCTACTCAGTCTCCCACACAAACTAGACTATTCAGCCGACAACTACATTTGATATTGTGTGTGGCCTTTATTTGGGGAAAATAATAAGCCAATGCTATTCAGCTTCAGCACCAAGACGGCAGAATGGATAAAAGTCAATGGGATTATTGCGGCCACCCGTAATATAAGACTACAGAAAAGTGTCTTCTTCAGAGCCTATCCTATTGCTATCCACCCAAGTCCCTACCATTATGAAAAGGCTTCAAGAGAAGACTAATGTGCACTGTCTAGTAGGGCTGCACGATTATGGAAAAAAAAAAATCATAATCACGATTATTTTGGTCAAAATCGTAATCACGATTATTCATTTTTTGCTGTTTTTTTTGGAAAATTATAACAAGGTGAAATATAACCAAGAATGAATTATATAGGGGATGAGCAAAATAAAATGAATTGTAATAATTACGTAAAGGCAATAGCATGAAACAAGAAAGAGGACAGATTTCTGGCCAGAAACACCAGCCTGTCAGTATGTTCTGGCTTCAAGGACGCTCTCAAAAGTAGGTCACTATTGCCACGATTAAATCATGATTAAAATCACGAGTTCGATTTCACTATTTTGTCACAATTTTGATTAATTTTCGATTAATTGTGCAGCCCTACTGTCTAGTAGGCCTACTTTAGCTGTTAATTAGGCTACCCAAATGCCTGCTATCTATTCTCAAATGTTACCTTTTTCATGAATACTGATCACCATCAAATTCTAAGTATGCATTGTGACAGGGAAAATGGCTTTTTTTTCATACATGAAAAGGTGGATCTTCTCCATGTCTACCATTTTAAATTTTCAGAAATAGACATTTCTAGGAGCGAAACCTACTGTAATTTCGTCATACTCTTAAATTTTAGTTTATTATTTAGAAAATTTTAATGAAAAGATTAAATTTGACAATAGTTTCAATGAGCAACATAGTTACAATAGGCCTACCTACGTACTCTGGCCACCATCCTACTTATTGCACCTTTAAATAACCTTAAAAAAATCCATTGAACTACATTCAATTTCAGTTCAGTCACTGGTCTGCAGGAAACTTTCTATGGCCTTCACCTGACCTGCAGGCTGCTAGTTGAAAGGTTCTACTTCTACATTGAAATCGGGAAGATGAAGCAAGGCAAATCTGTATAAGAGGCATGGAAGCAGATGTTACTAGGAGTTAGCAGGCCGGCCGACAGGGCGGGGGACAAAGGGGTATGTTGTCCCGGGCCCAAGGAGATAAGGGGCCCATAATTGGTCCCCTTTACATTGTATGTATTGGATAGGGGGCCCTTTCAGATGACTTCGTCCTGGGCCCAGAAAAAGCTGTCAGCTGCCCTTGGAGTTAGTGATGTTGAAACAGCCCCTGTTCCTCTTCCTGCTCGGGAGTGTGGTGTGTGGTTGCGTGAGTGACGACTGACGCGTACTATGAGCCACTGGTGTTTTCAGTTATTTGATGATGAAGCCTTCTGATTTTGACATCAATGCCCACTCACCTCTTCCAGGAAATTATCGTGTGCAGCAGTATGACAAGAGGAAGGAGGAATATGTGCCTGCCTCTCAAGGACATGGCATGTTGGTCAAAGTGAAAGATCCACTTGGAAGGGTAGGCTTACTGTAATACTGCCTCGATACATAAAGACAATATAAAACACCTCAGCAGAGATAGTGTACTGTATACAGTGTATGTAGGCCTATGCCATATACTTTGTATTTAAGTGTGTGTGTGTGTGTGTGTGTGTGTGTGTGTGTGTGTGTTTGTGTTTGTGTGTGTGTGTGTGTGTGTGTGTGTGTGTGTGTGTGTGTTTGTGTTTTAGGTGATGCCATCACATAAGAATGGCGTTGAGGGCAGGCTCTCCTTTTTCGCTTTCATGCCAGGTGAACATCGGATCTGCTTTCATTCCGAAAACCCCTCTAAGTCCTCCCTTTCTTCTGGGAGGATGTTTGTAAGTATGCATGGAAGTAGGACATATGAGATTAGGGAGAAAAAAATAAACTATGCAGTCATGTCATGCTGGGAGGTGCCTAATGCACCTAAATGCCTTTGCTCACATTAATGTATATTTAGGACAAATGAGATATTGACCCTTTCATGCAAATTCAATTGCTGGTGATTTCACTGGTACCTGAAAAAGTTTAACCCCTTAAGACGCGGCTTTATACATTTGTTGTTACCAGTATGGTAATGACCAAGTCGGGGTGCATTACTAAAGGGCCTGTGTTATGTCATAGTATTGTAGTGCTATGGTAGTTACATTTCAATGACTATTACAGCGTGCCACTGGAGGTACGGCGCGCATTAAGGGGCTACCTGTCATTACAGCTTTGTTAGGATGACGTTTTCTTACCATTACCATTTTGGTGGCAATAAGGTTATAACAGAGGCTTTGCATGACAGGGTTAAATGACACAAGAGACACATGGGCACATTCTGTTTGCTTGATGCTCTCTGTGTCCTTAATTATAATACAGGTACAGTACAGTTGGGTTACGCTTGATTCTCTCCCCTGATGATGTGTTTCGCTTCTCTCTCAACTCCAGAGAGTTCACTTGGACATCCTGGTCGGTGAGCGCGCCATCAACTATACAGAGATAAAGTCTCAATGGAAGCTGACCGAATTGCAACTGCGAGTGTATCAGCTGACTGAGCAGGTGTATCAGATTCAGAGGGAGCAGAACTACCAGCGGGTAAGGGCCTATTCACACTCTACGCTTGTCATTTAACCCCTTAAGACATGGCCCCTGTTATAAATGAGTTGTTACCATGATGGCAATGACCAAGTCATAATGTATTACTAAAAGGCCCCGTGCACTGTCATAGTGGTGTAGTTTTTAGAATGACCGTTACGTTCAAGTGGTGGAACGGCATGTGTCAAGGGGATACCTACTTACCCCATACCCTCTGTCTTTTAATACCTGGTCCTTCATACATCTGTTCATCTTTTAAGTGGGGTGCACTTTTCCTGGCTGTTATGAGCCTTTTCATCCATAATCGCAAAGTTTGAGTGAAATAATCTATAGTATGAAATCGACGGATAGCACGTTTGAAACACTCCAAACGTATCTATATCCATATCCATCCGAGTGATGGATGATAGTTCTGTGCCTTCCAGGCTTGTACGAAATTCCGAATTGAATTGAGAATGACCCCAAAATTCCAATTCAATTCTTGAATTTCAAAATGAATTGAATTGAAATTCCAAACAGGAAATGGAATTGCAATTCGAATTGGAATTGCAGGAAACTGAATTTCACAGAATTTAAATTCTAAGAAATTCAAAGCAGTGACATAACACGGACACTAGGAAGGGATGGTCAGTATCTCGAAAAGGCTACTTCTAATTAAAATTAATTTCGAAATAGAAAGTAGTATTTTGCATTTTATATTTCATGTTGTGAATTTTGTATCAAAGTGCTTTGCCCCCTGTATTTTGAATTTTGAAAATAAAAGAAAGTACAATAGCTTACTTTCTCCTGAACTATGCAATTACATAGTAGGAACACTAGATGGATCACATAGTATGTAAGTGGAGCTACTGTAGTAGCTGTTTTGGAATGTACAAGTGTTTGTCTGGGAAAGGGATGAAGGACTCAAGCTCACAATCCAAAGATTGACAGTTCAATAACATTGGCAGGTGACTACCTGACTATATGCGTTATTCATGAATAACCAGCCTCAAAATTCTGAATTATTGAATATATGCTGTTGGATCGAAAACCGCCACTCTTGATAAAATATCACAGATAATTGAAATTGCCATGCTAAGCACCAAAGGTGCAACCGAGATGATTACTAATGCTGTGCCATGCTTCACCCACAAGATGTCACTCTAAGGCCACAAATGATGCATTAGTGACGCTTTGCAAGATACTACAGTACATGGACATAATTTACAAGAAACACTTTCTTGTTTATTGAACTCACATGCAGACCTTGACATATCAGTGCCATTTTTTAAAATGTTAGTTGTGCCAAGTAACCCATTGTTTATATAGCCTTCTCCATTATTACAAAAATTTAACATTATTGTTTGTTCAATGACTGGAAATGATGGTTACACAGAAGTTTGAGTGGTTTAAAGTAGGTCTACCTTTTATGACTTAAGTGAAGTGAAGTGTTATTTTTGGTAAAGCCATACAAGCCATTGTTTGTGTAGCGAAGGGAAATTGAGTTTCCCTGCCAAGACTCGAACCTGGATCTTCTGGCATGCAAAACTGGGGCTCTAACCACTACACCAAATAGCCAGACTTATTTGCATGAAATTCAGGACACACCGACATACCTAGTAATGGTCACAGTTTTTGTTGTATTTTGTGTATTTGAAAATTAATATTTTGATTATTAATACAGTTACTGTTGTGTATTTTGTAACATATTTGTAACATTTTAGAGCTGGATATTTTGTATTGTATTTGGAAATACATTTAGTTGTGTCTTTGCCCATCCCTGGGTGGCGGTGTAGATTAAAATTCAAAGAAACTCAAAGTTATGACAAAATAGGAACACTAGATGGTGCTATATATTTATCAGCATGTGTCTATTCCCAGAAGAGTGAATTATAGCCCCCTTAGGTCACCTGTTGGGCTGCTTGCTAGCAGTGTTTTAGTATTTAGATGGGCCATTATTTGACTTTCAGGGTTTTTTTTTACTTCCATTTTGAGTTAGTTCTATATTTGCTGTGGCTCCTATGTGGTAATATTTACATACATTTTGGTACATAAAAAATAAGAAGTGTGAAAGTCATCTGTAGGCCCTGCATAACACTAATTATTATACATGCAACTACTGAAAATCACAATGGGGGCCTACGTGGTATACAACATGTACTTGTCATTGTTATATCATTTTGAATGCTGAATATTTGTAGTTAAATTTATTACCAATATTTTTGCTAACACTGTTGTACTTAGTTACACTGTTATTGTTGTATTTTATTATTTTGAAAACACAAAATTGTGTTTTCATCCACTTCCTGAATTGCAGTGAGTTTCAATTCCATTTTGAATTCCATTTCCTGTCATTCAAATTCAGTTCAATTCAACATCCTGTAGGGGTGGAGTCAATTCAATTCAATTTCAATTCCACTTCCTGAATTGAATTAAATTCAGAAATTCTGAATTTCGTACAAGCCTGGTGCCTTCCATATTAACCACACCAACCTTGGGGTAATGTTCCAAGTAGACCTTTTTTAACTAAGTAATGTAAGTACAGATTTAACTGTATTTGGCAGCATTTCCCGTAAACTGTCATTCCAAAATAAACATTTTTTGTGTATGTACAAACTTGTAATCTATTGTAGCTGATTCCATACTTCTCTTTTCTTTACCAATACACTGTGCAACAATATGATAATTCAATCACATTAAGGTGTCCAGCTGAATAAACACATAGCTGATGTTGCACAAATCAAGTCAAGTCGGTTTTATTGTCAATTTCTTCACATGCACTGGTCATACAAAGAATTTGAAACTTTGTTTCTTACTTTCCAACAACAATATTGCCTTGTTTTGATAGGATGGACCACTACAGTAGGTTCCAAGTATTGGGCTGTTAACAACTCGCACTGCACATTAGCAGAACCAAGCCAGTCGCTAGGACAATGATTCCCAACGAGGTGTATGTGTACCACTAAGGGTACGCAATCGCAATACGGGGGTATGCAGAAAAATGTAATAATAAGCACTAAAAAAGTACTGAGCACAGTTGCACTGAGATCCAGGTAGAGATATAGAACATTAGAATGTTATTGGGTGGGAGGTGCTGTGGCGCAGCGCGCTAAGCCCCTAACATTTGGGCTTACATTGCCCATGGGGACCCCAGTTCGAGTTCGGCCGGAGTCAATTCCCAGCCCTACCCCATCTCCTCTCGTACTGTCCTGTCATAATAAAGGGCAAAAAGCCCCCAAAAAATATATTTAAAAAAAAGAATGGGTACTTATTGGACGACAAAAGACTTGAGGGGTAAGCAGGACAAAAATGTTTTGAAACACTGCCCTAGAACACCATGTTTTTGGATTGCCGCTCTGATGGTTTGACCTGTGCTCCATCTACAGGACCGTGAGGAGCTCTTCCAACAGACCTGCTACAGCACCGATCAGATGGTTCTGTGGTGGTCCATCGTCCACACCCTGATTCTGTCGTGGTTCAGCGCCCAGACCTTGTTCCTGGTGGCTATCTGGCGAAAGAGACACCTCAAGAGCTTTTCTGAGGAGGAGGAGGAGGAGGAGGACAAATGTGAATTTGAGGGGAATAGTTTTTTAGATTTAGTAGATTGAAAACCGCTTTTGACTTTTAATTTAAATTCAATCAAGTAACATTAACATAATTATATCCACAGATATGCATTATGCTTTAATTCAAAATACTGTGTATGTGAAGCTTAGAGCATTTGAACCCACTCCAGATCTTCATCCAAATTCAATTTACAAATTTGTATGCTACAAATTACAGCCCCCAAAGTGACTACTGTTGCCAAAAAGGCTGTTTTCATCCCCGTTGAAGGTAAGGAGTATTCTTTTCTAAACATAATAAATCTTGAAATCTTTCTGTAGATTTGGGAGTTTATAAAGCTGGTTGGAAAAACTGCTCCCCTCTTGTTCTGGTTGCTCACTGACTGTCGATATTGTTTGCATTGGAAGCAGTCTCTATCTGCCAACAGTATAATTAAAACTTCAGTAGTGTTTTTTTTTTTTTTTATCTGGTCATGATTATTACACCATCTCTTGTGTAATAATGGGATCCCATCCCTTGTGTAATAATGGAATCCCTTGATTATTACACCATCCCCACATAACAACTGTGCTTTCAGCTCTTCACTGGCTCCCCATACGTTTTAGAATAAATTTTAAGATTCTTTTATTTGTTTTTAAGTCCCTTCATGGCTTGGCAAACTCTTACCTGTCTGATCTTTTAAAAATGCCCCCCCCCCCCCCAGGGGCCTCAGGTCAGTTGACCAAGGCCTCCTAGTCATGCCCCCTCCAGACTGAAGAGTAGAGGAGACAGAGCCTTTGCGGTCATAGGCCCAAAACTCTGGAACGAGCTCCCACCCCACATACGTTCGGCCCCATCCCTATCGGTTTTTAAAAAACATCTTAAGACACATTTTTATGCCTTAGCTTTCAACTCTTTATAACTCACTAGTTTTTCTTATCTATTTATTTACTTATTGCTTGCCCTTCTTTTAATTTGTCATATGAGCCCTCTGTAGTTTTAGCGTAGTTAGTAATTAGCCTCTTTTTATTTTTTCCAGACACTTCTTGTATATATGCATTTTCTATTGGTTATTATATTGTTTTTAAGTGCATCATGTTTTTTGCTCAAAGATTACACTATTTCGATGTTTATTTTTTGTTGTCTTTGTGTGTCTTAAGGGGTCCTTTTATATGCCTGTCCAGCACTTTGGTCAGCTATCTTGTTGTATTTTAAAGTGCTCTATAAATAAACTTTGACTTGACTTGACTTGACTTGTTTTAATAAAGCAATGCCCCTTTCTCTCTGTCATGTCTGCATCCAGGCGCAGACAAAAATCTGATCAATCTTCCACTGACGCTGATGCCTCACGTTGACTCTCCTGCTGATGGTCCTACTGTGTTCTGTGTCCTTGGATCGAACATCCTACACACATGTGAGTAAAACAGTAAAAGTGTCAGACTCACTTTAAGTTGTAACCTAGTAAACTAAACAAACCCGCTTAGCAATGTTAGCAAAAACATGTTGCAATTTCATTTGACAATACTTTATGACACCTATCAATATGGAATGTCTCTTACAGTATACCATGATGCTCACACAGTTACACACATTATTGGACTGTGGGTGTGGGTGTGTTTGTGTGGGCGCACACTTACATGTGTGGTTGCACTCTAATATCATTGCTCTTTTCATAACAGTTTTTCTACTAAATAAACCAGGGTAAGTACAAATTAAAGACTAACTCAGTAATATCTCCATTATTTAAATTAGACAAATTGAAATGAATGTCCCATATGATTTTAAAGACCTCAAAAGTCATTCCGTCATTTCATCTTTCTCCCTCTAGCATCTGGTCCCCTAGCCACTCTGCCGAAAATAAAGACACAGAAATAGTCCATGGAGAACCAGCAGATGACCAAGGTACACAAGGGTTTTTTTTTTACATTTTGCGTTGTCTTTCACATTTACACAATTCGTTCAGACATACAATAATGGCAATGTCTAGTTTGTGTATAATAGTTGAATAATAATGTCCATTTCTGTTTTGTCATCAGGTCAGACAGAGCATGATGACGACAGGTCAGTGTGTCTGAGAGGTTGAAAAGAAGTTTAAAACTATATGGAAGAATACAATTCTGAGCATTGACTGCTTTAAAGGTACAAAAATATTATATTAAGATAGAGTGAACTTAATTGCCATTAGCTACACATATTGATTAAGGACACACTCACAAACTTGCACGTACCATAGGTGCCGTGAGCTCTCAGTGTGCAGACTGTCATTATCCACCCACAGTATGTCCTTTGAAGCGCAGCACCTGAATTAAGTCTTTGATGTATAACTGTATATATGAAGTTCAATATTGCCAACGATTCTGTAGTCTTTCTGTTTACACTCTACCTGTTTCTCTGTTTAATCTAATCAAGTGATGAAGAGGATACTGCTGCACCAGTAGAGGGCATCCTAGAGCCACTATTGAAGGTAGGCACATACAGTAGATCCTATGTGATTGACCCTTTAGAACTTACATCATCACTGACTGCATGCGCATTGTTGGCAGAAACACACACACACACAGACACAGACACACACACACACAAACAGACACAGACACACACACACACAAACAGACCGTGCAGACCCCAAGAGAAGACCAGCCGTATAAGTACTAATATATCTGTATTTAGTGATTCACGAATATTGTCTATTGACGGGAGTCACAAAAGTTTGTGACTTAAAATATGGGTCCCCAGGAAAAAGTTTGGGAAACACTCATGAATTGCACTCTTCTTTTTTAACTTCTTCTGGGGCCATTTACCAACCGGTCTTCACAGCACAGATCTGTAAGAGTGTCAGAAAGGGTGTGACGTGCGAACATTCCTGTAGCAATGTGCCTAAATATATGCACACCTCCGGCCATGCATACAAGTGGAAGAAAAATGAAACTACAAATAAAATTGAGCACACTGTGCAGGATACCTTAAAACTGTTTCATGTGTATTGCAATAGGGTGTGTCTGTACGTATATGTTTCCGACAGTGTTTGTGATGTGTGTAGAAAGTGTTCAATATGCTGTTGATTAAGAGGCCCCTGGTGTTATTGTCTTTTCACGAGCCTTTGTATTTCCCTCAAGTCCACCAATCCACCATTGACCTAGTGTCCACCTAGCGTATGTGCTCGCACAAGAATAATAACACCTCCTTCTGTGTTTTCTGGAACCAACGAACCAACTCCACTTCCTTTGATGGTTCCACAGAGATGAGGAGGAGGCAGGTGTAATGTAGGCCTACAGCAAGATCAAACTGACTGAAGGTATGTAGGTTCATGCTGTTTCATGCTCCGTGTGTGTGTTCGTTAATAATTTTCTTTCAAATTGGGGCTGGGCTACTCAATACTTGCTATTCACCCTCAAGAGTCATTCCGGAAGGTCTAGCTTCCAGAATATATTCATCCTATTCGCTACCTCCCCCATCAACATGAATTGCTGTTGTTATGCCGTTTGTTTGAACACACTTGTGAGAGCAAGTGAAATGTGAGAGACTATTAGTGTAATCTTAGTCAAAGTTGCATTACTGTGTGTGTGTGTGTGTGTGTGCAGAAATCCGGAGATCACAAACGAAGATATTTACTGCCAAGATGAGTGTCCTGAAGATGCCATCTTCGCTCAAACCAAGAGAAGAAAGCAGACCTGAAAGCAGACCTGATCTTTGTTATAGTATTACCAAAGACCCTTGAACTGAGCAAGTTCAGTAAATTCTATTAATTGAAAAACTGCACTGTAGGTAGTTGTTTTCTAAAAATGTAAAACATGCTTATGGACATTTTGAGCCATTATTGGATAGGACATTGAAGAGCAGACGGGGAACAAGTGGGAGAGAGAGTTGGAGTGGGGTTGGGCAATGACCCAGGCAAGATTCAAACCTCTGAGCAGTGAGCCCATATGCATATGGACAGGTTCAATGCTGTTTGCACAAAATATCTATGGCACTTTCCTTTACATTTTCAATGATATTTTTTTGAATTATAAGTGTTGGTTTGTAATGTGTGTGTGAATCATGATTGTCTACTGGAAAAAGTGCATTTAAGATTTTTTTTTAAAAAATGTACAGGCCTGACATGTTTTATTACCAAAATTGTTTGCATCTGATGTCTTTCAGAGCTTGCTAGTTTCAATAAAAACATTTAAATGTCATCCATGACTGTTACGTATGGTATTTTATTTGCAAAAAAAAATCCACCAGGAGACAGAGCTGTGTCACATTTGAAAATATACTTAAAACCGCGTAATGTTGAAAAATAAACACATTTGGAAAAGCACACACTTCTTTCAATTAACTTTTGTTGTTCTTTTTTTCCTAAAATACATGTTTCTGCTACAAACAAAGCAGGCAGAATTTCAGTTGAAAAATATGTATAGTAAAGAGTAAAGTACAAAACACAAGAAAGTATTGATGCACATAACATCAAAGTTTTAGGAATAATTAAAATGCATTTGAACAAATCTGGAAATCTTTAGTGCAAGCACTCCAGCTCAGTTGTTATAGTATTCTGACGAATATAGGACCGTAACTTCACAAAGTGCCCAGCAGTCCTACACCTCCTGGTGTCTTCTGTGGTGATTCCTGGCCATGGTTTGATAAATGTCGTCAGCCTGCATGTCAACATTGTCTTTGTTTGCTAGGAAAGAAACATGTAAGTCAATGATAGTATACATTGAAACAGTATTTTCCTGGCTTGACTAACGGTATGATGTACTATTTTATCCATTTCCGTTATGAAATGTTTCTGTTAACCACAGGATGCTTTTGCTCATCTCAATTCGAACAGGTGCGTTGGATGCAACCAAAATTAGTAGACAACTAGCCTAGAAATCTAGACGCCCCTAGCGACCGCAAATTGAATTTGCTCCCGGGGGCAGTCTAGCGGACCCCGGTCGTTTTGCGAGGCTGAAAGTTATCCGATGACAGGGCCAATCAAATCGCGAGGAGCGAGATGGGGGCCGGGCTACCTAGGAAACTTTCTAAGAAGAAACAAGGCGGCCGTCCGTGCTACTTACAGCACGAAAGTTTTTACTTAAAGTGTATATCTCAGGTTAATTTTTATTCAAAATAATGGAATTCCTGTGATAGTTCTACCACTTCAACAATTACCCATCGTTTTTTTTTCATGCAACAGGGCATCAGAAAATGAAATATAATGGGGAAAAGTGTGTATTTTCAGTAACATGTTCAAAAGAATTCTAATCTATTGTGTGACGTCAGCCGAGACCATTCAGTAGCCCGCAGTAGACGTAGCCCTGCATTCTGTACAGTGTGTGATTGATATTATGCCGTACGGGTATGAAATAAATATCATTGGCAATATTATATCATGACCGCTACAGGGAGCCATGTGACCGTGAGGCAGTAAAATAGCCTACCAGTGTTCGAACTATGCCAAAAATTTCATTTGGGGGGTGGTGGGGGGTGGGGTTACGATTGCGCTTGCCTCAGAGTGCGAATCTCGAAAGCTTGAATTTGGAGAAGTAGGCTACCATGTGATTTCAAATTTCAAGTAGGCCTACACTACAAATTACCAGACATTGTTAGTATCAACCTTTAGTAGGTCTATCACGCCATTTCAGCATCATGTCCAAGTGGGAAAGAATGTAAACAGCGACAAATAATAAATAAATAAAACCGTTTGGGTGAATCATTTGCTCCAAGCTTTTTAACGGCATGCGGCTTCATTGTAAGAGTTCCAGAGATTACCAAATTCAAACGACTGCAAAGCAATCTGTCTGGGCACAGCGGAAAGCACCTGTGCGGTCCACACGGCCGTCAGCAGAAAACGAATGAATCCCTTGCAATATGTCCGAGAACATCAGTACGCCGTATGTCAAATGGCGCATTTGTCTACTTGTTTCGAGCACCAAGTTTCATTGTCATTGCCGCGAGTTTCTGACAAACCAAATAGTTGAGCTGCACAACGTGACACTATCATACACAACATGATGAAGCATGTGCCCTGGCTAGGGCAACTGGCGCGATATCACTGCTTCTTATTCAATGAAGCCTACCAGCACTTGCATTGCACTCGCGCTGCACTTGTCTCACAATGCAATCAGCTGCGTGCTCCGGGCCAAATAGTCAACTCTCCCACCTTGTGGACACAGGAGGGAACAATTTGAAGAACGCGTTTCAGACGGACGGACGGACAGACATAGCCTACCCTCTTATAGAGATGCTGGGACGCATCTAAAAACGTGGATCCAACGCGCGTAGTAGGAAAATAGAGACTGAAAAGATACAACCAAAAGGCTCTACTCGAAGGCTCCAGCTAACTCTGCCTCTCTCCCTGGCCATCTGAATGAGATGCTTTTATCAAACGTCATACCAAATCTACATAGGCTAGTTTTGGTATTTATGTTTATATTTGATCTGGCGATTATTGTTGTTTTACTGTCTTGCTTGAGCCGCTCTGTTTGGATTACTTGAAGACTTTCCATGGATTATCCTGCATCGTCTCAGTGCCGTGAGTAACCTGGAACATAAAGGCCATATCATCAGAGGTGAGCTTAGTCACTTTTGGCCGCGAGAGACTTTGTTTGGAAGGCCTAGGCTACATTTGCGCCACACAACGTGGATTATTGAAACTGAAGACTTGATTTCTTCTATATGGATACTTTCGTTTGGTAGGCCTATAATTACTGACAGTGCATTTTATTTTATTTTTGATGGAAAATAACCGAAATAGTCCTGCCGCCGCGTGGGTTATGCTATTGATTTGTGACATGCATGTGGGTGACCTTTACTGAAGTTGCATGTAATAGCCTATATTCTATAGAACAGTCAAAGGAAATTGAAAATAGGCCATGTGATTTTTACAACAGCGGCATTGACTCGGGTGCTATACTTTAGCCTACTGTTTTGCACCTAGGAAAAGTTTGACGCGATTTCAGCACCATGGACAGTCACTCCACAGTCGGGCGAAGAGCACCACATTTTAGGCTACGCAGATAATTTCAAGAGACCCGTTTGTGCTGTTTGTAATTTAGGTAGCCTATTGCATTTAGCTGACACGATATTGGCAGTTAATTAAAAATGATTAAAAGCAAGCCCAAAAATATGAAGGGACTAGTCAAAAAAAAGCCCATGTCGCATAGTCTATAGGCCCAAGCAGAATTTGCAACCCTGCATGAATAGCATTTCTACTAAAACTAGTTGGCCAAAAGTTACTAAATCATTTGGAAGTTGTTACAGTGCCCTGTATGAGAAAACAATTACCGGTAGTTGCGATTTCTATTACAGGCCTAAGGCAGGCCACGGCCGTTATATCATTAGTGATCGTCACCTCGCCTATGTAAAATTCCAGGCAAATAAAATTAGAACGTTCACAGATGGCCTCGCCAGGTTACGGTTAAACCCACATTTCCCACAACAAACAACAAAAATCGTTGTTTAACATCGTTTTTGGAGGGACTTATATGTGTGGATCATTTATTGAATACAGTGTGTACACATTGATCCAAAGTAGTGGTTAACCTGCGATATACACTTTAATTTAAAAAGCCTGGATGATAATATATTTCGTGGCTGACATGGATTGATGTAAACATACACCATGAACTTATGGCACACAAATAGAATGAAATTGCTGCCCCAATTTCTAATAAGACACATGCCATTAAAAACGAGACATTTGGGAGCTTTGAAAGTCTTTGAGTAGCTTACTAAATAGATGGGAATGGCTAGCCAACCTGTCGTCAATAACACAGNGCTAGGTATCCAGCCGTGTATTAGTTCTATGGGTATACAACTAGCTAGCTAACACCGAACATGCCTTGTTGACAACAATCATAAATATAACCATTTAACAAGCCCCAAATTGCTCAACATTTCGCTGGATGATCAAGAAGGGCCGTGTGGTTGAAAACATTTTTGAACTGTGTAAGTGAAAACACGATTTATTAAGAAATTTGTTTGTGGCTGTGGTGATCACACGCATTCACTCCACGAAGTTGCCGCTTCACCAAAGGGGTGTGTCGCGTGTACGTTCTGAAAGACAGCTGTGACGTTACACAGAAGTGTGTGAGGATTGGTTGTTCCGTGGCGTTGAGTGCCAAGGCATTTTGATAGACAACCGTTTATCCCGCCCACACTCTCTCCGAGCTCGCACAGACCCTTGTACAGCTTTTTGCTGTACGGGTCTGGCTCGCCAGGCTAGTAAACAACTATACCACACCATCCAAACTTGCATTCGTATTGCTCACTATGTGTCAGTTGTGAGCAATACAAATGCAAGTTTGGATGGTGTGAGGGATGTTTGTCTACTCTTTTGAATGATACTGTATAACAGTTTTCTGATCCGTCTATCAGTCTTCTAAGGCATACATACTGTATATCATGTGTATGAAGATGTCCAAAGCATGTTCAGTCACTTGCTTTAAAAAATGCCTGCATGGCTCCCATAAAGACTCCCAATCTGGTGTATAGTAGGCCCTGAACATGCCTGAAAGGCTTTAGTATTCCAGAATTTAACTTAAGCACAGAACAATCAGAAACTATGTTGTTTGTATTTCCTGAAGATACTGTCTCTGAAAGCCTAACAAATTCACATACAGTGTTATATGCAAAATGATCAGTGTTGCCTGATATAGCCGGTCTGAATGGAAACAAAAACTAAAGCCATGTGAAAGCTCAGAATACCCCAAACACACAGTAGCATACATACATAGACGTGCGGCCACAAGCTGTAGATGACTACCCGGTAGATTAGAAGCCCTTGTGACCAATATGTAACTGTGGTGGTTTCTGAAGCATCGTAATTACATGAGTCGTACTGTATGAATAAAGGCCTACTATACATACCTGAGACATTTTCGTATATCGGTTGCTTCATCTTGCTACAGAAAGAGAGTTGAGTACATTCAATGTATCAAACAAGGTATAATTTACTCCATTAATCATTGAGTGTTGCTCAACAATGTAGGCAAAAGATTAAACAAATGAAGGTATTTACATGGATTTGCCGGGTTTCTGTCTGCTTTGAGTTGCAGTGTCAAATGAAAGACAGTAGTCTGAGATCAGCTGCCCTGACATAATGGGTTTCTCCAATGGCAAATTTAAAGACTGATATATTTCAATGATTTCTTTAAACATATGGATGGTCAAAAAGACAACTTAAACGCTGTTGCATAAACTGCTCAAAAGACTCCCTAGATATCTAATACAGATTAGACATTAGGTGTGCTCATTCTAGAGCATTAAAGTGGAAATGAAGCACTGACAACTATTATCATTTTTGGCGGCTTATTTATTTTCATAAACGAATGGATGTTCGTTGGACTGCACTTTTATGTAGTTTTGCTGAAAAATGACATGTTATTACCGAGTTTCGCCACAAGGGCGCAGCCATGTTCGCCGCCTACGTAACGCGAATGGTAGACGTTGGTGGCTAATGTAACCTTCCATTCACTTAACGTTAGCGTGTGCTAACTACAGCACTAACTGACTCTAATCGTGGCAGTAAAATTGAAGAATCAATCAATCAAGAGTTTATTGTCATTGTCAAAAAGGCAACGAAATTGTGTTTCGGGTACAATACTTAGTAGCAGCAAAAACTAATACAAAGTTTAGCACACCTGGAACGACTGCGCACTGCGCGCATCCACCTTCACAAATCTTGGTTTTAGACAAGTGTTAGACAACATTGGGTAAGGATGAGGGGGAAAAGATTCCATAGCTCCACATTGCAAACATTACAATATCAAGGCATAGAACAAAAAACCTCATTTATGGCTATAAGCAGTGAAGACGAAGACATTGTACAAAACCGGGGGGAGGGGGGGCAGAAAGAAGGACGAGGGGTTCATTTTACATTGTCCCTGGGTCTTCTATGTTATAGACCTACTATCAGATGAAAGAGAAATGCCAAGTGTCATTATCACTTTGTGTCAAAAAGCCTTTGCTACGAGTATCGGGATAGCTGCAGCCATCCACCCATTGCATCCACATAGGACAGGAGTCAGGACTGTGGGGCTGCTCGCTCTCATAGGTTTGTAGTGACAGACCATCACCAATAACGTCTTTTTCCTGCATTGTTGGACGCTAATCTGAAAGCCCATGTCGTTAAGTTGGCTATGTGGTCCAATTCAGTTATAGAAAATAACTTGCAAAATTGGCGGAAGTTTGGAAAGCTTTGTGAAGGGAAGGGACGCAGCCTGTGTGTGTGTGTGGCTATCCCATCCCCTCTCTCGTCTCGCTCTCGGAGTTGGAGGAGCTTTGGGGATTTGAAGTTGATGCCACGGGAAATGAGTACACACATTAAACTATCATGTCCTAAATTAAGTTATGGCATGCTTATTAAAGTAGCTGCATCTATTGTATTAAACTATTTTGTTATAAAAGCCGCGAATGCATCCTCAAACTGGCTGGATTGGATTTGACTGGATAACACCGATAAACGTGGGCACGTGAAGTAAAATTAATTCAGATGTTGGCGAAATCATCGGAAGATGAAGGTAGGGAACTGCAACATTGCACGATTATGAAAGTGATCATGTTGGCTCATGCCAAAATTTGTTAGCGACTTGTCACCTTAGCAAAAAAGCTGCTTGTTTACCTGTGGTTCATGTGATGGGATGTCTTGTCTACCTTCATGCCTCATATTTGTTCTGTCCCACCCAAACACGTATTCTTGCTTCATTTGGGTTAAGCAAATAAGCTCATAATCAGCCACGCAAGGCCCAAATGTTTAATTCACTACTATCATAACAGCATTAGAATAGGACACTACCATTCGCGTGACGTCACCCGCTGTTGGCTGGAAACGTTAACAGAAACGTTACGTGTTTGTGCTTTATTTTTTTTATTAACGGCTTAAATTTCAGACTTCAAAAAAATATATATTTGCTGGCTTATCTTACTGGTGTTATAGACCCCTATATTAGGTCACTGCTTCATTTCGTCTTTAAGATATGTTAATCACAATACTTTATTCCAGAATCCCAATACTCAGGGAAGCCAATAAGGGAGGACAAATGGGTTAGTTGTCCAGAGCCTGGGGAGAGATGGGGCCCAGACTTGGGTCCTCATTACACTATATGTTTTGGGATGGGGCGCCATTTCAGATGACTTTGTTCTGTGTCCAGCCAAAGCTGCCAGCAACCCTGCCAGAAGTACATATTGCGTCAAGTGTTAAAAATACTTTCAATACACACCTTGATCTTTTAGTTGCTATGGACTTCATGGGTAGATAAATCGGTTCCTGAATGCAGTGTGTGTCTTGGCCTATGTCCTGTCTTTGACTAGGAAAGGATTTAGAATTTTATTGTGCCACCTATTTATATATTGTATATTATATTCCTAAAGGAGAATTATGGTGGATTTCAACACGCAGTTGTAGTGTTCACTCTACCCCTGACTTGTCCGTACCCGGAAACATCATTTTTTGTTCAGCCCTTTCAGAGATCCTGGGTAGTGGAGGGGGCATGCCTTTGTTTACATGGTACAGGTATGTCAAATACAGTATCTTAACATACTCCAAATATCATTGCAAAAGGTATGCAATATGTAAATAGTGACCTATACCCCAATTACCTGGCCAAGATCTCTGAAAGGACTGAACAGAAATAATGTTCGGGTACTGCAAAGTCAAGGATAGAGGAATCAAATGACAACAGAGGCTAGGATAGAGTGAGCAACACAACGGCATGTTGAAATCGGCTGGAAAATAATTAAATACAATTGAATATCATATCAATACCTGAGCTGCCGGTTTGTTACTGTAAAAAAGGAGCATTGTGAAGACAAGGTATGTCAATATTCTTTGCCTAAATTAGGCATGTCAACAACATATACAGTATAACAAGACTTGAACATGAATAGAAGTGGGCAGAAGCCAATGTAACATTTGCCACCCATATAACAGAATATGTTCAGGTACATTTAAGCAACCATAAGTGTTTATGAAATTTGCCTTTGAGAATTAAGTGCGCACGCATGCACAATTTTTGGCTCATAAAAAAAAAGTGAAATTTGGTCCTCAATATCCTCATCCTATATTTTGATTTTGGCCATCTGTGAATTTGAGTTAGACAACCCTGGCCTAAATGAAATGTGTTGTGACTTATTTACATGGTGAACACTGCAGGATATACATGTAGGATAAATACTGTATACAACTCCCAGGATATTGACATGATCACTTACTCTTCCTGAAGAGGTATACAAACAGCAACAAGACAATGAGGGACAAAACCAAGGCAGGCAACACACCAAAGCCGTTCATCATGGTAGAGGTCGTTGTGGTATCAACAGTGGTGCTCTTGTGCTTGGACTCTGGAAAAGAAGACATTTCGCCTAACGTGAGCCCCAATAGCGATAGTGTTTGCAATGAGGGACATACGGTAACCAAGAAAGGCAGCATACCAAAGCCCTCCATCATGGAAGAGATTGTCGTGGTCTCATGCTTGGGCTTTGAAAAAGAAGATATGTAGACTGTCGTCATGACTACCAGTACCAATACCAGTACCAATAGTATTTGTATAGCACATTATCATACAATATAGTATGCTGTCTGGACTCTTATGTGTTCCTTAATATTCTTAAAGTACTGACGGAGACTATAGGGTGGCCCTTTCACTGTTTTGCTGAATACACACGTACGCTCTCTCTCTCTCTCTCTCTCTCTCTCTCTCTCTCTCTCTCTCTCTCTCTCTCTCTCTCTCTCTCTCTCTCTCACACACACACACACTAGACCTAAGACAATTTTCTTTCAAAGACCTCCTCTGTCAATGTCGAGCCCTTTGACAAAGTACAATGACACTGAAGATTACTTGAAAGCTTTGAAGTCTAACAAACATACCTACTTTGATGAAAATGGACCCCTGGCCTGTTGTGTGCACATGGTCTGCGAGGTACCTCACTCTGGAATACACACAGCTGTAGTTGCCACTGTCTTCCATGCGGACATTTGGAATGTTCAGATGGACGTCCATGCCAGCCCAAAAGGGTTCCACATAAAACCCGACCCCGTCTTTGCAGAAATACACATGCGACAATGTGCTCTCTTTCCTATTTAGGACGGCACACTTCATTTCGATGCTGTCCCCCTCAAAAACATGGGATTCTTTAGCGAAAAGACTTGCTAGGATAGAAAAACATATATAAGAAAGATTTTTTTTTTAAAGAATTATCAGGTCTAGTAGAGATGACCATTGCCACTTATATTAACAAAATATAGATTGCAGAGCATGTTGTTCATAACATGCATTACATAATAAAATAAAAATGGGTAAGTATAGAAAATGCAATTAATTGATTTAGTGACCATAGGTCACTCTAAATCAAGTCAAGTCAGCTTAGGTCATGCAAGGAACGTGAAGTTGTGTTTCTCTCAAAGACATAAACATACACAGGACTGCCATTAACAGAACAGGCATTAAATTGCAAGACAAGACCAATAACAGAGTAACAACTCATAAGTAATAATAAAGTATTTAATACCAAGGGTGGCCGGTGACCCCACAACCTGTAAGAAAATGTGTTCATAGTCCTATAAATAGATAGGTTAACATTTTTTACCTGTCTTGAAGGATGTATTAAAAATGTGCAAATCTGCAAATGTTGTAACTGAAAAGAAAAGAAAAGATATGGAACGATACCAATCACAATTAGGCCCTTATATTTACTTGATATTAGATGAGAAGCACTTACTTTCTGCCATCGGGGAGGTCATTGTTACCAGTTGTGCGTGCTATTCTATTGAAAGCCAGCGCTTGCTTTGTAAAAGCAGGCCTTGCTTTATCTACAGGGCTTAATATGGCAGTCAAGTCACAAGTTACATTAGGCCTACGTACTACGTCACATGTAGTAGGCCACAGTAGACACCACAAATAGGAAATAGCCAACGACAGAGCACACATGAGAAAACAAAAATAAAACTAGATACTGAAATGCACAACTAAGATTTGAACAGACATTCACAAGGCAAATGATTATGTCCACAAAGTCTGCCTCAGCAACTGAAAAGGGTTAACAATAAAATAATGAAATGATGATAAACTGTATAATCTATGAGGTGTAGACTCTGATATGTTCACAATCATGGTTCCATGTACGTGTCAGTGGCCTATGCCATATCCCTATCCCCTTCCCCCTTACAGTGGCAAATTTCTATTGTTTTTCATTTTAAAATATACTGTATAGCTTCACATAACTTAAAATCAAGAGAAATCAACCGAAACGGCATCAGAAAATAGCTTTTAAATCATCCTCCCATTGTTACTGTCACTATATTCTGAGAATGATAGTTTTATGGCAGTCTGCTGTGTTAACTTTGCGTAAGCGTGCGTGCGTGTGTGCATGCGCATGTGCATGTTATCTGACAGAAAAGAACCATTGGCATGTTAGCAGTATGTGTACTGAGAAACTATTACAGTAATTTCAACTGAAATTCAGGTGTACAGCATATACTGGTACATACTGTTGCTGTTACATATCAACATAGGCCTACGTAAAGTAGATACTACAAACATCCAACATATCAGTCACACATCTTTATACATACATAGGCTACCTGTACACATTTAATTAGACATTGAAAAGAGTAATGTGGTAATCCAAGTACAAAAGTGTCACATATAATACTGTAATACATTACTGTACTGTAGGCAGTGTGGTACTCAATGCTGCTCGTGTATGACCTGTGTGAAGTTGGCACTCCATATGTTGCAAATATGAATAAAAGTATGCTCATTTTGCCTGCACAATTGTGCACAAACGATGCACAAACTAATTTAAATGTTTTTATCCATATTTTCAAACGGGTTTGAGTACGTTGCACTGTGGACCTAAGTTAACTTTGGGTAGAAAGGCTGTCCCGTGTTATGAGACCTTTAGTTGTCCAGGATGGTGCACTAAGCACTAAATAGTTCTTAGGCCTAAGTAAGTAGCACTTAAGTATGAGGTGCCCATTTGTCAATATCTCAGCAACAGATCTCCCATCATCACTAAAGGTTCACACATATACTACTTTTCCTCACACATGTATTACTGGTATGTTAAAGCATTTTGTCTGCATTTGTCAGGAAAGGTATTTTATGTATAAAATTAAATTGATTTGATGTCTATCCCTGATATACAGTATTACCAAAGGAGTGCCTCATACCTACATACTACTTCGGCTTAAATACTACTTAACCCCTTTGTGCAGAGGATATGTTATAAACTCACTGTCACCAACATTTTTGATGGAACTTGGAGGAGAGTAAATCACAGATAGGGGGAGCTGTGATGTCACTGTGGGTGTAGGTAAATGGACTGGTCAGCTTTTGGAGGTGAATTCTTCCAACATGCAAGACTTTTATGGTGGATTCATGGGCATCAGAATAGCCCATGAACATGGGGGGCTGAACTTAAGTACAGGTATGTTTGGAAAATCTTTGTTAAGGGCTCTTTGAACTATCTTAATTTTTTGTATAAAAACTCCTGTACAAATATTCACCTTACATTGTGTGTAACAGTGTAACAACAGCATCCATTTCTAGACCCAAAATCACTAAATTTTGAAAATTGTCAAACATTGCTTTTGTCACTCTTCAGAGTCAAAGGATTCCAAAAATATTTAGTTTTACAAATCCCCAAAGCATTCCAATGAACACATATATCTTGACATAGACAGGGCCGTATTAGCGTACAGGCTAAATATGTCTCCACCTGCCAGGGGCCCCCTGATTGGACAAAAGTGAAAAATTGCATAATTGTTGTAGTAGCTTTTTATAATTTTCCTTTGTTTCCTGTTGACCACTACTGGTGACTGAGTTGGATTTTATCTTTAACTCGTGCAGGTGAATGATGAGGAGAAGTTGATGTTCCAGTTTGTCCATTTAATGCAGATAATGATGATTGTTTACAAATAACTTAAAACTTGTTGAAAGATAAAGACAAAAAACTGAGAGTTACTATATGCTATGGATCAGTCCAGCCCACACGGTCAAAGGACTGTGTGCCCTCTCAGCCAAACTGGATGCCGTGACCTTTGCCCCTTAAGGCCTTCTCCTTGGGCTCCACCTCCACCTGGGCTCCAGTACCCCAGTCATCCTCTAGGTGGGGTCAGACACACCTGTGGCCAAGTTCACTCTCTCACTCATTCACTCACTCACACAAACACACACTAATAAAAAGACCAAAAAAGGGAAATGGTAAGAATAAACAAAAAGTTCATTTTGGCTCCTACAATTGTGTCAGATGCAAAAATGAAAACCTCATCTGTCATATTGACTGCAGTTATTGTACATGTTACCCTTAATTGCTAGCTCATAATTATGACACTGCCTATGTAAATTTGTTGTGAAATATGCCGTCCGAGGGGCCCACAGGAACCTGGAGCCTAGGGGCCCCAGGCCATCTTAATCAGGCCCTGGACGTAGCATATCCGATTAGTCAATTTATCCCTGTACACTTTATCACTTCAACTTTTCAAATATAAATGTTTAATACTTGGCAAAGTAACTCAGAAGATGATAAGTTCTCTACAGTTTTACTTCACATTATGTTACATTTCATTTAGCAGACACTTTTAACCAAGGCGACTTAAAAAGAGGACATCCAAGAAAGTACAGAGTGGGGTCAATACAGAGTATTGGAGTATACAAGCAATGTGGAATAGATGTAGAGCAGTAATATACAGTATAAATAGTGGAGACCCTATTAAGTGTAGTGCCCAGGATTAGAGATGAGTAGTTATCTTGGAAAAGATGAGTCTTCACAAGCTTCTTGACAGTTGAGAGGGATGACCCTGCTCTTGTAGCAACTAGCTTATTCCATTGAGTGCAACACCCTGGAAGAAACATATGGCTTCAGCATCGCCCTCAGGTAAGCCGGAGCGGAACCTGCAGTAGCTTTGTAGGCTAAATTTGTTCCGATGTCAGATCTACTACATTCTGTACATGTCCATTTGCGTCTCGCGTGTTCTGTTCCAATGGCCTCTTTTCCTTGCAAAACCTGTTGAACAAGAGGAGATTGAGAGAGAACAAGAGAGGTGAGAGGAGAGGGGGTTTAAAATGGTGTAGTTAAAGGTAAGCAAATAAACATGTTATTCTGGAACCCACCATCTGAGCGGTTTCACTTGGCTGAGGAATTCTGGGAGTTCCTCGTCTTTTGTCTCTGGTAACAACAGGCTCAGTACGCCAGATGCTATGGAAATGCTACCCATGAGTATGTAAGGTGCAGTTTCATGATACGTCCCTGAGAAAAAAGTCAACAAGAGCAAAATATGAATAATATATATTACAATCGTCATTAAACACAATACAGTTTAATATACATGTGCTACACAATATATAGTTATATATAGTATATATAGTATTACAACATGTAAAAGTGACGTGTCCATTAATTAATAATTAGTAATATCTTCAATACAATAATGAGGAACAACACATATTAATACACATAACACATGTTAAATTAACGCTGTTCATGAAAGGTAAAGTAGAAGGAGAGAGGTGCCGCACACTCACAAGTTAAATAAACAGTTTTTTAATGTGACAACGTTTCGGCCTGCCGGCCTTCTTCAGGCACACATGACCTGAAGAAGGCCGGCAGGCCGAAACGTTGTCACATTAAAAAACTGTTTATTTAACTTGTGAGTGTGCGGCACCTCTCTCCTTCTACAATTGTATATTCTGGTTGCCAGCACCTCTGCTTCTGGTGTGCGTTTTGCACCTCCACTCATGAAAGGTAAAGTGCTACTAAATAAACTCAGTGGTTTTGCAAATTACACATATGGACTTACCAATGTAGGCTATGTATGGAGAGGCAGTGCTGCCTATTCTGGCCGCCATGGAGGTGACTCCCAGTCCCATATTGCGCACTACAGTGGGGAACAGCTCCATGGTGTAGAAGTACACAAACGCATAGGCACCGGTTACCACAAGCTTCCCCGTCATCGCCAGGGTAAGGGTCAAGCCATTCAGCTCTGAAGTACAGAAATATAACGACGGCTTTAATGTGGATGTCTACTCTACACAACTATGTATTATCAATGATGAAGAAGGGGTTATTTACATAGCCATGATGTACCATATCTCTGTAGTCTGCCAGTTATTGAATGTCTATGCATAATAATCATGATATAAAAAAGACGAACCTAGATAATCGGTATGTCAAAGAAGGTCAAAGATAAGATTCAAAGGATCAGGAGCAGTGCTGCCAGATTGGACAGTTGCCCGCACAATTGGGCTACTTGGGATGTCCGTCTACGGGTAAAAACGGGAAAATTGGCCATTTGGCGGTTGTTTAAGCAGTTTTGTGCCCGTTGAAATCAATGCAATTTGTTGAAATTGGGCGGAATTTAGCGCATTTTGGCGGTTTTTGAGAACCTTTTGGGCCGGTTTTGATCAGACAAATCTGGCAACACTGATCAGGAGTAGAAATAAGGAGTAGAAATGCTCTGCAAACCTTCAGGGACAAAAGTGATGAGCAACAAGACCACCCCGCCAAGAAGAAGAGTGAAGGGCAACGTGAAGCGGCGAGGAGCATGGCGCGTAGTGAACCAGATGAAAATGTAGGCCGCAAACTCGGTACTTGCGGCAAAGAGACAGTTGAGGTAAGGATCTCCATCCAGATTGGGAGTATTGAACGACAGCCCATAGTAGCTCATTGTTAGCGAGATCCTGTGGAGCAGTAGCAATTGATAATTGATGTTGACTCACAACATAAGATTGTGCACCTTCCACTACGAAACAAACAAATACATGTACAAGCTTTGGAAATGGTCCATTCTTCCAACCCTGTACGGTTTGAGTAAGGACACTCAGTAGGTTTGCTATAACTCACCAAATGATGATGTTTAAAATTGTAATATTCCTTATGTTTTCCGTTTTTAGCAGGTCCAACCATGTGTACTTGTTCTCAGTAGTATGATTGGTCTGGAAACAAACCAAAGGAGAGGATGTAGTTACGATTAAATAAACACCAGGGGCGAAAGTAGAAAGACATTTCTTTACCGCTATCCTCCCCCCCCCCCAACCGCAATCAAATAATAAACAAAGTAAACCTGTGCACTACAGATCTACAGTAAGCTTCTGGTGATTCACCTTTGTGTCGTTCATGAGCTCCTGTTGGAAGATGTCCTCTGGTGGAGTGATGCCGTTCTTCTTGGCAGCAGCTCGAATGATGGCCTCTGCCTCCTGCAACCGGCCCTGAGTGATGAGCCAGCGGGGGGACTCTGGGATGAACCTGAGGGAACCAAACCATACCTTTTTTTAAAGTCATTGCCACCATTTTTTATCTTCATCCTCCTCCTAATCATCAGGTGGCCTTGGTATCATGAAGGAAGCAGGCCAAATGCAGGAATCACATTTTTGGAAGGTATTAATCATTACGTTTGCATGTCATTTTTAATTCCGAATTAATAATTAAATAGTTGTCGAATTTACTTTGATCTTTCATTTAATTCCAATTGAGTAGTTTACATGACGTTTTCAAAGTGGAATTAAGCTTTATTCAGAATTAAAGTAAGTTAATTCGGAATTAAATGTCTCATGTAAACAAAGCCAATGTGTGTTCATCACCACACAGAGCAGTGGAAGTGGTGCCAGACACATCCTGCTGAATGAGAAACCGTGGTAGAATGAGAACAAATGGGAATAGAAGACTCCTTCTGGCTTGTAAAAATAAAGTAGGCTACATATCTTGACAAAATTGAGTTTACACTGAAAATGGTGCTCTTGACACCTCCTTTATCTTGTGAAAAAGCCTTATGGTCCAAATGTGTCCCATGTCAGAGCTATTACCATGTCAAATTGGCAGTAACTACAATATCCAACCTAATACCAAGGCTATTCTTATTCTCAGTTTCAAAGTTGCTGTAGTTACTGCACTTTGCCTTTGTAGTAGTGGTGTGGATCGGCACTGCCCTCACGATCCGATTCGATCACGATTCGGGAGGTAGCGATCCGATCCGATCCAATTCTACAATGCATTGCAATGCATTACATTTCTACTGAAAGCAAAGCAAATGTTTAATCAGTCATGATGAGGCAATACAAGTAGTCAGATACTGAGCAACAATTTATTGGCTGTTTTCTGTATCAGTCTGTATCAGTCTTGCAATGTTTTGAAGTGCTTTTATTTAATTCAACATTCACTTGCTCCCGAAATATCCATGGAAGTAATTGAAACTTAAAAAAAATTGCTGGATCGATTTTGGAACTTGCCGGATCGATTCTGGATCGTCCATGGCCCGCATCGATTCGGATCGCCGAATCGATCATTGTTGACACCACTACTTTGTAGGGCAGCTTTGTATGCCAGCACCCATTAAGAAGGCAGCCAATCAATGAGAACCATACGCATGCACCTGCCAGAAAGCAGAATGAGACAAGCAGGCAGCAGTATTTGTTTATGCATGACACACCATAGGCATAGGCATAGACATAGGTCTTCTATACGTGGATTTATCAAACATCTTTGCATGTGACTGGGGAAACACTTGTCTGACAGACTTAATGAGATAACACTGACTCGAAAGTCCAGTTGTAATTACTAGAGAATAGACCAATTATTCTTCACGGGAATAGTCTTGGGACCCACAATTGTTGTGACAAAATATTGTTGTGCTGTCGAAATCTTCAAATAATTATCAAAAATATATCCATGCTGACATGTCTATCAGGAGTATGAACCATGTTTCACTCTCTCTTCAACATCACAGTCATTTATTCAATTCCGCATCTTGTTTTTCATCTTACTGATGGGCCCGCCGACGCCTATGCACTCTGCTGAAATCTCTCAATTACATTATAACAACATTGCTAAGACAATGCAGAGTCTAATGTGGATGGACATTTGAAAGTCTATTTCATATTTCCTGTCATGAAAAAGTTACTAAGATTCAGTGAATACTAAGCAAAAGCCCACATCCAAGTTGAAGTTCAAAAATATCATGAATCTGAAAAATTCAGAACTTGGGAGAACATCTAAATTATGTATTGTCGATCAAATAGGTCACAAGGGCTGATGGAGGGCATGCTCAGACCAACTTCAACAGGGGCCGGCCATGTGAAGAGAAAAAAAAAGAGGAAAAGAAAAGAAAAGACTGAATTTGTAGGTCGCAGTGTGTCTGGTCAAAGCCTAGCCTAGTGTGCAAACAGCTTTCCCTCTTTTCCATAGTCCTAACAGTTGGCAGGCCTCCCAATGTGTAAGGAGAGAGACACAGGGCATAAAAGGTTATGCATTCATTGACCATTCTTTGGAGTGGCCACTTCAAATTTAAATATTAGGCTACTGATGGTTTAACTATATAATTCCACAATTTGTGGGCAAGGGACAGGCAGTCCAAATGGTTACCCTGGAATGTTGCAAAGGCAAACAGAAACTTTTTCTCTTTTTTTTTCCTTTGTTGCAAAGTTGTACCAGAGAAGGTTCTCGAATTCTGTCACGTCAACTCTACCGAGTGGGAAGCTGACACCAGTGAGCAGGCGGTGATAACGTGGTGATATATCGTGGGTTTCTGCTTTTAAAGAAAAAAATAAGAGGTAGGTGTGGCTATGAATCAAATCATATGCATTCTTTAAAAGCTGGAATTTGTTTGTGATTAGCTTTTATGAAAGGTAAATGTTATGTTTGAATATTGTTCCCTTATTCATTCTATAAGTTCTGCTACTGTTCCTTTAAAGATGGCCTCCACGTCATTTGATTAATATTGCTGTGTTCCCCATTGTTATTGAATGTGTTACGCGTTGGTCCTGTTTTAAAAAACGTTCTGGTTGCTTTGTTTCAAGCCGTTTTTGCAAGCCAGCAATGTGGCTTGTGGAGAAACGAGAGGGTGTTCCGTGTTTCTCGTGGAAAAGCGTCTCTGATTGGCTCACTCGTCCTGCTCTCGTGGAAATGCGTCTCTGATTGGCTCAGTCCTCCTGTTCTTGGATAGAATGTAATGTGAAACAGAGTCGCCACTTCTCCGGGTGGTACTGCACTATAGGGGCGCCAACGGAGGCGTGCATGCTCCATTCAGGGCTGTGCTCTTTCGACAGCGACCCCTAGGCGAGCTGAAGGCACGGAGCAACCAGAGTGGGCTTGCTGTATGGATGAGGCTTTGTGCTGTGTGTGTACCTGAGAGTAGCAACCAGCTGATAGCTAAGCTATGCTAGATTTCGGGCCACCAGATGTTGCTTGTATTGAAAACAAGCAGAAAAAAATTACTCGACATGTTTTTAGAAAAATGGGTCGAAATAAACCTTTGTGGGCAACGCCTTCTTTCGACGTGACGAAACACAGAAAGGCTTTCGTGATTCGCTCGTTTCTCTGCATTATTAATGTAAATTGGGAAACACCGGGAAACACAGCCAGGCGAGGTGACGCACCGCTATGAGAGCCTTGCAAGTGAGTTTAACTTGGGGTGACCGTCCGATCTTCAAAAGGAGTGAGTAAAACTGTGTTTTATCGGAAGTTGGCCTTTAAATGAAACTGTGATTGAAACGGCAGTTGCCCTAAAGCGTGTGTGCGTGCTGCCGTGAAGTCAGTCAATAAACAGCATGGCATGTGGAATACACCGGTGTGGTAGCCTGATAAACCAGACTAAATGTGGATGTCTAATTTAGTCTGGCCTCGATGCATAATACATCTGAAGATTGTTGATGAGAACAACCTTCCCTCAAAACCGGTTTGATTCAAAACACATCTTTGCGTTGTAATTGGTTTGCCAGATTCATGGCATTCTGGCTTCATTGAATCATTATGCGAGGCCAGACCCACCCGTAGACAAAACATTTTGTCGTCCAGCGGGTGGCGCTGGTTCACCAGGCTACCGGTGTGGTTATTCAGGAGTTATACGGACATAACAACAAGCCCATCATCCTCCTACTGACTCTGACTAGCTTTTCAACCTAGCCTACAGGCTAAATGCTTTTCTTCAGAAGTAGGCTAGGTATATTAGTACTAACTGTTGCATAGCAGAACACAAAAAGATAAGATTTTAAACACTACAATATAACGTAATTCCCGTTTTATCAAGCTTTGTTGAAGTTGTTAGCAATGTAGCTCCCCGCTAGTAAGGATTCAGGCTTGCTAGGTGAGCTAACAGCAAGAGCTCACCCACAACTGGTTTATTGTTATCTATTTCCCATTAGAAAATATTTAGACACTATATAAGACACAGTCAATTCTTGGCCATGTGCAGTTATAAACAAAAATGCAGAGACGGTTATTGTCTATCAATGGAAGGTTAAATTCATACATTGAATGCATGTAATACAATAAGCCCATTATTTATTACATTTTTCTAAATGCAAGGAAGAAGGTACTGTACATGTCAATAAAGTTACTCTAATGTGTGTGTGTGTGTGTGTGTGTGTGTGTGTGTGTGTGTGTGTGTGTGTGTGTGTGTGTGTGTGTGTGTGTGTGTGTTAACTTACCACCAAAGGGGAATGTATAGAAACCCCAGCAGAGACAGAACCAACTGGAGTGTCCTCCAGTCACGAATGAAGTACGCGAACAGTGGCAGAATGGTGTAGCCAACAGCAAAGCAGGAACAGACTCCCAGGATCCCAAAACTTATGCGAGCCGATTTACTGAGCAGCTCAGAACCTGTCAGTGGAAGGCATTTAGTCAATCTCATTTTCACGTGATGACAAATAAGAGTAAGAATGTGACTCACATACATGTTAAGCTCACCAAGCACAAAGGCTGCACAGTAATTGGAAACATACGCCATCCCTGCCACAAAGTAAAGCACGCAGAACATCTCATAGCTGCTGGAGGCGGACTGTAGCACACTGACCAGAGTTTGTAGCACCATGGTTATGAGGAAGGTAGGCTTTCTGCCATACCTGAGGAGGAGAGACAAGACAAAGACAAAATGAAAAAGAGCTTTTGCAAATTCCACTTTAAAGAAGGGAAATTTCAAGGCGTGTTTCTTGTCTGTTTTTTGTATTGTTTATAGCTCAAAGACTACAGTACATTCTAAATTGTGTTGTAGGGCTTCCTCATTATGGCTGGCTCACCTGTCAGAGACAATACCTGAACAAAAGGATCCAGCCAGTACTCCCAAGAAGAACACAGTCAGTGTGAAGGGAGCCTTCCATGCATCATCACACACCAGGTTCCACTGTGGGGTGAGTGAAAATATTACTGTATTGCCAAAACATAACTTAAATATGACACGTGGCAACTTTTGGTAGGCCGAAATATTGCAAGCTGCATAAATTAATTCTTAAGTTAAAAAAAACTCTATGAGGTTGGTGGATTCCAAAACCCATTCACGCGCTACAGAAATCATAACAACATAAAACTAAACAAACATACAAATATGGCGAAGGTGTTCTCGCACGGTTCGTCCCCCTCGGGGCCGCAAACTCACCACCTCGTCAACGCATTGGCTCGGCAATGGGAGGCACAGTACAAAACCGTTCAGCTAAAGGGCCTGTCAGATAGCCCAACACTACCGCACTGAATGGAGGCTTCGAGGGGGAGGTTTACTAACGTTCCACACCACACTCTGCTGTAGTTGGCCTCTGTTACACTCTCCCTCTTAAACCTCACTCCCATCCTGGGTGAACGGCACCAATGTGATGGAGGTGTTCCCATGCAGCTTGTCCATCTCGGGCCACGAACTCACCACCTCGTCAGCGCATCGTTTCGGCAATGGGAGGCACAGTATGAGACCGCTGAGCTAAAGGGACGGTCCCATAGCCCAACGATACTGCACTGTATTGAGGCTTCTGGAGGGAGGTTTACTAACGTTCCAAACCACACTCTGCTAGTTGGCCTCCATTACACAAAAATAACCCATAACATAACACAACATAACACAGAAAAACAAAATGATAAAGTCAATCCTCCATCAGTCTACCCTTTTCATATCATGCGCAAACAGCAGGCAGGTAATGGACATACTAAGACATAAGGTTAAGACTCACATAGGCCTATGACAGTTTAGGTGTATGAGGCAGTGCCCCACTGGGACTTAAGCTTATTTGTAGTTTATCTAATTAACTTAAGTTATTCAATTCATTAAATTATTAGTTTTGTTAAGCTATGCTTTTCCTGCCATCCCACCACGGCCCCCCTAGCATCCACTCACGGCCCCCCAGACCAAAACAATTGGCCTATACATTTGACCCTAATAGTTTACAGATTACGGATCTGTTGTATCGCATTCTCATGCTTCTCATGGTTGTCATGGTCTCATGCAAAAGGGCAACTGGTTGCAGTCATTTTACCTCAGTGACAATAGTGGACACATATCTGTCTTTGCTGAACACCCAGCCATCCATACATCCCTCTGTGTCATTTCTGTAGGCAGAGTCCGAGTCTTCCTGTTCAGTGTAGCGTCTGCAGCGACTCAGGATGGTCACCCTTTTCAGCTCCTCAGTCGGGATGGACAGATTGTAGCCCAGTCCACCATAGCTGCTGTTCAGGGATGGAACTCTGCAGTGATGAGGAGGAATGTCAGCTAGGAAAACCATTGACATTCCCACATATCCATTGGGAATGATACTCAGACTGAGAAGAGCATAGATTAGATTTTGGAAAGGTCCCCATTCCCCAAGGAAAGCAACGATTTCTTCATAGTCCCTCATCAGAAAAGTTCAGTCAGACAAATACCTGCAAAAAATCCTACTAGTAAGAACTAGAACTATGCAAAACACGTGCAAAAATCGCATATGATCTTTGAAAACAAGACGTTATTGTAAATGAAACACATGCCCATTTCATTGCTCAACTGTTGTAGTTCAGTGAAGCACACGGCTACTGTATATTAATAGCCACTTTGGCACAGGGCAAGCTATAAATACAGACCACATGGGCAACAGGTTTAAAGGGCCATACATGTTTTTCTCTATTCCCCATTGCCTACAAATGTATTTACAAATTAACAGAAAACATCTCAGCAGCACTTAGCAAAACAGCAGGCCAGAAACTAGACTATGGAGGAAATACTAATACTACTAGGAATACTAGACAGAGCCTAGACCGAGTTGTCACTTGTTAAGTAAATGGTTCATGAAGTATGTCAGAGGTAAAATTGGGTGGACTCATAATAGGATTTAGTTTTAGAATTAACTGGAGATTTAGTTAGAAAAATACTTCATCCAGCATGTTTTTCTTCATTCCAGCAGAGGTCGCACTAGGGTAGCCCACGCCTGTCTCTCTGGCACGGTCAGTGGAGTAGGAGAGGCTGTCTGCTTCAGGAGAGGGAACCATGACCAGGCTGGAATCATCAGCGGGGGTTCACTCACGGAACTAGCTACTAGCCACAACTGGCTAACCCTAATCCAACCTAAGTGCAAAATGAATGGGTGTCAATGGAGTTTTCTACTATCATCATTTTTGTAATTTTTAATATTTTTTTGCCCTGAAATATTAATATCCAGTTCGAAGCTAGAAATAATAAGACCTCATTTGAGTAGCGTTTCAATTATTTTGCGCCAATAGATTATTATGTACTGGGTCACAAAGCTCAATGGGCCAAACCCATAAACAATAGCGGGATGCTAGCGAGTACAGGTCGAAATCTTCTTCCCTGCTGTAAAACTACACACCTGAAAGATTTGTCAACACAGCCTATTGTTAAACACCAGCCATAGTGCTTATCAGGAATGTTTTGATGATGAGGTTTGTGGCTGGAGCTTGTGAGTTCCCCTTTCCATTCCACACATTTTCCCACATGAAAGACTTACCAACGCTCGCCAACTAGTGGATGGCTGGGGATCATTTGGCTGTATTTAAGACCTTCAGCCATACCACAGTGTAATCTGCAGTGCGTGGAAATAAAAAAAGCAGGATATTTGTATACTATGTCTTTCAGTGGAAAGTAGTGGACACTCCATAGGAACTGTAGTATGCATGCAAAGCTAACTACAATGGGAACCAATCAGTGTGAATCTTCTCCCTGTGTTCTAAGTTCTCTGGAATCATTCACCTGCAGGAAATGTCACTGAAGCACCCTGGAGGAAGGTACTGTCCCCACACACTACTCCACAGGCACTGCCATCATAACTGCCAGCTGCCCACATATTTTACTACAACATGACACAAGCAGAGGTGGATTGGGTGCATGTATTCACATCCTTACTGTACTGTTCAAATAAAACTTGTAGACCTTGTGCTGTAATCATCTTTAAATGTTTTTGACAAGTCTATTGCATTAAACCATAAATCCAAAGCGCTTCTAAGTAATATTGGGTGATACAAAAAGTGGATTTTTTTTCCTCCATTCCCAGTCTCCTCCACGACTGTAAAAAAAAAAAGAAAAAAAAAAAACAGATACACAACTACTGTACGTATATTAAAAGCCACTTTGGTTCAGGCTACATCTAAAGTTCATGGACGACAACCACAGTAAGCAGTACCTGGAAGAATTAGAATAAGTCTAGGCCCTATTCTGTGCGATATCTCCACAATATGCATAATCTACATTTCATGCAATATTTGTTGAACGTAAAACATACAAGTACGTTTCATTACATGGCTTATATAACATACTCATTTTTTAGCAAATTAGGGTGCTACATTTTAATAATTGATCAAGAACTCAATCACTCAAGCACTCTGTAAAGGTAAGTTGCTTAATGAATTGTTAAGCAATACACTTTAAATAAATAACTGGAAATGTTGGCAGCAAATTATGGCAAAATACAAAAATATATATGTCCTTTTTTCTTTTAATGTGTAAGTGTGTGTGTGTGTGTGTGTGTGTGTGTGTGTGTGTGTGTGTGTGTGTGTGTGTGTGTGTGTGTGTGTGTGTGTGTGTGTGTGTGTGTGTGTGTGTGTGTGTGTGTGTGTGTGTGTGTGTGTGTGTGTGTAACATTAGACCATTGAACATTGGAACATTGGCATGGATGGAAAAATAGAACATGGAACATTGAAGTCCAAGGGTGATGCATTGTAATTAAATCATGCAATGACAGGTTAGCCAACAAGGGTGGACTTTTTGATTGATTTTTGATACAGTATTTCAAGTGAATGTGCAAGAGACTTATAGGCCTACCTGGCTCAAAACAAAACAGAGCCATAGAAAGACAAAAAAAGAAAAACAATCACTGCACACAAGAAAAGGAGTGGGAAGGAGTGGGTAGAAGCAATGCCTAATTCCCACCCCATATATTCAATCTATTCATAATACATAATACAGATCACCATGTGCATGCTCATCAGACATGGTATTATCCACAAGCGCCAGAAGAAGAGAGAGTGGGAGAAAGAGATGAGGTGGGTTGGGAAATGTCCCACGCAGAATTGCACACTGCCCATATATGTTGTGATGTATTATCACAGTGCACCACAATATCTCCACACCTCATGTCTTATATAATGTAGTTCACCAAAGTTTAATCTGAATGAGTGCAGTGATGCACTCTGTAATGTACACCAGGCCCACAGATACGTACAAAACAGTTGCTGCTTAAAAGTGTTTCATCAAAGTTTGGTGATGGTATCCTGTTGTCTTAGTGTTGGTCTGTCTTCTCTTCATGCCTCAAATGCAGACCTCTATCCAGCTCTCTTCTTGTGGCAATACCTGTAAAAATCCAAAGCAACCTTTCTTGATATTATCCCATGTTGAAATGACAGTGAAACAAATGCAAATGCAGGGTTTCCCCCAGGATTTTCTTGAGGGCGCGGTGGCAGGATCCCGCCAACCAAGAAGACCCCCTGGGGGCCCGGCCCCCAGGTTGGGAACCAATGATGTATCACACCAATGTGTTATAATAGTCTTACAGTTGATCTGGCTGCTGCCTAGGACCCAAACTCTCTCCTTAATAATGTAACCAGAGATGCAAAGACTGTGCCTTCTGTAAAACATTTTTCCCCAGGAGTGTAACCGTATCACAGTTTCCTGTAAATAACTGCATTCACACCTACAAAAACACACTAATATAGCCTACTGCAGTAGGCCTACTGCAGTAGGCCTGAAACAGCAGGTTTCTTTATATTGCAGTAGGCCTACAACAGTTTTAAGGAGGCCTGCAAATGATGTTTAATGAAACAAAAAGGCACAAAATAAGATGAATGAAATAGAAAAGGTGTATAACTCACCACCGGATAGGTTTAACTTGGGTGATGAGCTGTTTGAGTTCTTCTCCTTTTGTCTCTGGTAGCAACAGGCTCAGACCACCAGAGAAGAGAGAGACAGTGCCCATCAGAATAAAAGGCAGTGTCTTGTTATATGTACCTAAAAGCAAAAAAATCAATACATGAAACACTTTGTATGTAGTTGTATCTCTGTGTGTATGTAGTGTGCAGGGCTTTCCCCAGCTCTTTACTGCTAAGGCTAACTTAAGCCAGGCATACACTGTGCGATATTTTCACTCGTGTGTCTTAAGCTTCTGCTGACACTGCACGATGGAATTTCACTGTTTAAAAGTTCACAGCTCACGACTCACGTCCTCACACTACACGAGCCGACAGTCGGATGCGACCGAAATGCTTACACTGTACGACGCGACTGGCATGTTTCCCCGGTCTGCAGAGGAGGGAACATGCACACCTGAGGTGGAGATGAGGTCGCGCTCAACAGCGAATCGCACGGCCATATTAATTCGTGCATGTGAAGTGTCAAATCGGGTCGTAGCACTGCTTTAACTCTGCGATTTACGCACGAGCCACGACCAGAATTTCAAACCGTTTTGATTTTCTTGCGACCATGCGATTGCACGATCGTGAGGCGAAATCGCTTGTCGTTACCCCATGTACACTGCACGATGCGAGAATCACGACTGACCTGCGATTGAGCAAGAAATCGGCCCAACTCTCAAAAAGTTGTGCGAGTGCCAAATCGGGGCAAAATCGGGGCAAAAGTCGCACAGTGTAAGCCCAGCTTAAGGCATCTTGACAATCATCACCTAGGCCTACCACCTTGACTGATTCCCCTACAAAATAATGATTTTATTAGTTCACTCTCTGAAATTTTTATTAAGCATGTATGCATACATATTTGTTCTCGCTGGAGAATGGACTTCTCATGATCGTGCGGCTCTCGCAGGAGAGTGGCTGTCCATGCGGTGGACTGATCATCAAAGTGCTTCGCAGAGTCCGCAGGGACCACTGCACTCAAGGAGCTGAGAGAGATTACGTGGCATATTGGGCAAGATCGCTGGCCGTGGTGCTGAAGTACTGCCACGGCCGAGAAATGTCTATGCAGCAAACATTCTCGAGCTCGGGAGTACGGGGCGCTACTGAGAGCTCGGGCAGTATCTGTGCCCGCAGATACTGTATATGCGAGCTCTGAGCGGACACCCCAAAAAAAGCAACAATGGAAAATCAACAATCAGTAATGGAAAGAACAAGGTTAGAGAGGCACCCCAAAAATGCAAAACCAGGGCCAGGACCGAGCAAGCGATTTCACAAGCCAGGTGCCAGCCGAGCCTGCGCAGCAAGAGTGGAAAGTGATGTAACGAGCCCGCATTTGGTAGGGCAGGAGATGGGAAGAGACTCGAGCAGGATTCGCAGGGCAAACCAAAAGGAACAGACGGGAGAAAATGGATGCTCGCTAAGTATGCCTTGATCGTGGAGCACCATTGTTTCGGATGACGTTGGAGTATGTAACGAAGACTGAAACGTGTTGGGTGGAAAAGAGGAATTGAGTGGCATGACTGAGATGAAGTATCTTGAAGCAGCACCCAACGGTCTGGTTTGTAGCGTCCTTAGTGCCACGGCATCCAGAGTCATGTGTAGGGCATGGGTCTGGAGGCACTGTAGGGGCTGCGTCATCGGAAGATTGCATCTGAGAATGGAAGGAAGGGCATCGGGTCCGGGTCAGCATCAGGCGCCAATGTCGTGAATCTCCAAAACGACAAATGAGACAGTGGAAAGCGGTGACCATGAGCATGAGCTTTGGTGAGTGAGAACATTGGCAAGCGGCCATCCAGATTAAGGTGCTGTTTCCACGTAGCCGGATATTTTTTTATCAGGGTATTTTTTTCTCCTGTTTAGGTGTAAACACAACATGTGGATAAAAATAAACCCTCCATTGTAACAAATGCGTTTCAGCCTCCAAAATAGGATATTTTTTTCTCCTGCTTCTTATACCTGGATTTTAAATATCTGCTACATGGAAACGGAAGGCCAAAACCAATGCAACCAGGAGAAAAAAATATCCACATATAAAAATATCCAGCTACGTGGAAACAGCACCTAAGCGGCATAGGAATCGGGATAGGAGTGGTGTGTGAAGAAGATGTGTTGAAGATGGCGGCCTCATTATTTTAGTTCGGTATCTGATGCCGTCAGGGGAGCAGGGGCCCAATTAGAGGTAACGAATGCATGGGGCAGCAAGAGGCCGTCTGAGGAGGGCAACATAGAGATCAGCAGACGAAGGTGAGAGGAATGCAGCTGCTGGTTAAAAGGGTGGCAGCGGCATTGGGTAAACTGGCGAGAGCAGAGGCCGGCAGTGGCAAGCAGATGAGAGGGCGGCAGCAGTGAGTAGTGCATCCAGCAGCGGCATGTAGGGCAGAAGAGTAAGCAGAGGCATATAGAGCAAAGAGCAGTGTAGCAGGATGGATGATGCCGTACCGCAGTGTCGGGTGCGAAAGCGAAAGGGCAGCCAGTTTCTTCTTTAAAGTAGGGTGACCAGATTTGAGTTTGTAAAAAGGAGGACACTTTTTTGGGGGGGGATGGGGCGGGGGAGGGGGCATCGGTGTATCTGTATCTACAGGTATGAAAGTATATATGGGTATGAGGTATGATAGTAGGCCTAAGTATCAACGCATCCAAAATGGTCATTTGTTTAAAAGCCACTCGAACTTTTTGGCATGCACATTCATTTGTCTACCATAAATGACAATTAAAATCTCTTCAGTTACGCCTATAGGCCTATCACATAATTTGTGTGATCATATGATGCAGAGTGTGCCTTTGTTACAATCCTAGATAGTAGGCCTAACACCTATATTGGTGTAGCTTAACATCATAACAATGCAGCTCAATTTCATAGGCCTATTCTAATTTCTACATTAGGTTTTTAACAATAGATTCACCATCATGTAGGCCCATCTCAGCCATTCCCCACAAAGATGAACAGCATTAGGCTATATAACACTGGAAACTAAATATAAAAAACACAACATTTGTGGTTTTCAACTGAATTGATAATGAAGTTCTATTAGGCTACATTTTAGGCTTAATATGTTTATAAGACACCTCACAATTTACCCCTCCACTGTCATCCATTAGGCATTAGGCCTATTTAGATCTCAGAGATTAGCAATGGGCACTGCAGCCATTACAGTTTTTCTCGATTGCCTCCACACAAGTTCTGGTACTTCACACACAATTCTCGGAACATCTCACCTATTTCCCAACTCCCCTAACCAATGTCACTGAACACTAAACACAATTCCTACTTAACACTCAAATTCCAGTTTTAAAACACACTCTTTTCACACCATTACACACAATTCTCTGGATTACACTCAATTTTCATAAAGAAAAACACTGGGTTTCTCATGGAACACACTGTCATTCACAACACTACAACTGTAATACTATGTTCACTTCCTCATCACATGGGCAAACTCTCTTCATACCGGTTTACAATCTGAAATCATCACCCCATAAGGACACACATTGCATGTCATATTGATGAAAAATGAGTGGATGCAAGGAGAAAACCCATTTGTTTAGTTTTTTAACTAAAAAATATGAACTCAAAAATATGTTATACAAGACATAACTTTCATGTGGTTACCCAATATTTTACAATACATTAGTGCAATTTTTAAATATTTTTAAAAATATGTAAAATATATACACGTCTGTGTACTCCGAGGCTAAAACCAATATTTCAGTATTTTACTACAGAAAAATACCCTCTTTAGTTTCTACTGTGTTTCAAGTTGAGTATAGAGGTTTTTTCATAGCAATAGGCTATACAGTAATGTAGCCTAATGGTTTTTTTGTACTGCCAAATAGGCAATGGGGTTTATCTTTGTGTTGTTTTTGTGAAAAATACATAAATATCTTTCTGTTTCTGTTTGTGTGTTGTGGGAATTAAGTTTTTCTTATGTCACAGTATCCATGCAATCCAGAACAAGAAAACCCCAAGTTACTGGGAGAAATTAGTTTTACCCTGTACCCAACAGTGTTTTAATGGGTCTGCAAATGTGTATTGTAGTGACTGTCTGTGCTGCCCTGCTAAGGCAAAAGGCAGTAACTTCAAATTTTTCAAAAATGAGTTTTTGTCATATTTGCAATAATAAGCATCAGTTTTATCATGTGAACAAACATGGAGTTTGAAATCAGTTGTTTTGAGGGTAAAAAAAGGTGTAAAGTAAAACAAGCTGAAAATCCTTTGGGTAAACTAAGGCAGAAGACAGTAACTTCAGTTACTGCTTTTTGCCTTCTGCTCTGGACCTGCAGAATTCTGGAACTCTGATGTTCCAAACTGAGGCAGAACACAGTAACTTCAGTTACTGTTCATCTGTTAACAGTTAAAACTCCTTCTTTAAATTTCAGTCATGTAAATAATCAAAAAAATATAAAATGAAACTATTATATTATGAAACATGATCAGCCTGCTAGGCAATGTGTGTAACTACTATTTGAGGTAGTATGAAATACAAATACACACACAAAACCCATTTATAATTATATTATTATTATTATTATTAACAATTTATATGTTAATAAACATGACATTTTGTCATAATGACTCTAATAGTGTGTATACTGCTTAAATTATATGTGAAAGTTGTATTTGTTGCTTATTATTCAGATTTAAAATGGAAGTTACTGTCTTCTGCCTTAGTATGACTAATTGGCATTCCGGGGGAAATGCTAAGGCAGAACACAGTAACTTCCAAAAAAGGGTCAAAGGTTAACTATTTGTAAAATTATTTTTTATGAATAGATGTAGGCAGGCATACACTACAAACTGTGAAAATTACAGCTTTGTAGCTATAACCAGATTGTGGTGACATTAATTTATTTTAAGATAACTTTAACATCATTTTTCTCAGTTTCACACTCTGGTGAGTTACTGTCTTTTGCCTTTGACGACAAAATGAGGTTTTTAGAAGAGAGTACATTGTTTTGAGACAAGACGTGCATTTTTCAGAGGTAGTGAAGAGTTTGGCCCGTTGTGTGTGAGGTTTGGAGATTTGTGTGTAGAGTTTTGAGAATTCGAAGACCGATCCCGGAAATTGTGTGTAGGCAATCGAGAAAAACTGTAAGAGAGGAACTGGAGTTTTACCTACCATTACAGTTTTTCTCGAATGCTTACACACAATTTCTGGTACTTCACACACAATTCTCGGAACATCTCACCCATGGGCGCAGATAGCTTTTAAAAACTGAGGGGGACATTTTCACAACAGACCGTCAGTCGGGGGGGGGTGGGTTATTAGGCTATTATAGCCTACCCTGATTATAATACACTGAATATCGTTTTTTTATTGTTAGTCGCCTATTCATCTTCCACTAAATAATTGTATTTGCTTTAGTGGCCTAGGTCTACTACATTAAAACAAATAAATCTTGATTAAAAAATTAAAACATCACAAATGTTTAAACCGCTCCAGCTTCTACTCAGAATGTGCACGAGTCTCCCACCAAGACCCCGCCCCAGTGCGCGCTTCTAAACACCTTCCCATCAGCAAGTGCTACTTTCCCAACCAATTTAAACTTTAAACAGGAGAACTGTCAACAAATTTCACGTTGTATTAATGTAGGCCTACAGCAGGCTATGCAACAGTGTGTGATTTATGGCTGTAGAAATTTTAAGACGACCAGTCTCGCAGTGGTTTTGCATGTAAACATAACTTGAGTCCAGGCGCGGTTTTGGGGCGTGTGATTGATATATTGGTTTGGCTAAGCAAGAAACTGGGTAGGCCTAACCAAGTCAAACTAGGCTATATGGTCTCCTCCAGATTAGACATTTTTGATAAAAGCGACTTAAATGGTGATTCTTGAGCTCTTCAGACAACCTCTCTGCCACTAGGCTACTCGTCATTTTTCTACCACGCTGCGTGTGAATATTGTATCCTTCAGTTCACTCCACCACTTAATGCAATCCACACGTTTGCGTTGTAATACCGCCGTTTAACAACCCACAGTAAATGCATCCAACAGAATGACACCACCGCAATCATCATTCCAAAAATCCGTAAAAAAGACATTGAGTCCGATGTTCACAGCATAGGCCTAGGCTACAAAACAAGAGACCGACACGACAGCTACAGTACTTGCGTTGGCTTTGATTGACAGCTGGCATGGCATGGCCCTACAAAGCTGTCTTTTCACTCGAAAACAGGTCTACGACAGAGACACAAAAAACCCTTCTGAATAATTAACATTTGTTAACTTCAGCAACTACAAACAGCGTCACAGCGGATATGAACCCATAGTGACCTTACCTTAAAACGTTGTCTTGAAAGCAGCTAAATCCCAACTTTTAATCCATGCGTTCCACCACCATCGTTCACGTTCCACAGTTTTTGTAATCCACATCACAGTTAGCAAGAAAGGGACTGTCGTCGACATTAACTTTTAGGCTATAACAAAAGCAACTGGTCTGAGCCACAAATATAATGTAAATATGACGCCTGCTCTTCTCCACTTCCTGAATCTAGCTCTGTCAAAAGCCAATCACCGTGAGAAGCAAAAAGCTTATGGCGCTTCAAATCTGGGACTTCAGTGGCTGTTAGCCAATGAAAAAATAGATTTACTGCCATTAACTTCAATGCATTTGCTTAATTCTGCAATACCTCACCACACCATCGCAAGCATAGAGATTCTATGTCGCTACCTGGTGTCACTGTTGAGTCAGCTGACACAGTGAGCTGACAGAGCCGTTTATAGAGTGTAATGCCGTTTTTTGCCACATATGAAAGTGAATGGTCCAGGGAGGCGCTATTTCGCACATTGCAAAATGCAAAGGCAGAAATCAGATATTTTCTCCATAAAAGTGAGGGGGACGGGTCCACGTGAATGAAAATCTGGGTACGTCATGTCCCCCCCGTCCCCCCCGCTATCTGCGCCCATGCTCTCACCCATTTCCCAACTCCCCTAACCAATGTCACTGAACACTAAACACAATTCCTTCTTTACACTCACATTTCAGTTTTAAAACACACTCTTTTCAAACCACTACACACAATTCTCTGGATTACACACAATTTCCATGAAGAAAAGCCCTGGTTGTCGCATTTAACACACTGTCATTCAAAATACTAAAATCAACTGCCATACTAAGTTCACTTCCTCATCACATGGGCAAACTCTCTTCATACCGGTTTACAATCTGAAATCATCACCCCATAAGGACACACATTGCATGTCATATTGATGAAAAATGAGAGGATGCAAGGAGAAAACACATTTGTTTAGTTTTGAACTCGAAAATATGTTACACAAGACATCACTTTCATGTGGTTACCCAATATTTTACAATAAATTAGTGCAATTTTTTAAATGTCAGAAAAATATGTAAAATATATACACATCTGTGTACTCCGAGTCTAAAAACAATATTTCAGTATTTTACTACAGAAAATTACCCTCTTTAGTAAGTAGAACACTGAAGAAAATAAGTTTCTACTGTGTTTCAAGTTGAGTATAGAGTTTTACCTTGTGCATATTAGTGTTCAATGGTTCACATAAGATGGTATTAAAATGACTGCTTGTGTGTGTATTTTGAGAACAAAATTGCCTTTTTAGAAGAGAGTACATTGTTTTGAGACAAGACGTGCATTTTTCAGAGGTAGTGAGGAGTTTTGCCCGTTGTGTGTGAGTTTTTGGATTTGTGTGTAGAGTTTTGAGAATTTGAGAACTGATTCCGAAAAATTTGTGTAAGCAATCGAGAAAAACTGTAATAAGATAACCCATACAACGTTATCAATAACTGCAAAGGCAATAGACAGAAGACGAAGCTGATGAAGAAGAAGCTTAATTTCTTAACTCATGAGTCCTTCTAGCTCCGAGAAATTGCTTTTGCAAATGTCAGATCATGAAAGAATTTTTAGGCTAAGTCTTGTGACAACAAGGTGTAACAAAACTTGTAGACAACCTCCCTAAAAGATGGATTTGGTGGTGTTACTAGGCTTACTCCTGTGTTAGATTACCTTCATACCTGGCTTCACACGCGGGAATTTTTTTCAACTCCACCGCGAACGTGCATTTGCGTTTCTATTGGCATTGTAGTCCGTCGAACCGGCAGACAGATAGGCATTCGCTTGTAAACATGGGGCGCACTGGCTAGTCCCCTAGGCTACTTCTTTCGGACACATGGTGCGATTTAATGAGAAGGGCGTGACTACAACGTAATTTGTGAACGGTAGAGAGAAACCTGGAGTGGAGTCAAATGGAACGGAGTGAAAATTACAGTGCAGATGAATTAGGTGTAGGCCTATATTTCAGGCAGTCCAACAAAATCCCGGACATTTCTGAAATTCCCCCCGGACATTTTTTTAGGTCTCAAAAGTAGGACATGTCTGGTCACCCTACTTTAAAGGGTCAAAGATCTGTCTCCGTTTGCGCAGGGCAACAGAGATGTCAAGGAAAAACATAATCTTCCCGACGTATGTTATCTCGGCCGCCTCTTTCGAAGCTCTCATGACCCGCTCCTTATCAGCATGATTCAAAAACTTCATAAAAATCACCCTTGGAAGCGGAGGGGGACCCTTGTCGCCATCTGCACCGGAACACTACCTACTCGAAGTGCCCTCTCGATAATTAGGGGCCTTGGGAACTCACCAAGCACCTCAAGGAGCATGTAACTCAAGAAAACCACACACATCTCGCCCCTCTTCATCTTCAGGAAGCCTGACCAGTCTGAGGTTGGAGCGACGTGAACGACTTTCTAAGTCATCCACTTTTCGCGTCAGCCCTTCTATTGTCGCCTGCATTGTTTGCACTTGAGCCCGCAGAGCCGTAACTTCGTCTTCATTACTGCTTATTCTCTCCTCGGCTTCTGTAGTGCGTCCAGACAATTCCTTCAGTTCGCCTTGTGTTCCCTGAATTGTGATAAAAAAGGTATAACATTTCGCAGCAAAATCCTGCCTAATCGACTCGAGAGCAGTGATAATTTGACTAGCGTGAGCCAAAACTGCCACCGGCCTCGATGTCCGATGCTAGTTGTGCTGGGCTAGACGAGCCGTCCGTCTTTGTAGTCAACTTCGGAGGTCTAGGAGGCTTGCCTGACGGCATATTAGTTGCTGATTTGGTTTAAACACAGGAGTGGCTGAATATTTGTGCTGAACGCAATATTTAATATTGTACAACTATTATATGTACACTCTGGTTCAGGAGAGCCCTGTCTTGCAACCGCTCAGCCTAATGCCGTAACCGGAAGCGAGTAGAATTGATTAGAATTTAGGGATGCAGTCATGGAGGTCGGAACCCGAAGCTGGAGACCAAGCCCATCCTGGTCGCCTGGAAGCCAGTCATGCGAGCGAGAAAGAACATTTCTGGCTGGACACAGGTGAGCAGAGAATAAATGCTGTATAGTTAATCAAGGGGCGTTCCAAATTCCAGTGCGCTGAAATTCCACCAAATGACGGCACAGCGGAGAATGAGATGCAGATGATTAAAAAGGCGTGCCTATCTTTTCGCACTGAATTCAGGCAAATGACAGTTAAGTGGAGAACAGAATGCAGGTGGTAAATTAGGCATGCCAAATTTCACCACGCTTCTCTCGAACTTTCGTTTTTATCGAGTTGTGTTGTGTTGTGTATGTAATTGCACCAAAAAAAATACTGTATATACTTTTAGGGGATTTCATACCATTTGTATATCATATCAATGTACTTACCAATATGGGCTATGTATGGTGAGACAGCAGATGCAATTCCAGAGGCCATGGAGCAGACACCCATTCCCATGTTGCGTACGACAGTGGGGAAGAGTTCCGTGGAATAGACATTAATAAATGAAAAAACCCCGCTCACAACCAGTCTTCCTGTCATTGCCAAAGTCACAGTCAACCAACTGAGCTCTGGAGGAAGAAATGCAGCACAAGATGAACAAATGAATGAATGAATGAATGAATGAATGTTTTTGTATTTCTGCACACCATAATTTATCTTTCAATTACACAAGACAGACAAAGTTGAGTGTGTGTGCTTGTGAATGTGCATGTGCGTTGTGAGTGAATCAGAGGAAGAATGTAAATTCATGCATCAGTATGTTAGTTTTGTGGGTGGTTGCATGTGTGTGTGTGTTTGTGTGTGGTTATTGACAATGTCTTACTTCAAATTTAAAACTTCTCTGCTTACCCTGTTACATAGAATTTGGACAATAAAGTATACTTGACTTAACCTGACTTAACTTCAAAGTTTAACAGCATGGAGAAAAGGCTCCCCAAGTGAAGCTAAGAGTAAGCTTTTATGATGGGTCCAGGTAGTTTGGTATGGGTTACAGGTAGCCAAACTAGCATTAAATATACTATACAGTATTTGAATAGTTTACAACCGTTAATGTGGGCATGATTGATTTAAACCACCAATTTGGATTACTTCAGACTTGGCAAAATTACAAATGACTTCCGACTTTGACTTGAATGCTATTTTCTCAAGACTTGACTTGGACTTGGCTGCTGTATGTACAGTAGAATTGTGATGATTGCTTAAAGACTGACAAAAGAGCTTCTAGTCTAGCCAGAGTAGCACTATATGCTGTTAAAATCATACAGACTAAAGATCCGCAAGGTATGAACAAGAAGGGTATAATAAGAACTTATGAAAGAAGTTGTGATCATTTTGAGTTTTCTGAAAGAAAGGCCTAATGTTTAGATCTTGTATTAAATGTTTAACTTAATGGTGCCTTTCATCCCTTTTGACAACATTATGTGTAACGATCGAAAGTGGAATTCTTTCATATAAATAATCTGTCTGCCACACATGTCACAAACGACCCAAATGTGAACGTGTTGAGTTAGAAACTGGAATGTGAAAATTCTACCTGTCCTGCAATTCAATTTGCGGTCACTAGTGGCGTCAAGATTTCTAGGCTAGCAAAGGTGAATAATCTTTTTTTAATCCTGGTTAAAGATCGTGATCACCACCAAAATTGAATCACTTTTTCCTTTCATCATTTCCAACAACTCCAGTGTTTCATTCAAATCCCTTCATAACTTTTTGAGTAATCCTGACAGACAAACAAACAAGACAGACAAACCAAAGTGGCTGAAAACATAGCCTCCTTGGCCGAGGTAAAAATAAATAAATACAATAAAACACTTGTCTTCAAGCTTTATCGGGCAGGGTCCTGTCCACTATCTAGATTGAATTTTCATTTTACACAGGTGGCTGATAATCAACAGAGATCAACATAATTGTCTAACGGTGCATTCACACCAACGGCGTGGACGTCCACTATACGTCCACTTCATGTGTCCGTTATCAATCCAAACGGTGATAATACATGAAAACAGATCATGCCTTGTACACAGGAGGACGGCGTAAGCGCGGCGGATGTCCGTCCCGACCGGACATCTCCGCATTGCTCCTTGAAAATAGAATTCGAGTCTATTTTCCTGAGCGGACGTCCGCGTTCAATGCGCGGCTCCCATTGAAAATGAATGGCTGCTGCCCGCGGATAGAACATGGACGTTGACTGTGCAGTGTGAAAGGCAGCCCGTGAACCTTGAACTCGCACTGCTCATGGAGACGTTAAGGAAACGTGCCGTCGGTGTGTGTTTGTACCGTAATGCGTACTACTGTAAACTCATACAAACCTGTGGGCACAAGCTGGATGAGCAGCAGCAAAGAACCTCCAAGCAGAAAAGCGAATGGCAGAATAAAACGGCGAGGAGCATAACGTGCCGCGAACCACACAAAAGTATAACCAAGGAATTCTGTGCCAGCAGAAATTAGGCAGTTGCGATAAGGATCTCCATCCAGATTGGAGGTGTTTAAGGACAGGCTGTAGTACATCAAGGATTTTGTAAACCTGTAGAAAAATATATCATTTTAGGATCATTTTAATAGCAGAAGAATAATGCAAAATGGTATGAAAGGTGTAATGACACACAGTTATAAACAGTTATAACATTAAAAGTGTAATAACATGCCAATGAACACAGATCGCTATAGGTAGCATTTTATAAAAATATAGTTAACTTCAAAAACCTTCACTAACCACATCATGATGCATATAAGTGTGATGTTCCTCAGATTTGCAGTTCTTAGAAGATCAAAGAAAGTGTACTTGTCCCGAGCTTTAGATTCTTGATCAGTTTCCTGGGAAAAAAGTACAAGAAATTAATATCAAAATGGAGATTATTTATGCTATTAGTAATGAGTACACACTGACCCCCAACTGGTAAAGAAACCAGATATAACAGTCTACTCCATCTGCACTTAATAAAGATGATTTGTGTTGTGCTGTCATGGAGATAATCCAATTAAGCGCCAATCTTGTCTGGGACATGGCAGTAATGTACCAGAGGTCATCATGATGAGAGTCCATTGGCTAGCATCTCCAGACTGGAAGGAAGACATGCTCCCATGTGGACAAAAATGCAGCCTTAGTGTAGCAAAGTGGGCTTTAACGTTCCTTTTTAATTTGCGGTGCGTGCGTCATCACGTAACGCCGACCTATCAGCTGATCTCACAGCTGATTTCACTCCAGCTGGGACGCCGGCTAAACCAATGCTTACTAATTTCCATCAGTCCTGCTCTCGCCTGTAGCAACCTCTTTGGGTCTGTGGCGAGTTGAATTTTGCTGGTGGGCTCTGCAATTCTGTTTATTTTGTTCTGTTTGTCTTTATTTGCTGGGCAAGTGGCAGGCCCTTGATTACCCCTTTATTTACCCTTTCTTTTCTGTTAACTTATTGGCTGCCAGTCATTTTCATAAAAGAGTAAGCCACAGTGCCAGAGACTTTTCAGCATTTTGAGTGTTTTCTGGAGGCTCACAGAAAACTGAGTTCTGTTTCTATGTTAACACCATACCTAAAACACAGATTAGATTCTCATCTGTCACCAGAAAAAACGGTGTCTCTCTACTCCTTTTCGTTCTTTCATAATCATCTGTTGAAAATAAGTGGAATCCGCCAAAATGCTGCTTTCTAGCCAAAAAGCTGAGAAAACGCCATTTGAAGTAAAACTATAATTGCAAACCCATAATGACATCGTCCTAACAACACCAAACCTATCAGATGCAATTACAGAGTCTTCTGTCATCTGTAGCCTGAACAAAAGATTGTTTGTATGATCTTTTCAACCTAATAATGTACGGAAATATAACGGGGTGGGCTCGAAAGCAAGAGTGTCTTGGTTTGTTGCTGGCGCGCACAATGGATCATGACAGCAGGTGCACGTAACTCACAGAAATACAGTCTCATCGTCCTCCCTCTGGTTCCCCAACGAGAAGAGAGCACAAATAAACAATCACAGCTGGTTTGTTTCCTCCAGTACCTTGTGTGTGTGTGTGTGTGTGTGTGTGTGTGTGTGTGTGTGTGTGTGTGTGTGTGTGTGTGTGTGTGTGTGTGTGTGTGTGTGTGTGTGTGTGTGAAGGGGAGGCAGGCAGTCCAGCTTACTGCTGCTTCTTTGGCAGAGCGGACAATTTGCAGATTGATGATTACTGTCATCAGGTTTCTGCTATAGTGATCTTGTCATATATTGTTCAATGCATTTTCTTTTGATAAAGTACTGATCACATATAGCCTACAACATTTCACAAGCCGATTGGAGTGGTGAAGGCTAGCTGGTCTGAGGCTAAACAATGCTTTCTCATGTGAGCCAACAGTAACTCAAGCCAAACGTGAAGTCTTTACGAGAAAAACAGAAAAAAATCCACTTTAAGCCTCGTGGTGCCTTTACGAATAACCTTGTTTCTCATGGTTGGGCGACGAAAGGGGGGACTGACAATTGGGGTAGTTTGGTTCTGGGGGGAAGAATACTGCGGACGGACGTCAACAAACAAGCGCGACTGAAGGCTAACTGGAAACTAAGGTAATCAAACCTTTCAAACAAGTGATTTAGGGTTAAGTTTAGGGTTAGGGTTAGGGTTAAGTGTAGGGTTAAGGTTAGGGATAATGTTGGAGGAAGGGAGACATGGCATGAAGCTGACACAACGACAGCGCTCCCCTCCCGGAATGCACGCACGCTGCTCGGGTGGTCTCTCTCTCTCACTAACTCTCCCTCACCCACTCTCGACGACAGCGTGCGTTGCCCAACTACGAAAAATGAGGCTATATCGTAGCGGCACCACGAAGCATGTAGTTGATTTTTCCCCAAGAATGGGCTCTGTGAGCTGAATGCATCTGACCACACAAGGCTACTTTGTTCCAAGAATCTGCAACCCCCCTGTCTTTTTTTGATGATACAGTAAGCTGATCATACTGTACAGATCCATAAAAAGTTACAGCAGAATGAGTTAAATTAGTTGACTTACCCAGGCTCCTTTATTTAGGCTTAGTTGTAAGTTGTTAGCGATTTCATCCTAGCTAACTAGCGTAGCGAACTAGCATCCCCAACTGAGGTGACTATTATCACCACCAGTCCCCATACTAGTGCATTTTCCTATTAGATGATCTTTTGAACGCATCATCCTGATATTGTGTAGGCTGATCACATATCCAAAATGAAACAGTTGCCACACAGATCATCTCTGGTTGAACATGGTGTATTTTGGGCAAGCTAGCTACAATGCCTACTAGCTAGATATCAAAAGGGTGTTTGTTCATGAGAGGAAGTTTTTTTGTGAGGCTCTGACACTACTAAAATCAGAAGCCTACCTGTGTTAAAATCAGAGGGCAAGAAAGTAGGCCTATACTACTGTCACAGGTGTTTTACTTTCAAAAATGATTTTGCTATGCTACTTTTGAGATTATAATAGTAAATGGGGATGTTTTTGTCTTGACATTTCCTCTTGCTCTGAGCTAATGCCCTGCCCTGACTGTTCCTAAGGACACTTCTGCCACGTACAGGAACAGTTAGAACATGCGTAGAGACGTGAAATTCATACACAACATAGGTCAGACCGTCCTCAAGGCGTGGCTGTAAAAAAAACGCAATTATCGGGGGACGCCGCCAAAGGCAGGGGGCGTCACTATTCGAAATGACGTCATTCGCCGCCCAAGGCAGCCAATGAGTTAACAGGTGCAGGTAATCCCGGAGGGAGGTCCTCTTCCCCCCTGTTGGTGGGTCCGGTCACGTGGTGTGCAGTGAAATGCAGTGCAGTGCAGTGTTACCTGTGTGTGAGTGCAATAATTCACCTTCACTTAGTGTGTGCATGAGCATGCGTGTTTGTGTGTACTTATTCAAGGCCTATACAGGGGGCTTAGTATAATTCCCCCCTCTTGGGTGCACCTGCCCTGTAGTTGAGAACCCTCCTTTTCTGTACTGATTTGTGTGAGTGTGTATGAGCGTGAGTGTGTGTGTGCATTGTGGTGGGAAATATTTTAAATGTCCGGATTTTTATATTTATATGTGAAATTGTCAATAAAGACATTATTTTGTTACGGAATCCACGTTTCCTCATTAATGCAACAGAACTTGTGTGGGGGTCAAATCTAAGGTTTTCATACAGTCCCTGGGCTGTAGTTCCCATTCTTATCCCTGGGTGGCGTAGTCTATTTTGAAGTAAGAAAAACTGTGAAATTTAGAGTTTAAAACTCTCCTGTCCTTACCACTTGGTTACATTAGCATTCCTGAATAGTCATGAACTCTGAGGTGTTAAGAGGGAGGTGTACCAACATAGAGATGCTGAGCATGGCGCTCTCAAAGCCAGGGATCTCAGCCATTCTCCTTGCTTGATTATCATCGACTTTCAAATGTCGTACCGAGATGTTGGTCTGACCAAGAGGATAAAGAACTAGAAGCACTCAGAGAGCGCAGACCTCCGCCAGGAAGCTGTTTGATAGAATATTTGACTGTTACACCATAGGTCTCTCTGCCTTCTTTTTGTGGATTCCCCACAATTCAATTTCTGGTCACTATGGGCGTCTAGATATATAGGCCAGCAATGGTGAATCTTTTAAAAAGTCCTGGTTCCGGTTCGTGATCCGGATCACCACCAGAATAGAATCACTTGTTCCTTGGGTCATCACTAACAACTCCACACAGTTTTGTCCAAATCAGTTGATCAGTTTTTGAGTTATCCTGCTGTCAGAATCTTTTAAAAAGTCTTGGTTCCGGTTTGTGATCCGGATCACCACCAGAATTTAATGGGTCGTTATCAACAACTCCACAAAGTTTCGTCCAAATCCGTTGATTCGTTTTTTAGTCATGCTGCTGACAAACAAACAGACAGACGGACAAACAGACAGACAAAACAACGCGACCGAAAATTATTACCTCCGCCAAGGTAGTGTTTCCCAAATGGCCTGGTTAACCCGCCTCCCTTGTTTTGCTACTGGTTCATGCCAGAAAAGGCTGAGATGAAGTTTGAAGCAAACATTTTCTTAGTCCCAATAGAGCGTCTCCGCTTCAACCACGCCATTGTCTTGAACACAGTTCCTGATTTCTCTGGAGCTCAGAAATAATACTCGTATTGCTCCTGGCCTGACTCACCTCAGTGTCAGCACTATGCTCCAACTGGAAGATGTCTTCTGGTGGCGTGATGCCGTTCCTCTTGGCAGCAGCTCGAATGATGGCCTCTGCCTCCTGCAACCGGCCCTGAGTGATGAGCCAGCGGGGGGACTCTGGGATGAACCTGAGGGGAACAGAAACACAGCAGGCTTATGTTTGAAGTAAAGCTGTATTCTGAGACACTTTGGGAAAAACACATGGGAGGAAAGAAAAAAACTGTTGAGGAAACCAGTGGTGTTCTCTTATATGTGTGTCTTACTGTTATAAATTGCAACGGTACATGTGCGCTCTGTGTGTGTGTGTGTGTGTGTGTGTGTGTGTGTGTGTGTGTGTGTGTGTGTGTGTGTGTGTGTGTGTGTGTGTGTGTGTGTGTGTGTGTGTAGGCCTACCAACAGAGGGGCATATATAGAATTCCGAACAGAGACAGTCCTATCTGCAGTGTCTTCCAATCCCGAATGAAGTATGCATAGAGTGGAAGGAAGGCATAGCCAGTTGCGAAGCACAGACTGACCCCCAGGATCCCAAAACTCTCACGTGCCGATTTACTGAGGAGCTCTGAACCTAATAGCGAGGGAATTAAAAAAACTAAATGCCAGGAGCTCAAGGAATTGAACAGTTTCACATATGATGAGAGAGAAAATGCCAATGCTTATACAGTTGTATAGTAGTTCTTGAAATGCCCTGATTCAACTGTGTTGTATCAACTCAGTCATACCAAGTACAAAGCAGGCACAGCAAGAGGCGGTCGACATCACTCCAAAAACAAAGTAAACCACACAGAATATTTCCCAACTGTTAGAGAAAGCCAGGAGTAGGGAGATGAGAGTCTCCAGGGCCTTTGTGGAAACAAAAGTGATCTTCCTGCCAAACCTGGAACGAGAGGACCAAGGAATTGGTACAATTCAAATGAAACAGAGGGTTCTTTACCCTGTATCTTAATTTACATTGTAAATGTAATGCTCCAAAATCCTCTTATGTCAACTATAATTTGTAGCATTTTCAGCTGAAAGCCAATATAACTCTTGAATTCCTTGGTGTGGCTCATGAATAGAGATACATTCATTTGTAACAGATGATAAACATACAGTGCATTTGTCAAAATGTGTGTGCACATGAATGAAACCTCAGTGTAATCACAGTTTTCAGCATAAGCCTTAGCTTACCTGTCTGACAAAAGTCCTGCACAAAAAGATCCAACTGGCATTCCAGTGAAGAACACAGTTAATGTAAAGGGAGCTTTCCATGCATCATCACACACCAGATTCCACTGTGGAAGACAACATGGAAATCAGTATTTGGGAAACAGACAAATAAGTGCCCAAACACAATACAAGTTGGGCTACGTCTCATCGACTAGATCAGGGATGTCAAACTCAGGCCTGGGGGTCAAATTTGGTCTGCGGAGTCATTTTATTTGTCCCGCGAGATCATTTCAAAGGTGTATTAGAGTTGGCCCACATAGCCTGCACTATAAATACGCTCGCCTCCAAAAGAGTTGTCGCCTATCCATCTGTTTGGAATAACAGCTAATAACCTGACTTTCAATTAATCACTTGACTTCAGAAGTCACTCATATGAAAGCTACAACCCTCCCAAATGAACATGTATGTACAAAAATACATTTCATGCACCAAAGAAAGATTGACCCTTTATTGAACACAGACAGGGCAGATTTTGACAAGACAAAAGTTTTGTCGCCTATCGAACATAATGTGAAAATGAGCAGATAAGTCACTTCAAAACATTTCAAATACGCAGATTGGGTGTCATACTTAATCACTGAATCACTCTCACCTCTCCAGAAAATCGACTTTAGCCTTAGGTGTATGTTTAGGGTCATTGTAATCATGGAAAGCAACACAATGAAAATCAATGGAGTTCAATGAGAGATGGTGACATATTCGCTATTTGTAGAGCAATACATGTTTAACTTCATGATTTAATCAATGATAAAAGCCCTCAAACACCTGCAGCATGCATGCAGCTCGTCATAAGAGCTGTATCTGTACCATGTTTCACTTTATGCACCATTTATCTTTTTTCATATTCTTCATCTCCAACACCATATAGTTTTGATGCTATCAGTTCTAAAATGGTTGATCTTGGGATCTTGACTTCAGAGTATGAGTCCCATTAGCCTTAATTTTTGTCAGAATTAGGCCTGACATGCTCTTGGCTGGACAGGACAGTGGGAGAGACTTCTTTGGTGTTAAAGGTGAAGAATTGGAAAAAATACATGGTGCCTAAAGTCAAACATGGGAGGGATACAGCTCTTATGTGGACCTGCATGCATGCTGCTGGTGTGTGAGGGCTTTTATCATTGATTACATCATGAAGTTAAAAATGTATTGCTCTACGAATAGCAAATATGTCACCATCTCTCATTGAACTCCATTGATTTTCATTGTGTTGCTTTCCATGATTACAATGACCCTAAACATACACCTAAGGCCAAAGTTGATTTTCCGGAGAGGTGTGAGTGAATCAGTGATTAAGTATGACACCCGATCTGCGTATTTGAAGTGTTTTGAAGTGACTTATCTGCTCATTTTCACATTATATTCGATAGGCGACAAAACTTTTGTCTTGTCAAAATCTGCCCTGTCTGTGTTCATTGAAGGGTCAATCTTTCTTTGGTGCATGACATTTATTTTTGTACATACATTTTCATTCGAGAGGGTTGTAGCTTTCATATGAGTGACTTCTGAAGCCAAGTGATTAATTGAAAGTCAGGTTATTAGCTGTTATTCCAAACAGATGGATAGGCGACAACTCTTTTGGAGGCGAGTGTATAGTATAGAACAGCCAAGAACAGTACTTCCGTACGCGGTTGCTATTTTATTTTTACCGTGTTATATTCACTCAAACTCTTTCTTGAAGGGGTAAGAATTAGTTTAACACTTAACAAACACACCAGCATTATATCTCGCATGAAAACCATTGGTAATGCACTGTTTTAATGTAATGAAGTTGTAAGGAATACTGTTACTTATTTGGTCAGATATGTTCGGAATACTGTTACTTATTTGACTCAAATAATCAACCCATACATTAACCACAGTAAGTCAAGTTGGTCTTATTTTGAAGATGACAACCTCCTCTTTCAAATGGGCCATACAATAGGTGTGATGGTTTATGTATTAGGTTCATTATGTCTAACTGTTTAACTTAACCACTTTAGATTTTCTTTTGCCTAAGACATGTAAAATTTAGTAGTAAAAGTAAAAAATGTACATGTCTTAAGGCAACAGAAAATCTAAAGTGGTTAGGTGTGATAGTTGTCATTACACTGAATAGCTTGTTTTAATAGTAACTAGTAATTATATTTCTATATGGTAGTCAATGTGATGGCTGTGATGACTGATCATAGTCATGTAGGCCCCCTTTCAGGTCATGTTTTGAAGTAAAACAAAAAGGTTTTTGAAATACATGTTTCACATGGAAACTTATTCAGGCCTATTGCAAATGCTGCTTTTATTTAGTTGGAAAAGCTGAGGCTCTTGTTTTCCCACATTTAAATAGAGTACATTTCATATCATAATTTCCATTAACACAATGAACAGAGAACAGATAGCAACTCAGCGTAGAGACCCTTTCCCTTTCTTTGCTCACTTCTGTGTGGTGACAGGTGCCAGTACCGGGCCGTCCTGCATGTGACGCTACATTCCACCATACACTCGCAAAGCTAGGTAGACAACCAGTCCACTAGGCCAGTGGTTCCCAACCTATGGGTCGGGACCCCCCTTATGGGTCGCCAAAGATCCACAGGGGGTCGCGGAGCCCTCTTGATTTTAAGGGTTTTCGTTTTAAATATATATAGCCCATGTTGAATAAAAGACAAAGCATTTAACTAATAAATGCATAGACGCAACAAATTGTAAGTGCTACATTAAACATTTATTCTATATTTGACCAAAGACGAATTGAGGAATAAAATAACTAAAATGAGTTATCGCAGGAAACGGAGGGCATCTTGTGACTCCGTCTCGTGCGGGCGCTCGCGTGGTTGGGTCACCAAAGCTTACAATAGTAAAAACATGGGTCCCGTAAGAAAAAGGTTGGGAACCACTGCAGTAGGCCACAGATAGGCTACCTGTCGCGCGAATTATCCAAATGCTTTGTTGACGGCAATATCTACCCTGCAGCTGTCTTGACAAATCGCTGTTCATTTTTTCATATCCACAAGTCTTCCGTTCGACTGACAAAACCGAACCAAATTGAGCCGAGCCGAACCAATGCAATTCACACCTGCTAATTCTTTCCCCCCGGCGCTGTCCTTCAGCAGCACCACGTTGTCAGTACACGTCTGGTTAGCTTTCATTACGTGCCGAGTGAAAAACTCTCGCCATTATTCTGTGTTGTTGCACTGTTGTGAGGGATATCGCCAAATTAATTAGATAAGGTCAGAACATTATTTTGGCAATAATATGTATTGTCCGCGAAAATAAAACGACTCACCCTTTTTGGCTGCACTGCACATGGTCTTAACAAACTCACCCCAGGTGAAAACCTATATACTTAAAGTGTACTTTTTTTGACCGTACTATGTACAAAGTGTACTATTTTCGGCGATTTAAAGTGCGCTTCATTGCACTATTAGCGCACTGAAGCACTGCTAAAGCAGTACTTCAGCACACTTGCAGCACACTGAGGCTGCTAAATTGGACAACCTTTGGACAACTTTAAGTGCACTACGAGCATACTTTTGAAAGTATGCTCTAAACCAGTGGTTCTCAACTGGAACAGTCTTGGGACCCACCATTTTCCACTCTCATTCGGTCGCGACAAAAGAAATTCGACAGAGAAGAACAATCTCTTGGGGGGAAATGGATTGGCCACGGTGTAGTACGCGGGCGTTGCCTGAGGACACGAGTGGNTGGAAAATTAACTCCCTCGTGCATGGTCATTGGTCAGTGGGTGCGATGGATACAATTTCCGTACTCTCTTGCGCATGGTCAGTGGGGGCGACACCATGATGGATAATTTGTGGCCAAATTAACTGCAGCTGTTGGTCAGCAGTAATTGGTGGGGGTAATTATGGACAGCTGACAAACATTCACGCTGTCCTATGACCTGTTCCACACTCCGACCCTCACGGAAGTGGCATTGCATGCTTCCCTGATGCTTCCAATACTGACCGTAGAAGAAGAATACAATTTCCGTACTCCCCTCGCCATCATTTTGTACTACGCTGTTATGACGTGAGTAAGCCCTCCTATCTATCTATCTCTCCTTGGTCGCGACCCAATTTTTTTAGCGTTCAAGTCATTTCAATGCAATTCTCAAAATGTAACCAAGACTCGAATGACTGCACGCTATCTAACTCGCATAAACATTCAGATTGTATCTAAGACAACAGATGACACGGAGTTCACTAGCCTATCAAAATAAAAGTTGTAAATTGTTGCAGGAAAAGTTGGATTTTTTTTTTTTTTTTAGAATTACGTTTTTTTTTACACCAAGGCTCCACGACCCACCCATGACCCCTCCGCGACCCACTTTTGGGTCGCGACCCACCAGTTGAGAAACACTGCTCTAAACACACTTTTCATGCATTCGTATGGCATTAAGAGTGTGCTGGAGTACTCTTCTATGACATTTTATTGTTACTTGAAGTTCAATAAAAGTATATTAACTTCATGCTTCTTTGGACTACATTGGAACACTTCAAGTCTGTAAAAAGTATATCATATTAAGTATTGTAAATGTATTAACAGGTATGTTTGAAGTACGTTTACAGCATACTCCCAAGTACAGTGAGTCCAATAAGTATTTGATCCCTTGCTGATTTTGTTGGTTTGCCTACTAACAAAGACATGATCAGTCAATAAATGTTATGATAATATGTATTCTAATATGGAGAGACAGAATATCAAAAAGAAAATCCAGAAATTGACTTAAGAGAATATATATTAATTTATTTCCATTTCATCGAGCAAAATAAGTATTCAATCCCCTGCCAACTGATTACAGTTCCGGGCTCACAGACCAGATGGGCACTTCCGTTCAACTTGTCATCTGAATGAAAGACACCTGTACATACTAACATGCATAAAAGACACATTTAATCAGCAGAATCAGTCCATAGTATGAGTGAATCAGTCACACTCCAACCTCACCATCATGGGAAAGACCAAAGAGCGGTCAAATGATATCAGGGACAAGATTTTAGACCTGAACAAAGATTAAATGGGCTGCAAAGCCACAAGAAAGAGACTGGGTATTAATGACCCAGCTGTTGATGCATTTCTTCCAAAATATGAGGAATACGAAATGACTATACATCAGCATGTCTGGGGTTCTATACAAGATTTGACCTTTTGTAGGGATTTGATAACCATGAGAACAGAAAGAAAGCACCCTAGACCTGTACGGGATGAACTAGGCAATGATATCAAAGCTACTGGGACCAAAATCACTGAGAAAACTACTGGTAGAAATTAATGTCACAGAGGTTTAAAATCCTGTAGTGCACACATGGTACCTCTACTTCAGAAGGAACCTGTGCAGTCCCACCTGAGGTTTGCCAACGGACATCAGGCTGGTTTAGGATATGATAAGGAGGTGCTGTAGTCAGATGAAACCAAAATCAAGCTGTTTGGCATTAACACAATTCAATGTGTTTTGAGGAAGAGTACTGCTGTCTATGATCCCAAGAACACCCTCCTCACCATCATGCATGAAAGTGGTATCATTATGGTTTGAGGGTGTTTGTCTGGCCAAGGCACAGGAGAACTTCACATCGTCAACGAATGGATGGAGGGAGACATGTAATGTGCAATCCTGAGTGCAAACGTCCTTCCCTCCACCACTACACTGAAGGGTGGGCCATTTTTGGATCTCCCAACATGACAATAATACACAACATACAGTCAAAGCAACGAAGGAGTGGCTCAATAAGAAGCATATTAAAGTCGTGAAGTGGCCTAGACAGTCTCCAAATATTAACCCTATAGTAATTCTATGGAGAGAACTGAACCTCCCATTTGCCAAGCTACAGCCACAAACTATTGATGTTTTGGAGATAATCTGCAAAGAAAAATGGGCAAAAATATTTTCTACTATATGCACAAACATTGTCATCAACTAAAAGAAGCATCTGACCTCAGTGCTAGACAACTAGGGCTTTGCCACAAAGCACTTTATCTTCTTTAGCTAGAGGGGTCAAATACTTATTAGCCTAAATTAAATACAAATAAATTAAAATATATTATTTTAAGTTATTTTCTGGAATTTCTTTTTGATATTCTGTCTCTCCATGTTTGAATACATATTATCATAAATTTATAGACTGATCATGTCTTTATTAGTGGGCAAACGGGCAAAATCAGCAAGGGATCAAATACATATTGGACTCACTGTACATGAAATAACATCAATGTAATACTATAATCCATACTGTTTCTCAGAACGTGTACATTAACCAGATCCTCAGGTCACATTAGTGATATGCATGCATAGCATATTTGCCATTCACAGTCATTGAAACTTCCCAGAGATTTCAAGTACACATATCACTTTGACTCTGTCTAATTTCAATTTCCTTCACTTGAACATTTACTTTGACACATCATCCTTAGTTTTGTCAACTTCTTCTGTCTTACCCCCCAATATGAGATAATTGGAAGTGTGAGCATATATATACCAGAACATACATACTGTATACTTGACCGTCGCAATGATGGTGGGAACATGGCCATTTTTTGTGTTCCACTTAAAATAAAATAAAAACCCTACAATAAATGCAGAATATAACAATGAGTAATATTTTCATGCAAACCAAAGGTATTCCTCCGAGATAAATGGCTCTCTGTTTGAGAAATTTAGCTCCAAAAAATGCAGTTCATGATGGGACATGCATGATGGTGCATGATGGGTAAATGCACTTTGCATAAGCGCACTTTGAAGATATTTGGGTGAAGTACAACCATGGTGCACTTATGCTAACATACTTGCAATATGTTAAAGCGATTTACTTTAAAGCTGTGGTGAGGCTATCGCAACGAAATACAGAGGCAAATATGAACGCCAACCAGATAGGCTACTGCAGTGTATTTCAATAGGCTATTTCTGTAGCCTTTCATCCAATTTCTTTCTTTCGCTCAAAAGGTATTATTTTTATTTTTTTAGCATTTTGATTCAAAATTAAGTGTTTAGGTTAGACTTTTAGCCCAAAAGTTGTCGCCTGTTTGGTGGATGGAGTAATTAACCAGTGCTCTCCCTTGTTCTCCTCCATGACTGAGGTACGCTGAGCATGGTACCGTCCTGCCGCACTGCTTCCTTTCGGGCATCTTTTTGCAAAAAAAGTCTTGTTAAGACTCACAATGAAAGGTAGTGAAAAAAGGTATTAAATGGTAGTATTTGACTTCAAGATTGGTGTATATACCCTGATATGTGCCTCCCAATTTGAAGGAACCAAATGTCAGAGTTTTGATGTTAGAGCAAAAGTGCAGCGCACTTTGTTTGGCAAAGCTGAATCTAGCATAGCTATTTTTGATGCTCAATAATTGTTTACATGTTGTGGTAAACCCTCTGAATTTACAATGGTGAAGCGTTCTTGATTGTTCTTGATCTTGTTCTCGATTGTTGACTTGGACACGCATTCACCTCCCTCATGCACACTGTTCTACATCTGGCCAACTGTTGGAAAATGGGTTTTTGTTCACCAGATACAGCTTGATTCTGTCATCTACAAAAAAAAATCTTGTGGAGATTCTGTAATAATACTGTATATGGAAATGCAAATGAAACACTTAAAATGAACTCTTTGGACCTTAGTCCTATTTCGTCTGCCTAAAATACACAGAGGTGCGTGCTGATGTAGCCACACATCTACAGTAGCCTCAGAGGCCAGTATGTTACATCTCCCTTTTTTAATAATAATAATAATAATAATAATAATAATAATAATAATAATAATAATAAAATACATTCTTGAATCATTCAGGTGCATTATGTAAGTGGTCAAGTACATCTTTGCAGGTAGATAAGTCACACTAAAGTGGTACTTCACGGCAGTTAATAAAATAGATTAAACTAAACAACATTCAAGTTGGCATTGAAGTAAACAATATTTCTTTCAATGGATTCATTTACACTATACATTTTTTTTGCCCAAAATTCCACTGCAATAATTTATCACGATATGCCGATATGAGCCAATAACTCTGTTATTTGCCAAATTTATATTGCATAAGGTAGGACCAGGGGCGGATCTAGCCATTGTGGGGCCCCAGGCGAAATAAAAACAAGGGCCCTTCAAAAGTCATTATATAGACCTAAAGCTCAGCGTTTCGATGCTATTTCAGTGTATTGTCTCATTTATATCTTCAATTACTTTGTCACAAATTATGATCAAGCTTGTATGTTGTGTTTTTACCGTGACTGGTGTGACAGTTGGGAGAACAGATTTGGTTGGGGCCCTAGGCAAATGCCTAGGTTTGCCTAATGGAAAGTCCGCCTCTGGGTAGGACTATACACTGTATATGTCTGTATAATCCACCCCATACCTGCAGCCACACTCTGCTTGTTGGCAAACATTACATGTGCAGTCTTCAGTTCATGATGATAAGGAAATGGTGTTAGAGACTGTCTGTAGATGACCATTTATCCAGTTTATCTAAATGAGTTAAGATGTGAGTAATGCATGCATCGCAATGCTTTGCAGCGTACCTAAAGTTGTTAATATTACATGCCTCACACGGGAAACCTCTTGCCGTGTGTGTGTGTGTGTGCGCCTGTGTGTGTGCCTGTGTGTCTGTCTGTGTGTGTCTGTGTCTGTGTTTATTTATGTAGCTACTTGACACCTGAATTTCCCCCTGGGGATCAATAAAATTTCTCTACTCTACTGTACTCTACTCTACTCTACTCTACTCTACTCTACATGCAGCTGTTTACATACACATGCAATAACAAGACTGGCATGCAATAACAAGACTTACACCGGGAGGGTCCAGTGTCTAGCTCTGGGTCCTCTTAACCTAGGCAGGAGATAGCGATAGAGGCTGTGCCCAGAGTCCAAGAATGTATTTATTTTTTATTGATGATTTTTGATTATGATTAATGTTAGTTCTGTTACCTCTAGAGCTAATCATGTTTTTTTGCAGTATACAGTATACTAAATCCCCCTTTATACTGATGTGATAAAGGCTTGGTTCCGCATCATTTTCCTGTCAGAGTCTGGCTAGGCTGGAGCAGAGCATTATGACATTAGCCATATTGATCATGCATTTCATCATGCATTTCACATTGATCTTTGCAATCTTTGCATTAAGTTGCTCTGTTCCTATCTTATCCAGACTAAAAACTCAGCGGTTTCAGTTAGCGTATTCATTATGACATCATATCTTTTAATGTGTCTTGTTTTTATGATTGTTTCTCTTTGTATAGTGTCCCTGTGTGCTTTAAAAGGTACTTAAAAATAAAATGCATTATCATTATTTTTTATTAGATGATGATTTCATCTTGAGATAATTAGGCAATTGCATGTAAATGTCAACTGGACCATGGGAGAATAAAGTAACATGCAATTGAAAAAAATACTGGCAACTCAAAATGCAAGACCTAGATGAATAGGAAAGAATAAAAAATAAACTAGTTCATTTATTGCCATTTTTAGTCCAGATGTCATGTGCATAACACTGCTCAAACGTAGACTCACCTCTGTGACAATAGTGGACTCATATCTGTCCTTGCTGAACACCCAGCCATCCACACAGCCCTCTGTGTCATTGCTGTAGACAGAGCCAGAGTTTTCCTGTTCAGTGTAGCGTCTGCAGCGACTCAGGATGGTCTCCCCTTTCAGCTCCTCAGTCGGGATGGACAGATTGTAGCCCAGTCCTCCATAGCTGCTGTTCAGGGATGGAACTCTGCAGTGATGAGGAGGAGTGTCTCCCAGGAAGACCATTGCTAGGGACATAAATCCAATGGGAATGTAACTTAGACTCAAAACTATGAAAACCATTATTTGAAAATTACCCCATTCTCCCAAAAAATTAATGGCTTCCTCATAATACTTCATCTTGGTATATCAATGAAAGAGGTAATAAGTCAGTACAACCAGCACATCTGGAGTATCCTCAGAAAGTGTAAACTGGAAATTAGCTGGCAGTGGGCAGAAAGAAGGGGTGGAGTTGAAGTTGGGTTGGTATCACCAGGACTAAGATTTTACTGTGAGCACTTAAGGCTGACCTTTTGAACCTGAGGGTTAAGTCCTAAACTTTTGTGACAACTGACCCACCAAACGTCAGATAGTATCCATGTTGACAGGATCAATACATGGTTCTGTGGGAGGGGATTGTGTACCTCCATAATCTTATTCCATTCTTAAGTTCTCATTCCATTTGCAAATCTACAAAGAGACATGATAACATGAGGGACTTTCTATGACATCAGCAACTCCCCTAAACATGTTTTCTCATAATCCTTCATCATGCAATGTTACTATAAGAATTTCAGACCAATCAACATATAATCCATTGGAGGAGAAGACTATCAACCGTCATATATTTGTATTCTTAATTGTAGTGATATTTATAAAGTTCATACATGATTTGAGGGAGCAGATGGGCAAGGTCTCTTTTGGACCAGAAGGTTGTAGGTTCAAATGCCACCCATATCTCCTGTAATCTGGCACTGTAATCAATAACATGTACTTAAACAACTGCTGCATTGTACGTGCAATGTGTAATGTGTTGAGCAGGAACTACTATGCAATACCTCCACTTTGAAGAAAAAAAAACAACAATTAGCCTAATTTTGTCAATTCCTGTCAATGGTCCCCAACATTGATCTATGGTTGTTGACTTGATTGGCTTTCGATCTCTCTGTGTTGCTGGTTAACTCAAACTCCAGGAATCAAATGACAATTTGTTCTATTGTCCAACGTCCTGGGACTGAATGTAGGCCAGTTTATCTTGGGTCTTTGGGAAGTGAAGTGTTGAGCACCCACTGTGTGGGCAGAGCCATGGGGCAATTAGCAAATTACCATCTTAAACAGACAAGGAGTTGAGAGATAGAGTAAATACAAAGAGCTACACCAAAGTTTACCTTGAGGTGTTACTTATTAAGTGTCGAGCACCCTCTGTGTGGGCAGCACCATTGGGCTGCCACAAAATGGCCATCTTAAACAAAGAGTTGAGAAATAAAGAGTCTTTATTACAGATTACCAGGATTACCATATGGCCTCAGTGATCACGAGAAAATGCTGCAGTTGCAGAGGTTCATCTTGGGAATAGTGTTACAGAATGACTTAACATTCACAAGCTGGCATACTCAAATTTTGGGCCTTGTTTTTCACACCATGCATAGGCAGCATACTGTACATCAGAGTCACAGTCAGCAGGGCCATTGGTATAGCTTTCATGGGGCCCAGGACAAAGTCATCTAAAAGGACCCCCTACCCAATACATACAATGTACAACCGTATCTCGCGTCTGTCGTAAAGTCTTCACGAACAAAATGTGGGAAATTCTGGTGGAAATTCTGGGGGAAATTCTAGGCAGAATGTACAAGGGCGTGGTGAATTCACGTTATTGCCCGTGTTTCGTGGTTGATTTACGGTTTCAGTCTCGTGGTTGATTTACGATATGCATGCGTTGGCATTTGCGTTGGCATTTTTGCACGGCCGGCAGCTTTTGTGATATGCACCGGAATTCTCATCCGCCCTGTATCTGCTTGTAGACCGAGTAAAGTTAAGTACAGGGTACAGTGGGGTAAATCAAATATACCTGTGTAACAACAAGACTCTGATCTAAGGGACTGTTCGTAATTTACCGGGGGGGGAGGGCTGGTGCGTAGGGGGGGGCGGGGGGGGGGGGGGTGGGGGGGGGGGGGGGGGGGGCCATGATGAAAAAAATGAGGTGGAGGGGAGGGCCATGGCAAAAAAAATCGGAGTTAGGGGGAGGGCCATGGGAAAAAAAACTAATTTATTTTATTTTATTTTCATATATTATTTTAAATAATAATAAAGAAATGCTCTGAAACACATCGCTTTGCTATGCAAGGTCCCGGGTGCATACTTTAGCACTGAAGCGTGTATCTGTAGAACTATCAGGTGCAGCTACTGTAGATTGCCCGCGCTGACTCTCTTTCACTGTAGGATTGCTAGTGCTACGGAGGAACATTAAGATTAAGTACAGCAGTGTCGCTTCCCGCTGCACTTTCAGAAAGACTAAGATGATAAATAAAGCAAGCGATACTTTCATGTTTATCGCAGTTTCAACCATATAGCCCGGTCTGTTGCTAACCACTGTCCCTGGTAACTGCGCGTGGCAGGTATTCGAACGTTCGAGGTCAATGTAATGTATACACTTCATTCCAATCAGACTAATCGAATCACATCTAGTCCGATCTACACAGCTATTGAGCATCATAGAAAATGACTGTGAGCAAATATCAAACTAGCTGAGGTGAACTATAGGCCTATGGGCTAAACAGTTTGGGAAGTTTTGACAACGAATTGGATGGGCATTTCCAGAGGAATTTTGGAGAGGTGTTGTGTTGTAGTCAACTGGTGGTCACAGCCTCTGGTAAGTCATGATTTTATATAATGGCACCGCCGTGTGCTTTACATCTGTGTTCAATGGTCGCATAGCACCGCCGAGAGAGACGTTTGTTTTGTTTAGCTTGTGGTGTCAAGGTATTAATAAAAGTGGTATTAACAGCGATATGTTGGCTTGGGCATGCATCAACACGGTCTTAAACCCATTGGAGGAGCTAACTTGTTGTGAAGAGAATTCTTCTCATCACTTTGGTGATCAAAAACGGACCAACTAAGTAAGGAATTAGGTGAATTTAAAGTGCGACGGAAGAAGGGAATGTCACCAAAATTGTGCATCGTGTCAGGTAAGAAGTGACTTTTGTTTCTTGCGGTGGAGATTGGATTCGTAGTAGCACATTGGTAGGCTAGGTCTTGCCTATTGCTGGTGAAGTCTATCTTAGCCTCGGAGTTGGCTATGGGGTGAATCTATAGCACAGCCGATGGTGTGCGTGGCTTGTCTATCATAACTTGCCGCGGTGTGAAATGGCTGTTGTTTTGGACTTTTGTAGTGGTGGCGATTTGTTCCTTTTGCCTCTTGCTGCTGATTTGACCACCGTTTAGCGGCACCTTTTAGTGCGTCTTAAATATGGCCAACGTCAAATGCAAACTAAAGGTGGCTTTCACACTCTCCCTGTATCAATAGCCAGCAATGGCACCAGCTGCTTTGGCGCTTAACCTACTTCTCTCGCCGATCACAGCACAAACTCTTTGGCCATCAGAGTGTAGCCTAATCACATTCGGGAAGCAGTAGGCCTATGCCTGTCTGTGTGTGCGTGCTTTTGTGCGCGGGCGGGGAGACAAGGCAGGGGTCCTGATCGTATGCATCTTGAGATACACAGTCGCAATTGCAAGAAAATCTAAATTGTTTGAAAGCCCGGTCACCTATCACAAGTGCATCGCATAGCCTAGTCATGCATTTCTACTAATTTCACACATTGTAGACTGCCCATGGAGAAGAGAGAAACTGTCACGGCAGCGCGATTTGCTCTTGAACACGCCCTCACCTCCACATAGGTGCGCGTTTCCCTTCCATAAGAACTTAATAATTTTGAAGTGAAATGTTAAACAAAAAAAAGGTAAAATCTAGTCATCCTTGGTTAGGCTACATAAAACATGAAGAAGTTAGTCAGATGGGATTCGCCATTCTTCATCCTAAACTTGATTAGAATGCAGGAAATTGCATCTAAAAAAAAACATTTTTTTGGGAGAGGACTCCCAGACCCTTCGCTGACTACAGCACCCCCTGGTCAAAATGAGTTCCTGCGTCCCTGCAATTTGTCTTGGTGACAGTGGAGTTAAAAGGCATCCCATGCAGCCGCAGAGGTAGATTCTAGCGGCTTCTCATAGGTATCCACTGATATCGATAGCACATAATAGTGCAGACAACCGCCCTTGATGTAGGCTACTCTATGTGCCATGATGGTTGTTCATCTACCAATTTTACATATTACATTTTTGTACCTGTAGGGGGAGGGCCATGGGAAAACAAAATTGAAGTGGGGGGAGGGCCATGGGGAAAAAAATTGAGGTGGAGGGGGGGGCCATGATTTTTTTTTTTGACCGGACTTCCAGCGCACCAGCCCTCCCCCCCCGGTAAATAACGTTCAGTCCCTAATTCCAAAGTGTAGGCATAACATAAATGACAGTCCCAAAACAATTGCTGACCATATCGAAGATTGTGTAAATCTCTGTTTATGTTGACATTCGGTTCCTGCCATACATTTGTCCCACATCGCTTGATGAGAATTCCGGTGCATATCACAAAAGCTGCCACACCGGCCGCGACAGAACACTGCAGATACATTCCTTTGATCAAAGTAGCCTACATCAAATGCAGTAAAAAAATAAAATAAAATAACGATTGAATAAATAAGTAGCCCCTGTCGTGCACCTATCTGTCGCTTCTGCCTTATCTGTCGCTTTGGGGTCCTAGCAGCGTTGCCCTGGTAACAACTGTAAACAAAAGGCTGCAGTAACTGCTCCGCTCCCTGACAGGATTTTTCATTCATTCGTGCCAATGAAACAGGAGGCCTCGATTCGTGCAGAAGATAAGGTACGTAACTGGGATATTAAAAAATATATATGTAAGAAAACTATTTAACCTCATAGACTAACCGTGTATACGGTACATTCTAACAATATATTTCTAAAGTTTGGAGTCATTCACGTTCACGTTGAAGCGTAATTTCCCCCTTACTGTGGCTAGTTTGGATGAGATGACTTGACCCTAGCTAGCATAACATAAATGGCAGCTAGCTCTGCACTATTTCGGGCATTCCTTAAAAACAGTGTTCAGATAACTAGCGCAAACGTGCCAAGATATATTGTTTATTCTCAAAAAACGCTTGTGTTGTGCCATGGCTTATATGGTGATGACGTTTGAGATTGTAAATTTACGGGCCACTCGTAAGGCCGACCTGACGAGATAGCTGCCTACTGAGGTTTGGTTGGATATGGACATTGTTTATTTCAGGAGAATGTTTGGAGTGGAATTGTTCGGAAGACAATCTTGGGACAATTTTGCTCTTTGGGTCTTTGTGCCAACCATGCCAGCTATCGTAGGGTGCTCTGGGAACCTCTTAGATCTGTTTACTGTATGTACACTTACTGAAATAAGCATTTTGTTTACATAAAATCCCTTGTCATTTCACCACTAGGTTTGAAAGTATAATAATTTCTAATAACCCTACAATTCGTAGTGATGTAAATTGATTTATTTGCTTATCAAAGAATCAGACTTGCAATAAAAGAGTCCATCATTTAAAGAGGTGTGTGTTACATCTTGTATATATTATAACACACACACACACACACACATACACACTAATAATCCTATTAATCCCTGTTCATTTGTATTGTTTCAGTATTTCCTCATGTGGGAACATTTGGACCTTTTTGCTTTGGTAAGTGCATTCAGCTAACAACTTCTCCCATCTATCACCCACAGTTGTAAAATTGCAAAAGGGGTCATTCAGTTTTCAATCTCATTTTCAGAGCACTCCCCTTGTGAGTATGTACAAATATTGTTCACTGTTTTTTTCCTCAAAGCTCCACTATCTATACTTTTTGATCCACACTTTAATAGTTTAATGTACCTGTTTATATGTTATTATGCACCCTACATACAGACTGACATGGGGACAGACTGCAATCTTCAAGCAGTAAGTTGATTTGTATCTAATGAAGAAAACAATATGATGTGAATGTATAACTGTAGGACAGGGGTGGGCAACCTTTTTCATTCGAGGGGCCACTTCAAATTCCTCCAAGGACTGTCAAAGTCCTCCGAGGGCTGCACTATGAACAGAAATCAGGATTTCCCCCTGCACTTGCCTATATTGAAGGCAGCCAGCTGTAAAACAGACCCCACCTTCTCTTGGTCCCCTGCAAATGACTTAATCGTATTGCAAATGTCATTGCTAAGATTCCTTTACAAAATATGTTTTATTTCATGTGAAGCTGCATAACATTGAAATTATGTCGGAGGCCTGGTGAAACGGCCCTCGAGACATAGGTTCCTCACCCCTGCATTATGAACAGTTTGTGAACGCAGGCATGCATGTTATACAATGATTAATTTCATATTAGATTGAAAATAGATTGCCAAGTAATGTGTCTTCATTTTCCATAACTATCACCCCTTCCGATTACAACTGGTCTCGAACGGTCACAGACTCACAGGCAGTGGTGTGGTCTGTGTGCATCAGCTATTTCACTCGTAGGAAGCTGCATGTTGGAAGATTCCATTAGACCTATGTTAATACAGTTGTAGAAAGTATGCTGTCAAATGGTTACTGCATTGTAACTAAGGATATATTACTGATTCCCACCCTTACATCACTGCAAAAAGAAATGCATTGCTAATTGCCTTGGACAATGCATCGTGTATTCAGCATTCAGGCTGAAATAGGTTAATAACACACACACACACACACACACACACACACACACACACACACACACACACGCACTCTCCTCTAATCTTCAGATGACATTTCCAGCATGTCCAACTCATCTGCATCAGGGGCGATTCGGTGAAGGTGGTGCACCATCCAGGACCAGTCATGGGCCACCAACACCTCTGCAAAATCTACACTTCTTGTGAACCCTGTAGAAGACACTACAACCACAAAACTGCTAATAAACCATCACATACGGCATCACATCATGGTTCTCCATGTGTTACTGCACCCTCGGCACAAGTTCTTTGCTAGATTGCCATCTGGCAGATGCATCAGGACAGGAATGTAGCTACTATTTGTGATTATATCTCCCCACACTCTTTCTTGCTTTGCATGGCAGTGTGTCTCAATGTGTGCCAGAATGGAAGGTGTCGCACCATTGAAGTCAATGGGCATTGGCATTGCATGAGGGTTATAGAAGCCCAGATATCCTTGATGCTTTGATGTCAGCAAAGTTTTTTGATCTGGTCACCCACACTTCCCTCTTCATTATGTCCCATAGATTTCCATACCACGTTTTGGTGCTTTGGTGGTATGGACATTCTAACTCACCAGAAAAAAAAAAAAAAAAACATTGAAAATGAATGGAAGGTTATGTCTGGTGATTTCTGGCAAATTAGAATGCCCATAACATCAAAGTGGCACTGGATTACTCAGCCATTTGCCTCTTAAAAGATAGCTTCTGCCAATTTCAATATGCCGTTGTATAGCTCATGCTAGCCTTGACTTGTCAGTAGCCTACCCAGTGATGCTGGCCTTTTTTGACTCAGCTCTTTCTGAGATCTGAGCTAATCTAATGGGGCCAGACTTTGATTGCATTAAAAACCTTCTTAACATAGGCCTAATCCAAATACTATCCCAAAAGGTATCACTGTTTGTTTGCTAGTTGTCTGCTGATGTTGCATGACCTTTTGAATGTTATTGGGAATAAATGAAGATGTTTTTTTGAAATGTAAGCAAACACCTGCCCCTGACATGGGTAGCCATGTGGAAGAGCTGTCCCTAACTCATGCACCTGTTTAACAAAATGTTATTTTTATTCAAGTATGCATCTGTGTTGTTTTTTTTAATATAAATGGCACATTTCTTTATACTGTAAAACCTACAACCCCATAGATAGAAAGAACACATAAAATAATACAGTAATCAACACTTTGAAAACCACTGGTCAATGTGGTGACTAGGCCTACATCAGCATCAGCATCTTTCAGAGAAAAGGTGAATAGGAGTGGTGCATCAGCATCAGTGGAGCATCAACGTCTGGGCATGATCATAGGGTGACCATCTGTCCGGACTTCGGGTGGACAACCCCGCACCTTCTATCTAACCCACCGCCCTGTCGCAGTAGGCCTATCCGTGGCTTCAAATCGCCGGTGGGCGGCTTCATGTCACTCCCCGTGTCATTTTAAACAGAAGGCGGAAATGCATGTGTATAGGCCTAGTCAAAGATACGGGCAGGAGTGTAAATTCAAAGATAGCCTACGGGCAGGAGTGTAATTACCAGCGGTGTTTTAAATCCGGAGGCGGCTTATGTCACTCCCTCCCCGTGTCATTTTAAACAGAAGTTGTAGACTACATGCATGCATATCTGTTGAGGTGTTCATCCGGCAGCAGCAGATTTAACCTACGTGACGAATAATGAGCGGAGCGGAGATTCACAGTTTTGTTATTTTATTCAATAAAGACGGAGCGGAACTTCAGCATGACTTCTGTCTGTTCATGCTGGACCCGAACTGACCAGTATGCGTGATTACATCACACGCTATATCACACGCAGGTGATTGATTGGCTGAACCATCCATACAGTATACAACATTCCATGTCATAATAAGAGCGCTACATTTAACAATATCGTAAATCAACCACGTAGTTTTCAAATGCCAACGCATGCATATCGTAGATCAACCACGAGACTCAAATCTTAAATCAACCACGAAACACGGGCAATAATAAAATGTTTTGGGAAGGATTTTCGCTAACCCACCGCCCTGTCGCAGTAGGCCTACCCGTGGCTTCAAATCGCCGGTGGGCGGCTTCATGTAAATTCAAAGATAGCCTACGGGCAGGAGTGTAATTACCAGCGGTGTTTTAAATCCGGAGGCGGCTTATGTCACTCCCTCCCCGTGTCATTTTAAACAGAAGTTGTAGACTACATGCATGCATATCGTAAATCAACCACGTAGTTTTCAAATGCCAACGCATGCATATCGTAAATCAACCACGAGACTCAAATCTTAAATCAACCACGAAACACGGGCAATAATAAAATGTTTTGGGAAGGATTTTCGCTTTTCATTGCACCTACCTCCTCACTCCGATATTTTCATTGCACCTACCTCCTCATTCCGATAAAGGAGGCACGAGGGGCTACTTATTTATTCAATCGTTATTTTTTTTTTTTTTACTGGGAAGGAGTAGGCCTACGGGCATGAGTGTAATCAGGCTATCAGCGGTGTTTTAAATCGGGAGGCGGCCGGTTCTGTCATGGCTACAGTGCATTTGATGTAGGCTACTTTGATCAAAGGAATGTATCTGCAGTGTTCTGTCGCGGCCGGTGTGGCAGCTTTTGTGATATGCACCGGAATTCTCATCAAGCGATGTGGGACAAATGTATGGCAGGAACCGAATGTCAACATAAACAGAGATTTACACAATCTTCGATATGGTCAGCAATTGTTTTGGGACTGTCATTTATGTTATGCCTACACTTTGGAATTAGATCAGAGTCTTGTTGTTACACAGGTATATTTGATTTACCCCACTGTACCCTGTACTTAACTTTACTCGGTCTACAAGCAGATACAGGGCGGATGAGAATTCCGGTGCATATCACAAAAGCTGCCGGCCGTGCAAAAATGCCAACGCAAATGCCAACGCATGCATAGGCCTATCGTAAATCAACCACGTAGTTTTCAATGCATATCGTAAATCAACCACGAGACTGAAACCGTAAATCAACCACGAAACACGGGCAATAACGTGAATTCACCACGCCCTTGTACATTCTGCCTAGAATTTCCCCCAGAATTTCCCACATTTTGTTCGTGAAGACTTTACGACGACGCGAGATAGGGCTCCAACGTAATGGGAACCCAAGTTTGGGCCCACTATATTCCAAGACTCCATTGAAAGCCAGTTCCAAACTGCAATCAAACAGCTGTGATGAACATGTGGCGAAATCCAGGACCCCAATGCGCTCATCCCACTCACAAAACGGCCCCAAAATTAAGAATATTGAGATCCAAAAATCCATGTATACGCTAATAGAAAACATAAGCACTTTGTAAAACTTTAACCCAGGCACATGGGTATGGAGGGCATACTGTATTTCAAAAGCCCCTGAATGGTAGATGACACAAAGCTGTCACGTTAAGTAAACGTTTCATGAGGTATGTTAGAAGCATAATTATATGGACTTGGAATTAGCAGGAGATTCTTGTAAAATACACTTCCTCATCAAGCATGTTTTTCTTGATATCTCCAGCAGAGGTCGCACTAGGGTAGCCCACGCCTGTCTCTCTGCCACGGTCAGTGGAGTAGGAGAGGCTGTCTGCTTCAGGAGAGGGAGCCATGACCAGGCTGGAATCATTCACCTGCAGGAAATGTCACTGAAGCACCCTGGAGGACGGTACCTACTGTCCCCACACACTACTCCACAGGCACTGCCATCATAACTGCCAGCTGCCCACATATTTTACATACAACATGACACAAGCAGAGGTGGATTGGGTGCATGTACCCACATCCTTACTGTACTGTTCAAATGGAAATTGTGCTGTAATTATCTTAAAATGGTTTTGACAATTAAGAGAAAGCAATAAGTGTATGTATTGTATTGAACCATAAATCCAAATAGCTTCTAAGTAATATTGTAGATCCTGATACAAAAAGTGGAATCTTTTTCCATTCCCAGTCTCCTCCGCTACTGTAAAAATACTATTGAAAAAAAAACCCACACAGATTAAAAGGTCTTGTTCAGTGAGGTACACAACTAGTATATACAGTATATCACAAAAGTGAATACACCCCTCACAGTTTTTGCAGATTTGTGAGTATATCTTTTCATAGGAAAGCATTACAGACATTTCACTTTGACACAATGATTAGTGACCTTTTAACAACTTATTTAGCCACTTAAATTTCTTGTTCACTCAGAAAAAAACATAATACAGCCATTAATGTTTGAACATGTACTCACAAAAATGAGTACACCCCAGATTAAAATCCGATAGAGAAGGGGCTGTGTTGGCTCGAATCGTCTCGAAATGAAACAAAATGAAAAGGGATGAAAAGGGAGGTCATCAGTGTGCGTTTCAACCTTGGTCTCAAGAGAGATGAACAGACCAAGGATATGGATCACTGGAACCATGTTGTGTGATCTGAAGAGACCAAGATAAACAAATATACTTTAGATGGTGTCAAGCATGTGTGGTGGTAAACAAGTGAGTTTTACAAAAAAAAGTGTATCCTATCAAAAGCCAAGCATGGTAGTGGGACTGACATGGTTTGGGGATGCATGGCTGCTGTCAACATTGGTAATCTGAAATACACCTAAAAGAAACATGCATGTCAACATGCACTGTGACTACTGAAGCAGATCATGATATTCTCCATAGGATTGCATTCAAATCTCACACCAATCTATTTAAGCCAGATGCAGACTCAAAATGTAAAAGTTCAATGCAAAGAAAGGTTGAAACGCACACTGATGACCTCCCTTTTCATCCCTTTTCATTTAGTTTCATTTCGAGACAATTCTAGCAAACACAGCCCCTTCTCTACCGGATTTTCATCTTGGGTGTACTCACTTTTGTGAGTACATGTTCAAACATTCATGGCTTTATTTAGTTTTTTTCTGAGTGAACAAGACATTTAAGCGGTTAAATATGTTGTTAAAAGGTCACTAATCATTGTGTCAAAGTGGGATTTCTGTAATGCTTTCCTATGAAAAGATATACTCACAAATCTGCAAAACTGTGAGGGGTGCATTCACTTTCGTGATATACTGTATTGGTTCATGGACGACCACCACAGTAAGCGGTACCTGGTAGAATTAGAGTAAGCCCTATTCAGTGCATGGTATCTCCACAATATCTATAAACTACATTTAATACAATATTTGTTGAACATAAAGTTTTATAATATTTATATAACTTGTATAGACTTACATAACATATTATTTATTTTTGAGTAAATTAGGGTGGTGCAGAAATGGACACACCCCAATGAAAGTCTCAGAAGAGAGCTAGCTCAGGTAGTGGCGTCCCAATTCACATTAAGACAGAGGGGTAGGTGTTAGGGGAATGGCTTTCTACCCCTCCAAACCGAGGGCTACGACAGATTTCCCCGAATGAATTGCGAATGCCTTTAAAAATTAGCGGCATCCACACAAATATAAGCATTTTCGCTGTAATTGACGGTTTTAAAGTGGTAATAATTATTACATTGTACTAAGTTTAACATTGTCCCAATGTGTAATGGCAATGGTATTCTGTCTCCGTGAAATGCATATGAAAAAAAAATCGCTATTAACATCAACACAATGCATTGAAGTCATGAAGGTATTGCAAGGGTTGTGCAACACCTTTGTCCTTTTTTAAATTGTTGCCCGAGTAATTAAGCTTACCGGCAATATCGTTGGTCTAACCGTAGACATGCTGGTGTTTGAATGCTATGGGTGTCATTCCGTGATTGTTCAAGGGCTGTCTCAATTCGTAGGGATTGTGTTTCAAGGGGAAGGCGTAGAATTAGAAATGGGATTCGCCCTTAGGCCTTTTTTGATATTCCAAGCAGTCCTTGTAATTCTGGAGGTCGCTGGCGCTAGGCTAGCGCAAGTGAATGGCTTTTTGTAGCCTGTCATTAAGCTGGTATCATACTCAGTCCACAAGCGCCAGAAGAAGAGAGAGTGGGAGAAAGAGATGAGGTGGGTTGGGAAATGTCCCACACAGAATTGCACTCTGCCCATATACAGTCCCAGGAAAAAGTTTGTACACCCTTTGAAATTTCTTACATTTCAGTCAAAATTTATCATAAAACATGGTCTGACCTTCCCGGAAATCTCAAGAAGGAACAATCAGAGTCTGCTTTAACTAATTCCACACAAACATTTACATGTTATCATATTTTTATTGGCCAAAAGGCCATAACATTCACAAGCGGCATAAGTAAGTACACCCTTGCATTAAATAGGTTTTAACCCTCAGTTAGTTGCAATATCCTCAACCAGACTTGTCCTGTAGTTGCAGATCAGATTAACAAAACAATCTGGATGTATCTTGTCTCCCTCTTCTTTAGAGAACTGCCTCTCGTCAGCAAGGTTTCTGGGATGTCTGGAGTGCATAGCTTTATTGACTTCATGCCATATAATCTCAATTGTTTTTAGTCAGGGCTTTGACTGGACTATTCCAGAATGTGTATTTCATTGTTATGAAGCCATTCTAATGTCGATTTGCTTCTAAAGTATGGGTTGTTGTCACATTTCAGCACCCATCCTCTTGTGTGCTTCAACTGTGTGACAGACTTCCTCACGTTATTTCTGTAAAATATCACAATAAACTTGAGTTCATTGCTCCACTGATAATAGCAAACTTTCAAAGGCCTGAGGCAGCAAGGTAGCCGCATATAATGATGCTCCCGCCACCATACTCAGAAGTGGAGATGTAACCAAGAATAACTAAAAATGGGGTTCATTCTGCCAATCTAAAATTAATGGGGTTTCTGTCCAAAAAATATTGCTGCACCTTTGAGGTTTGCGAAAAAGCATTTATATGCTTCATAAAATTACTGCTAAATATTCTGCAGACCAACGTTGAAACCAAAGTTGAATTTTTCAGGGGAACACATAGTATCATGTTTGGAGGAGAACTGGAGAACCACACCTTCACCAAAACATCATCTCCACCTTTGAGTATGGTGGCGGGAGCATCATTATATGCGGTTACCTTGGTGCCTCAGGCCCTTGTCAGTTTGCTATTATCAGTGGAACAATGAACTCAGAAGTTTATTGAGATATTTTACAGAAAAAATGTGAGGTAGTCTGTCACACAGTTGAGGCACACAAGAGGATGGGTGCTGAAATGGGACAACAACCCATACTTTAGAGGCAATTGACTTTTTGAATTACTTCATAACAATGAAATACACATTCTGGAATAGCCCAGTCAAAGCTCTGACAAAAAACATTTGAGATGATATGGCATGAAGTCAAGAAAGCTATTCACTCCAGATATCCCAGAAACCTTGCTGAAGAAGGGCAGTTTTCTAAAGAAGAGGGAGTCAAGATACATCCAGATTGTTTTGTTAATCTGATCTGCAACTACAGGAAACATCTGGTTGAGGTTATTGCGACAAACTTAGGGTTAACACCTATTGAATGCAAGGGTGTACTTACTTATGCCTTTCTGTCCTGTGAATGTTTACATCTTATGGCCAATGAAAATATGTAAACTTGTAAATGTTTGGGTTGAATTAGTTAAAGCAGACTCTGGTTGTTCCTTCTTGTGATTTCCGGGAAGATCAGACCATGCTTTATGACCAATTTTGACAGAAATGTAAGAAATTTCAAAGGGTGTACAAACTTTTTCCTGGGACTGTATGTTGTGATGTATTATCACAGTGCACCACAATATCTCCACACCTCATGTCTTACACAATGTAGTTCACCAAAGTTTAATCTGGATGAGTGCAGTGACGCACTCTGTAATGTACACCAGGCCCACAGATACGTACAAAACAGTTGCTGCTTAAAAGTGTTTCATCAAAGTTTGGTGATGGTATCCTGTTGTCTTAGTGTTGGTCTGTCTTCTCTTCATGCCTCAAATGCAGACCTCTATCCAGCTCTCTTCTTGTGGCAATACCTGTAAAAATCCAAAGCAACCTTTCTTGATATTATCCCATGCTGAAATGACAGTGAAACAAATGCAAATGCAAAGGTGTATAACTCACCACCGGATAGGTTTAACTTGGGTGATGAGCTGTTTGAGTTCTTCTCCTTTTGTCTCTGGTAACAACAGGCTCAGACCACCAGAGAAGAGGGAGATTGTGCCCATCAGAATAAAAGGTAGTGTCTTGTTATATGTACCTAAAAGGAAAAAGAATACAAGAAGTGTATGTATGTATGTAGTATGTAGTGTGCAGGGCTTTCCCCAGCTCTTTACTGCAAAGGGTAACTAAGACACCTTGACAATCATCACCTACCACCTTGACTGTTTCCATGCAAAGAAATGATTTCATGTTGTGTATGTAATTTCACCAAAATGTCTACTTTTAGGGGATTTCATATCATATGCATGTCATATCAATGTACTTACCAATATGGGCTATGTACGGTGAGACAGCACTTGCAATTCCAGAGGCCATAGTGCAGACACCCAATCCCATGTTGCGGACGACAGTGGGGAAGAGTTCCGTGGAATAGACATCAATAAATGTATAGACCCCGATCACAACCAGTCTTCCTGTCATTGCCAAAGTCACAGTCAACCAACTGAGCTCTGGAGGGAAAAAAAGCAGCACAAGATGAATGAACTAATGAATGAATGTTTTTTTTTTTCCTGCACACCATAATTCACTTTCAATTACACGAGACACACAAAGTTGAGTGTGTGTGTGTGTGTGTGTGTGTGTGTGTGTGTGTGTGGATGTGGATTTGTGTTGTGAGTGAATGAACAAAGTAGCACGGCTCAGGTTGGGTTCCTTTAGAAAAATCAGACTTGCTCTGCCACAGCAGCACTTAAGTGCAGGATGTTTATTATTTGATGTGCACCCAAAATCCAAAAAGTGAAAAAAATTGAAATTGTGGCTTGTAAATAAAGTTGGCCAATAAAAAGAAAAAAATCAATAAAGAAAATAAGCTAATTTGAAAGTCCAAAATAATTATTCAAGTCCATCAAAAAGAAGCAAAAGATAATGTCCAAAGTAATTCGGTCTCAAAAAGGTAAATTCCACTTACAGCCACAATCTGAAGTACAACAGTTTACCTGAGCTGGTACTCAATGCTTCTGCTCACTCTCTCTCTCTCTCAGAATGATCACAGCTCAGTATTTCAAATGCTCAACCCCTCCCACAGGTCATACTATCTTCACATTTAAACTCAATATTCACTAATAGGCACTTTTACACATTACTTCTACATTCAGTAGTTAGTTGCAAAATAATACACTTCATATGCATCATAATCATTGCACAGTTTCCCCATGTAAAGCACAATATTTCAATACTTCATCAAAATCCCCGTAGAAAATAGTTTGCCCCGTACCCACGCTGCATTGCGCAGAGCTGAGGCGCTTGAACAAGCCCTCAACCCCACTGCTCGAGTTTGCCTGTCATGGCGGCGCGCACACCATACAAACCCTCCCCAAACAAATGCTGCTGGAGTTAAAACTATTGGGCAAAAATGGAGAACTTAACAAAACACAAAGAAAGGGGGCTCTTATCAAACAGGATTTAACCTGCGCTACTCGGTGAGTGTTTGTTTACTATTTGTCGCGTGAGTGTAGCCGAAGTCGGGGAAAAAGTTTCAGTGTTTGTGTTCGCGTGAATGGATGTTTGTTTGAAGTCGCGTGTAGTGCGCAAAAATGTTTGTAAATACTAATGTTAGATGTCGTCTGTGTTTACCGTTGTGGATGAATGTTATTGTTAGTGACTGTGTGTGTGCTTCTCATGTACTGGCGCTTGTTAAAAGGATGGTATCAGCCGCTAGTCAGCTAAATACAGGTGTGCACCCCTGTTCCAGTGACCAGAGACAATTAACTAGGTGCTGTACGGAGGAGCTAGACAGAGCACTCTGTCACATCACCTTCCCCTTCTCCTAGATTGCAGAGCATCTGCAATCGGGACAGGTAATCCGCCGGTATGTTCTGCTTTCCGGATTTGTGTCGGATCTTGAATCTGTAAGGTTGAAGTGCGAGATACCATCTGGTCACTCTCGCGTTGTGGTCCTTCATGGTCTGGATCCAGGTTAGAGCTCGATGGTCTGTATCCAGATCAAACTCTCGGCCCAACAAGTAATAGCGTAGACTCTCCAGAGCCCACTTAATTGCAAGGCACTCCTTCTCAATTGTAGAATAACGTTGCTCTCTGGGCAGTAGCTTCCGGCTCAGATAGAGCACTGGCCTTTCTTCACCTGGCTTCCCTTGAACCAGGACAGCTCCGATCCCTACTGACGAGGCATCAACTTGCACCAGAAACCGCTGTGTGAAGTCTGCACTTTGCAGTACTGGAGAGGAACAAAGACATGTCTTCAATGCAGTGAAGGCCTTCTCACATTCTTCAGTCCACTGAACTGGATTCCTGGCGGCTTTGCTGGTGAGATCAGTTAGAGGTGCGGCGATGGTGGAGAAATGGGGAATAAAACGGCGGTACCATCCAACAAGTCCAAGGAACGACCTGACCTGCTTTCTGGTCCGAGGTCGAGAACGTTTCATGATGGCTTCTACCTTGTCGACTTGCGGTCGGACCTCTCCATGGCCAACGAGGTATCCCAGGTACTTGGTCTCATCCCTGGCCCACTCGCACTTCTGGACGTTCAAGGTAAGTCCTGCCTCTTGGATCCGTTGGAGAACTCTCTGCAGATGCTGGCAGTGTTCTGTCCAGGTCTCGCTGAAGATCACAACGTCGTCCAGGTAAGCAGCACAGCAATCGTCACACCCCTGGAGGACTCTGTCCATTAGCCGTTGGAATGTGGCTGGCGCACCGTGCAAACCAAACGGCATGACGGTGAATTGGAAGAGCCCACTAGGCGTTCTGCTCCACTCGCTCATCGAATCCTCGATTACACCCAACTCCCGCATGGTCTGGACCTCTTCTCTCAGTCCAGACACCAGGGTCTCTGGCACCCTGTAAGGCCTCTGCCGGATTGGAGTGGGGTCTTTCAAGTGGATCTTGTGCTCCAGCACTCCAGTGAGCCCTGGTCTAGGCTGGAACAGTGATGGGAAGTGGTTGAAGACCCCCAGAAGATCTGCCTTCATGTCCGCCTTCAAGTGGTCAAGGGTGACTGTAGCCTCTTTCCGTGGCCTCCAGGTCTGCATGTCATCCTCATCTTCTTCATCTGCATCTGCATCCACTTTCCGCACCATCATCACCTTGGCACCTTTTCTCTTCACCTCTGCTGTCTCCATCTTTGTGTCCACCATCTCTGTCTTTACTTCTTTCATCTTCATTTCTGAATGCTCCGACTTCACCTTTGTTTCTTCAGTCTTCATCTCCTTCTACTCTTTCAACATGTTCACATGGTACACCTGGGTGGTCTTGCCCTTGTCAGGGTGGTGTACCTGGTATGTGACTGGACCCATCTTCTTGGCGATGACGTATGGGCCTTGCCATTTCGCGAGGAGCTTGCTGGTGCTGGTGGGGAGCAGTAATATGACCTTCTGACCTGGCTGGTACTCACGGTGCCTGGCATACTGGTCATACCAGAGCTTCTGTGCCTTCTGCGCCTTCCGCAAGTTCTCTTCAGCCTCCTCTCGGTACTGGTCCAGGCAGTCCCTCATTCGCAGCACGTACTGCACGATGCCCACCTCGGATGAAGCTTCTGTTGGCCTCTCCCACGTCTTCTTCAGCAGGTCCAATGGACCTTGAACCTGCCAACCGTACACCAGCTCGAATGGGGAGAATCCCGTCGAGGCTTGAGGCACCTCCCTGTATGCAAACAGGAGGAAGGGAAGCCATTTGTCCCAGTCCTTGCCGGTGTCTGAGACGAATTTCCTCAACATGCTCTTGAGGGTGTGGTTGAATCTCTCCACGAGTCCGTCCGTCTGCGGATGGTATGGGCTGGTCCGGAGGGCTTTGATACCCAGCTGCTGGTGGAGTTGGTGCATCAGTCGTGATGTGAAGTTCGTCCCTTGGTCAGTGAGAATTTCTTTCGGGAATCCAACCCGGGAGAAAAGCTGGACCAGGGCACTGATGAGCTTAGGCGTGGTGATGGACCGCAACGGGAAGACCTCCGGATAGCGGGTCGCGTAATCGCAGATCACCAGGATGAATCGGTACCCAGAGCTGCTCTTCTCCAGTGGTCCGACGATGTCCATGGCGATGCGTTCGAAGGGGGTGGAGATCACGGGTAATGGGTGCAGCGGTACTCTGTCCGCTCTCCGCACAGCACCTGTTTTCTGGCACACTGGACAGTTAGCACAATATGTACGCACATCGGTATACATGGAGGGCCAAAAGAATCGCAAGCTTAATCTCAGGTACGTTTTCTGGAGTTTCAAATGACCTGCCCAGGGTAGTGTGTGTGCGAGGTGAAGGACTAGAGGTCGGCATGTGCTCGGTATAACTAGGCGCTTAACATTATCCCCTTCAATGTATAACAGCCCATTCTCCAACATTACTCTTTCCCCATCCACCCCTACTTGATCACCTCCCTTCCCATTCACTCTGTCAAACAAAGGTTTCAACGACACATCCCCAGCTTGCAATGCTCCCATGTTCTCTGGCACCTCCCACAACCCATCAGCTTTAAGAGCAGTGGTTTCCGGCTTAGCCACCGGGGTACCCAAATGCTTCGCTATGCGCCGCTGTTGGCGCGTCTTCCTGGGGCCTTTAGACCCACCCTGGTACAAACTACTACACAAGTCTGGTAGGGGCTCTAGCCCGCCCTTCGTTTGGGATCTGGTGAACACTGCACAAGACAGATGCCCTCCTGCAGCTTCACTTTTAGGTGCATCCAGTAGCTCTGTCAACACTGGTAAGTCCCTCCCCAAGACTATATCAGTTGGCAAATCTCTCACCACACCAGCATTAATCAGGAACATTTGACCCTTTGCAGTTACAGTCACTTCAGTAGTCGGGTATTCCTTCTCATCACCATGTACACATTGCACAAACATTTTCTTTTCATAGTTCAGGTTATCAGATGGTAGCAGGGATCTGTTCACGAGAGTCACAGAGCTACCAGTATCAACCAGTGCATTCACAGCTTGTCCATTCAACAGAATCTCAGATTTCATTTCATCAGCATTATCATTATCATCATCATCCCCATCAAGACAGTCTCCCTCCCTCGGCACATAGCAAAACCCGTTAAGCTTTGGCTTTCTTATAGGACACACAACAGCCTTATGACCTTGCTGCTGACAGTTATAACAGACAATCTCTCGCCCTCTATTCTGCGAACCATCCCATCTCACAGCCCCACCCATGGTACCTCTACCGTCCCGTGTGTCTTTGACATCTTGGGTTGCTTGAGATCGCTGGGGTGCTTGAGATCGATGAGTGCCTTGGAGGTGCAGTGGTGCTTGGGGTCGCTGATTACTCTGAAAGTGTGGTGATGCTTGAGGTCGCTGACTGCCACGCCGATGAGCGTTGAGGTACTGCATGGCAAGTTTTGCAGTGGTCTTAGCATCCTTCGGCTCGTGCTCTTTCACCCAGGTCCGGACGTCGTACGGCAGAACGTTGATCAGCTGCTCCATGATGATCGTCTCCGCGATGTCCTCCTTGGAATGCTGCTCCGGCTTTATCCAGCGCCGATACAGGTTCTTCAGGCGGTTGTACGTCTCCGTCGGGGTCTCTCCTGGTGGTGTCGTCGGCGTCCTGAAGCGCTGTCGGTAGGTCTCAGTCGTCACGTCGAACTTCTCCAGGATCGCTTCTCGTAGATGCTTGTAGGTGTTGGACTTCTCCTCATCCATCGCTGTGTAGGCAGCAAGCGCCTTCCCCGTCAGCAGTGGCACTAGGCGGCACGCCCAGTCTCTCTCTGGCCACGCCCACGTTCTGGCCATGCGCTCGAAACGAAGCAGGTAATCTTCTATGTCTTCACCTTGTTGGTACACCGGCATCTTGGGCTCCTTACGCACAACCCTCTCTGGCTGCGCTTGTTGAGCTGGAGCTGCAGCAGGTCGATCTTGAACTGCAGCAGGCTGGTCTTGCGCTGGAGCAGGAACTGACCACGGCTCATCAAACAAGTCTGCTGGCTCTTCTCTGGTGCCTCGACGACGATGGGGGGGTTAGTGTGGGGAGGCCCATCCGTGGACTCTCCGACTCTACGGCACTCTCTGACGTAGCTGCGGTCCTCGATGCTGCATGCTGTCCTCCGGCTTGTCCTTGTCCCAGGTGTGTAGCCAGGCCACGAATCTCTGCCAGGATGGTCTCCTCACGACGCTGCTGCACCGTCAGGAACTCCCTCAGCAGGCCTGCTACATCTCCCATTGTACGCTCCGCCTCCTTCTCTGATGTCCGTTCTGCTTCCTCCAGTGATGCTGCTGCCGTCACCTCTGGTTGGAACCGGGCTTTGGGTTTCTGTTCTGTCGGAGTACTCGAAGTCATCTTCGAGCGTACCACCGGCTCTGGCTCCTCTTCATGCACCTCCGATGCCTCCTGCCATTCTTCTTCTTGCTTCTCACCTTTCACGTCGGCCATCTTGAAATTTGGTGATGCACTTCCTGTGGCTGGCCAATCCCACCGCTGCCACCATATGTCACAAAGTACCACGGCTCAGGTTGGGTTCCTTTAGAAAAAACAGACTGGCTCCGCCACAGCAGCACTTAAGTGCAGGGTGTTTATTATTTGAAGTGCACCCAAAATCCAAAAAAGTGACAAAAACGTGAAATTGTGGCTTGTAAATAAAGTTGGCCAATAAAAAAGAAAAATTCAATAAAGAAAATAAACTAATTTGAGAGTCCAAAATAATTATTCAAGTCCATCAAAAATAAGCAAAAGATAATGTCCAAAGTAGTTCAGTCTCAAAAAGGTAAATTCCACTTACAGCCACAATCTGAAGTACAACAGTTTACCTGAGCTGGTACTCAATGCTTCTGCTCACTCTCTCTCTCTCTCAGAATGATCACAGCTCAGTATTTCAAATGCTCAACCCCTCCCACAGGTCATACTATCTTCACATTTAAACACAATAATCACTAATAGGCACTTTAACACATTACTTCTACATTCAGTAGTTAGTTGCAAAATAATACACTTCATATGCATCATAATCATTGCACAGTTTCCCCATGTAAAGCACAATATTTCAATACTTCATCAAAATCCCCGTAAAAAGTAGTTTACCCCGTACCCACACTGCATTGCGCAGAGCTGAGGCGCTTGAACAAGCCCTCAACCCCACTGCTCGAGTTTGCCTGTCATGGCGGCGCGCACACCATACAAACCCTCCCCAAACAAATGCTGCTGGAGTTAAAACTATTGGGCAAAAATGGAGAACTTAACAAAACACAAAGAAAGGGGGCTCTTATCAAACAGGATTTAACCTGCGCTACTCGGTGAGTGTTTGTTTACTATTTGTCGCGTGAGTGTAGCCGAAGTCGGGGGGAAAAGTTTCAGTGTTTGTGTTCGTGTGAATGAATGTTTGTTTGAAGTCGCGTGCATTGCGCAAAAATGTTTGTAAATACTAATGTTTGTTGCCAAGTCTGTGTTTACCGTTGTGGATGAATGTTATTGTTAGTGACTGTGTGTGTGCTTCTCATGTACTGACGCTTGTTAAAAGGATGGTATCAGCCGCTAGTCAGCTAAATACAGGTGTGCACCCCTGTTCCAGTGACCAGAGACAATTAACTAGGTGCTGTACGGAGGAGCTAGACAGAGCACTCTGTCACACAGAGGAAGAATGTAAATTCATGTAGGCTATCAGTATGTAGGGTATGTTTTTTGGGTGCGTGTGTGTGTGTGTGGTTACAGACAATGTCTTACTTATACGTTTAGTTTAACTGCACATTGGATTATGGTTAATCGCAATTTCAAACTTCGGTGCTTACCCTGTTACATAGACTTTTGACAATAAAGTACACTTGATTTGACCTGGTGTCAAGCGCCCCACAGCTTTCCGCAGCTACCCGCAGCTACTCTGGACTTTACGGTCCCATTCACTTCAATTCATTTTTTCGCAGCCAGAACAGGTTTTACAGATTTCGGACTGTGCCGACGCCGCTGGTGTCGTGCGAGGAAAACAACAATTGTGTCGGACGCTACACCTGGTCATGGAACGACATGCGTAACAAGAATGATCATAACTTGTGTCATTTCGAAGATAATTAAAGAAAACCATTTTCACAATGGGACTTCTCATAGACCTGTTTTTGCATGTCTCTCATCTCTTTGCATGTTGACTGTGCAATCACCGTGACAAGTTAACAAGGTGCACGGCGCACAGCTGTATGCGTCCAAAAAAGAAGAATAACATTTCACGATGTACATCTGGAAATAATTCACATCAAAGTTAAGTGTTATTACATAGGGCACCATGGTAATCAATATGTGTGTAAGAACATGTGAAAAAAATAAATCGGTCAGTTTGTCAAAGAAGACACAAAAGATATGCACCACAATGCACAGTATGCACCACACCGTGCTTTTCAATTATATAAAGAACAAATACTGACGGCACGAATGTTTCTTCCCTCAATAATCCCACGTCACATATCAATCAAGCAACTGAGCTAATGTGGCCACAAAGGGGCGGTATTGTACGCTACGCTGACACATTCGAAGTCCTCAGATACAGATAGGCCTACAGTCATGAATTACCTGACAAATTGCTGCTAGGCTATTGCAGTGGGAGCGCTACACTAAAGAATTGTGTCCCATATCTGCCCCTTTCATATTCATACATTGACAATTGAATTGACAAATGAAATACTAATATTTTACTGCGTCTTTTACAGGTGCTTTTATTCTTCAAGTCTGTCGTGCTTTACAGGTGCTTTTATTCTTCAAGTCTGTCGTTACAGCGCAACGACGGTCAGCGCAGATGTGGCGATGTGAACACTCTTGCATTACACCTTTTGCATGTTGTACATGTCTCCAATCTTTTTGCATGTTGACTGTGCCGTCACAATTTCATGGTTAGGCAACAATGTGCACGACCAGAACAATGTAGGCCTACATATTGAAGGAACATCGTGGCATGATTAAAGTAAGGAACTTCGTACCACACATGTAGCCTAGTGCAAAAGGAAAATGCCTCATTTCTCTAAGCAGACAGACACTGTGGATATGCAGATACACGGTGTGCAATGACATGCCCCTGAATGATACGCTGAAGAAATACTGAAGGCACCTATTCAGCGAGCTGAATAAGCCTAATAATGTAGGCCCATATCAGGGGTGAGGTAACACAGCCTACACGTGTAGGCCTATTCAAATTGAATATTAAGGGGCCTTGAACCCACAATATGCAGAATGGCAGGCATGGCTGCATCCAAGCTATGCGCTTCATGGTGTTTGACCACACATCTCTTCGTTGTGCACCCCATCACTTCATATGCCTAGGCCCACTTCAGGAAGCAAGGACGTAATTATGCTGGGAGAATACATTCAATAGCATATGGTTTATGTAGATCTGTGAATCAAAGAAAAGGGGGGCGCACCTTGCATCAATTTGATGCAAGGTGCGCCCCCCTTTTCTTTTATTCTAAGTATTCATTTGGGACAGCACCCTTAAAAGTTATCAAGAAACCTGAGTGAAGCCTGCTACCTACTTGATTTATGTAGATTTGTGCCCACATGATAGGCCTATTAGCCTACACCCTCCCATTCACTCAATCCATTTTTTGGAGCGATAACAGGTTGCCTACAGACAAACGGGCGGTGCCCACGCCGCTGTTGCTGTGCGAGGAAAACAACAATTGTCTCGGATGCTAAACATGACCATTAAACGGCTTGCTGATCAAGAATGGCATTTCCCGCATCAGGTCGAAGATAATCAAAGACATTCTCATCGCAATGGCCTTTGCCATTCACTCATCGTTTCAATCTCTCCAACTTTGCCTATGTTCACCGTGCAACTACCCTGACATGACAATAGGTATCCTATATCTTCCAACTACACATACAACGACACGGCAGCGCTTTTCATGTTGTAGTTTTTCACAGTAAACTTTACTGTCCCGACATGGTAATACGCAACCTGTAGGCTATTACCGTGTAACACACCAAGAACACAAAAAATGCTTTAGTCCTCCGAATTTGAACACATCTCACCACAAAAACACGCAGTGCGAACCACACAGTGTCCCTGAATGACATGCAGGACAGATAGGGGGGCACCTACATATTGCTGCTTCTCAAGCGCACGGCACATTTCAATCAAAACTAAGTCATAGGACCACCTAGGCTACATAATACTCCTCGTAATAGTAATAATGAATGTTGCTGAAATTACAATAATAGTCATTCACAAAAATATCACATGCAACAGAAATACTTCGGCCACAACTATGATTAGGCCTATCTGTAGGCCTAGGGGCGACATCATTTCACGTTCTCCTTCGAGCTTTACGCTGCAGCCTTATGAGGCCAGCAGATGGCACCAGTCAATCATATATAGATTGGAGACATGTACAACATGCAAAAGGTGTAATGCAAGAGTGTTCACATCGCCACATCTGCGCTGACCGTCGTTGCGCTGTAACGACAGACTTGAAGAATACGGGCACCTGTAAAAGACGCAGTAAAATATTAGTATTTCATTTGTCAATTCAATTGTCAATGTATGAATATGAAAGGGGCAGATATGGGACACAGTTCTTTAGTGTAGCGCTCCCACTGCAATAGCCTAGCAGCAATTTGTCAGGTAATTCATGACTGTAGGCCTATCTGTATCTGAGGACTTCGAATGTGTCAGCGTAGCGTACAATACCGCCCCTTTGTGGCCACATTAGCTCAGTTGCTTGATTGATATGTGACGTGGGATTATTGAGGGAAGAAACATTCGTGCCGTCAGTATTTGTTCTTTATATAATTGAAAAGCACGGTGTGGTGCATACTGTGCATTGTGGTGCATATCTTTTGTGTCTTCTTTGACAAACTGACCGATTTATTTTTTTCACATGTTCTTACACACATATTGATTACCATGGTGCCCTATGTAATAACACTTAACTTTGATGTGAATTATTTCCAGATGTACATCGTGAAATGTTATTCTTCTTTTTTGGACGCATACAGCTGTGCGCCGTGCACCTTGTTAACTTGTCACGGTGATTGCACAGTCAACATGCAAAGAGATGAGAGACATGCAAAAACAGGTCTATGAGAAGTCCCATTGTGAAAATGGTTTTCTTTAATTATCTTCGAAATGACACAAGTTATGATCATTCTTGTTACGCATGTCGTTCCATGACCAGGTGTAGCGTCCGACACAATTGTTGTTTTCCTCGCACGACACCAGCGGCGTCGGCACAGTCCGAAATCTGTAAAACCTGTTCTGGCTGCGAAAAAATGAATTGAAGTGAATGGGACCGTAAAGTCCAGAGTAGCTGCGGGTAGCTGCGGAAAGCTGTGGGGCGCTTGACACCAGTTTGATTTGACCTGACTTGACTTGACCACACAAGTCACAAACAACCCAAATGTGAACTTGGAAGGCCAGGTAAGAAATTCCTTGTACTGGTGATGAAGTATTGAGTTTTCTCAAGCTTGTTTCATGGTTTACTAGAAATGCATTCAAAGAGTTGTTACGATAGGAGAGGTCAGGGAAAGGTCAGTGCAAGTAATACAATACACGACCATATGACAGACTTCACTCAGCCCAAGTGAAGAATGGCATTGGTTTTGGGGTGAGACTAGGGCTGGGTAAAACAATTGATTTAATCGATAATCGATCGATTTCATTTAAAATTCACATAATCAATTCACAGGGCACGAAATCAATTTTTTTGGTTCTTTTTGTTTAATTTAGGTCTGTGGAAAATACCCAGTAGGTAGTCAATTAGGCCTAGGCCTACTTATTACAAATTAGCAATCTGTTATCACTGTCAAGCCACAGCCCTTTGACACTTTTATATAAAAATAGGCAACAGCATCTTTTGGGGGGAAATCCTGGCACCAAGAACGGATTGAATCGATTTGGAATGAATCGAATCGAATCGTGATTAATCGATTCAAAGCCCTAAGAATCGAAATCGAATCGATACAGGAACATGGCTGCGATACCCAGCCCTAGGTGAGACCGCCCATATAAGCCAGTTGGAGGTGAACATTGGGGAAGTTGATTGTTACGTGGCGGGTGCAGCAGGGTGAGAGCCTGCCCATGGCTGACGTGACCCGTTGGTCACTAGGGGCATCTAGATTTGTAGGCTAGCAAAGGTGAAGAATTTTTTTTTAAATCCTGGATCCAGATCGTGATCCAGATCACCACCAAAATTGAATCACTTGTTCCTTTCATGATTTACGACAACTCCACAGTGTTTCATCCAAATCCCTTCATAACTTTTTGAGTAATCCTGCTGACAGACAAACAAACAAGACAGACAAACCAACGAGGCCGAAAACATAACCTCCTTGGCCGAGGTAAAAATAAATAAATACAATAAAACACTTGTCTTCAAGCTTTATCGGGCAGGGTCCTGTTCACTATCTAAATAGAATTTTCATTTTACACAGGTGGCTGATAATCAACAGAGATCAACATACTGTAATTGTCTGTCTAATGCGTACTACTGTAAACTCATACAAACCTGTGGGCACAAACTGGATGAGCAGCAGCAAAGAACCTCCAAGCAGAAAAGCGAATGGCAGAATGACCCGGCGAGGAGCATAACGTGCCTCGAACCACACCAAAGTATAACCAAGGAATTCTGTGCCAGCAGAAATTAAGCAGTTGCGGTAAGGATCTCCATCCAGGTTGGAGGTGTTTAAGGACAGGCCGTAGTACATCAGGGATTTTGTAAAGCTGTAGAAAAATGTGTCATTTTAGGATCATTATAATAGCAGGAGATGCAAAATGGTATGAAAGGTGTAATGACACACAGTTATAACATTAAAAGTGTAATAACATGCCAATGAACACAGATCGCTATAGGTAGCATTTTATGAAAATATAGTAAACTTCAAAAACCTTCACTAACCACATCATGATGCATATAAGTGTGATGTTCCTTAGATTTGCAGTTCTTAGAAGATCAAAGAAAGTGTACTTGTCCCGACCTTTGGATTCTTGATCAGTTTCCTGGGAAAAAAGTACCCGAAATTAATCTCAAAATGGAGATTATTTATGCTATTAGTAATGAGAAAATACTGGCCCTCAACTGGTGAAGAAACCAGATATAACAGTACTCCATCTGCCCAAAGCAGCGTACACACACAAAGCTAGCATTTTGCTTGCTCGCCTACTCGCCACTCTTTCATGGAACGTTCCCGCAGCTTTAACTGCCAATGAACAGGCGAGAAGTACCGAACTCTGCATTCCAAGTGGTTACTCGCTTACTCGCCTCGCTCGAAGATCAAATATTTTCAACTCGGGACCCGCCCACATCGCATCGCATGTACAGTACTCGCCTGCGAGTCCGCGAGTCTCGCTGGAACACATCGACATTCTATTGACTTCATTCGCTGTGCAAAAGCACCTACAAAAAAACGCCTACTGAATGCCTAAGCCCTTCTTGGGACAGTTACCCTCAGCATATAAAAACTTGATGCACATACTGTAAACACATGAAACATGATTGCATTAGAATGTGTTCATTCAGCTGTAACATACCCACATTTTTATTTGAAAAGCTAAAATCTCAAGAGCCAGAATGCAGCGTATATGTGCCTCCAGGCGGTTACGTGGCGCTATTCCGACATGTCGCTATTCCGACGTTAATGTCTATTGTCGGAATACCGACACGTTTTCCACCGTCCGCCGCTATTCCTACATGCCGCTATTCCGACATCCCTAACCTTAACCCTAACCCCTAAAAAGTGCCGGAATAGCGGCATGTTGGAATAGCGCTATGTCGGAATAGCGATTGCCCCCCCCTCCGGGCACCAAAGGTCAAACAACATATACGAGTCACCAGGCTAAAATGGTAGCCTGATTATCATCGACGTTCAAATCTCTTCGAGACTTGGTCTGACCAAGAGCATAACAATTAACATTTCCCAAACAACATGGTTGACCTGCCTCCCTTGGTTTGCTTATGGTTGTTTGCTTCTCGACAAAGTGAAAGGAGTTCCCGTTTTTTCGGAAACTCAGAAAGTACTTGCATTGCTCTTGACCTGACTAGTTGTAACATCGCGGCCTGGCCACTAAAATGGGTTAATAAAGGTGATTTGATTTGTGCTGTCATCATGAGGAGAGTCCATTGACTAGCATCTCCAGCCTGGAAGGAAGACATGCTGCCATGTGGACCAAAATGCAGCCTTAGCATTCCTCAATAGTCATGAACTCTGAGGAGGTGTTAAGAGGGAGGTGTACTAATGTAGAGATGCTGAGAGCATGGCGCTCTCAAAGCCAGGGATCTCAGCCATTCTCCTTGACTGATTATCATCGACTTTCAAATGTCGTATCGAGCTGCTGGTCTGACCAAGCAGATAACGAATAGCGTTTCCCAAATGGCCTGGTTAACCCACCTCCCTCTGTTTGCCACTGGTCCATGCCAGAAAAGACTGAGATGAAGTCTAAACATTTTCTTAGTCCCAATACAGCGTCTCCGCTTCAAGCACGTCACTGCCTTGAATATGCCTCTACCTAGAGCTGTTGGAGCTGCTCATAGTTGATTGCTTCCCAACAAAGTGGATGGAGTTCTCTTGAACTCAGAAATAATACTTGTATATCTCCTGGCCTGACTCACCTCAGTGTCAGCACTATGCTCCAACTGGAAGATCTCCTCTGGTGGCGTGATGCCGTTCCTCTTGGCAGCAGCTCGAATGATGGCCTCTGCCTCCTGCAACCGGCCCTGAGTGATGAGCCAGCGGGGGGACTCTGGGATGAACCTGAGGGGAACAGTAACACAGCAGACTTGTGTTTGAAGTAAAGCTGTATTCTGAAAAGTAAAGCTGTATTCTGAAACAGCAAGTGGTGTTCTCTTATATGTGTGTCTTACTGTTATAAATTGCAACGGTACATGTATGCTGTGTGTGTGTGTGTGTGTGTTTTTGTATAGAGGCCTACCAACAGAGGGGCATATATAGAAATCCGAACAGAGACAGTCCTATCTGCAGTGTCCTCCAATCCCGAATGAAGTATGCATAGAGTGGAAGGAAGGCATAGCCAGTTGCGAAGCACAGGCTGACCCCCAGGATCCCAAAACTCTCACGTGCTGATTTACTGAGGAGCTCTGAACCTAATAGCGAGCGAATAAAAAAACAAAATGCCAGGGGCTCAAGGAATTGAACAGTTTCACATATGATGAGAGAGAAAATGCCAATGCTTATAATGCAATTGTATAGTAGTTCTTGAAATGCCCTGATTCAACTGTGTTGCAGCAACTCAGACATACCCAGTACAAAGCAGGCACAGCAAGAGGCGGTCTTCATCACTCCGAGAAGAAAGTAAATCACACAGAATATTTCCCAGCTGTTAGAGAAAGCCAGGAGTAGGTAGATGAGAGTCTCCATGGCCTTTGTGGAAACGAAAGTGATCTTCCTGCCAAACCTGGAAAGAGGTATTAGTAAAAACAAAACAGAAGTTCATTAAAATGTTTCTTATTTTAGACTGACTGAGGGCTTTGAACTTTAGTATGAATATGTTCTTATTTGACGAGTATAAATGCAATACGCATCAGCCATTGTTTTCAATTGATTGAGATTAATGCACATGCTGCAGATTTGATGTTGATGACTTTTCTGTTTACAATTGGCTCACGAGCTTACTAGTTTATGAATTATTGGGAGACCATGTTATACATGGAATGAGAACCCTGAGACAGTCTTTTTTGTGTTTGTTTTTATTGATGGTTCCAGCATTCATTCCTTGTTGGGTCTTTCCTGTGTATATGCAGTAGAAGCCCCCTTCTAAAGTCTTGGAACAGTAGTATACTGTAAGGCAAAAGTCATTGTTGTTCACTGAAGACAGTAATGTTCAAGACTAATAGATGAATATGAGACAAGAGTTTTGAATGTCACCTTTAAATGTATTTCCTGGCAAAACAATTTACTGTATGATGTGTGAAAAATTTCAGGACATACCACCCATTGTTTAAATCCACCCATTGGAAAAGGTGACTGATAGGTATTCCTTGTTGTTGGATTTTAGGTTGATTTTCAAAAATAAAACATTTTTCACGACTTCTCTACTTTTTGGTCTGGCTGTAAACCTATAAAGATGGTATTTCTTATTAAATAGTGTGAACCAACATGAAGATCAGATAACTGTCTAAAAGAGAACAACAATCTACCACAAACAACGTTCTCTGATCCTTGCTGGTTTATACAAGTACTATTTGATAAGAAATACAGTCTTTATATGTTTAAACCCATGCCAAAAAGTAGAGAACACACATTATTCACTCACGAGTTATTTGATGTTTGAAAAAATAAACTTAAAATTCAACAACTTGTCAACATGAAACACCCATCAGTACTGTTCCAATGCTTTTGCTAACCTAACAAAATGGGTGAGTTCAAAGAAAGCGTGGTGTGACCCGATTTGTTTCACACATCACACATTACTGCATTTCACCAGAAAATCAAAGCTGACATTCTGAACTCTCGTATCATATTCAGCTTTTAATCTGTGCATTTATAAAGCTGCTGCATAAGCCTTACCTGTCCGCCAAAAGTCCTGCACAAAAAGATCCAACCAGCACTGCAGTGAAGAACACAGTTATAGTAAAGGGAGCCTTCCATGCATCATCACATACCAGATTCCACTGTGGAAGACAACATGGAAATCAGTTTCGGGAAACAGACAAATAAGTGTGCAAACACAATACAAGTTGGGGCTACCTCTCATCGACTAGACCCAGGGAAGACTTCAAGTCACAATAAGGGAATGTAATGGTGTTAGAGATTGTCTGAAGATTATCGTTCATCCATCATTTATCTAAATGAGTTAAGATATGAGTAATGCATGCATTGCTATGGTTTGCAGAGTACCTAAAGTTGTTTAGCGGTATATTACATGGCTCATATGCAGCTGTTTACATACACATGCAATAACAAGACTGACATGCAATAACAAGACTTACACCGGGAGGGTCCAGTGTCTAGCTCTGGGTCGTCTTAACCTAGGCAGGAGAAGATAGCGATAGAGGCTGTGTCCAGAGTCCAAGAATTTATTTATTTTTTATTGATGATTTATGATTATGATTAATGTCAGTTCTGTCACCTCTACAGCTACCCTCCCCCGCCCCACCATCCACAATATTGACTAACTCTGTTCAAATCCAGACTAAAAACTCAGCGGTTTCAGTTAGTGTATTAGTTATGACTTCTAAACTATTTGGTTTTCTCTTGTGTTTACGATCTCTGAGCTTTTAATGTGCCTTGTTTCTAAGATTGTTTATAATAGTGGCCTTGAGAGTCTTGAAAGGTGCTTATAAATAAAATGCATTATTATTATTCTTAGATGATGATGATTTTATCTTGAGGCAATTCAATTATGTCAACTGGACCATGGGACAATAAAGTAACATGTAATTGAAAAAAATACTGGCAACTCAAAATGCAAGACCTAGTTAAATACTGGGAAAGAATAAAAAATAAACTTGGTCATTTATTGCCATTTTGAGTCCAGGTGTCATGTGCATAACACTGGAATTGCTCACACGTAGACTCACCTCAGTGACAATAGTGGACACATACATCTCCTTGCTGAACACCCAGCCATCCACACAGCCCTCTGTGTCATTGCTGTAGGTAGAGCCAGACTCTTCCTGTTCAGTGTAGCGTCTGCAGCGACTCAGGATGGTCTCCCCTTTCAGCTCCTCAGTCGGGATGGACAGATTGTAGCCCAGTCCTCCATAGCTGCTGTTCAGTGATGGAACTCTGCAGTGATGAGGAGGAGTGTCTCCCAGGAAGACCATTGCTAGGGACATAAATCCAATGGGAATGTAACCTAGACTCAAGACAATGAAAACCATTCTTTGAAAATGACCCCATTCTCCCAAAAAGGTGATGGTTTCCTCATAATCCTTCATCTTGATATATCAATGAAAGAGGTAATAAGGTCAGTAGAACCAGCACATCTGGAAGTGTCAACTAAAAAATAGCGGGCAGTGGGCAGAAAGAAGGGGTGGAGTTAAACTAAAGTTGGGTTGGTATTACCAGCACTAAGATTTTACTGTGAGCACTTAAGGCTGACCTTTTGAACCTGAGGGTTGAGTTCTAAAGTTTTGTGATAACTGACCCAGCAAATGTGAAAGAAAGTGAAAGCCCATTGGGAAACTCCAACTCCCATTTGTCATTGTGACACAGCACTCCACAGCACACAAGTGAACACTGCACACTGCACACAACGAAATTGCATTTATGCCTCACCCGTGCAAGGGGGCAGCCCTCAGTGGCGCCCCATGGGGAGCAGTGCGGTGGGACGGTACCATGCTCAGGGTACCTCAGTCATGGAGGAGGATGGAGGAGAGCACTGGTTGATTACTCCCCCCACCAACCTGGCGGGTCGGGAATCGAACCGGCAACCTCTGGGATGCAAGTCTGACGCCCTAACCGCTCACCCATGACTGCCGCTCACCCATGACTGCCCAAAATGTCAGATAGTATCAATGTTGACAGGATCAATACATGGTTCTGCGGGAGGGGGTTGTGTACCTTATTCCATTTTAAAGTTCTCATTCCATTTGCAAATCTACAAATAAAGTGACATGTTCATGTGAGGGACTTTCTTTGACATCAGTAACTCCCCTAAAAATGATTTCTCATACTCATTTATTTATAATGCAATGGTATTGTAAGACTTCCAATGAGCAAGACCAATCAGCATATGCATATAATCGATTAGTGGAAAAGACTGTCATCATTGTATTCTTCTTAATTTTAGTAATATTGATAATACTGTTCATACATGATCTGAGGGAGCAGATGGGTAAGGTCTCTTTTGGATCAGAAGTTTGCAGGCTCAAATGCCACCCATATCTCCTCCCAGTGTGTGTGTGTGTGTGTGTGTGTGTGTGTGTGTGTGTGTGTGTGTGTGTGTGTGTGTGTGTGTGTGTGTGTGTGTGTGTGTGTGTGTGTGTGTGTGTGTGTGTGTGTGTGTGTGTGTGTCCATGACACTGCAAGTAGGTTGGGTAGAAAGGTAGGCAGAGATTGTGCATTTTTAATAAATATTGAATGAATGAATGAACGAGAGAAATAGATAGTTAGTTATCTATGTGTATTAGCTGTCTTTCAGATTGAATGAATGGCTTGTATGAATGGATAGGCTGCTCTTTAAAAAACAGTTTTTAATATTTTATTTTAAAAGCCCTTTTCGGGACGGACATGGGAAATTAGCCAAGGCTATAAATGCTATGATGCTATTCTGTTGTGCTTGCATAGCCTACGAGATGTGTATCTGTCCCTATCAAATAAACCAAACTGAACTGAACCTAATCCCTCTTTGCTCCAGGCACTGTAATTAAATTAGAGATGCACAGGATCCAAGATCCGGTTCCGGATCCGGCAGGATAATAGGGTTTTCCACAGGATCCGGATCCGGTATTCGGCAGTTACCTAAAAATCAGGATCTGGTGCATCTCTAGCCTAGGTTTTTCAGTCAGTCTTTCACAACCTCAATCGCTGCATGGAGTGAAAGCCCTTTGGAAGCGGCCAGTGCAGGCAGTGTGGCAGTAAGTCAATGAGTCTAAAAAATAGTTTGAGCCAACGTAATAAAAAGGGCCCACGTGTGCGAGTAGGCCATGTGTTTTAACACTTTCGTAGGATCCGGTATCCGGTTCCGGATCCGGCAGGATCTTAAGCAGTGGATCCGTTATCCGGCAGGATCCTAAAAATCAGGATCCGGTGCATCTCTAAATTAAATAACTGCTGCATTGGATAAGTGCAATGTGTAATGTGTTGAGCAGGAGCTATGCAATACTTTCCTGGTGAACCAGAAGCTATGTGTTGACGCCCAGGGGGCTGGGCTACACAATCCTTCTGGTACACCTGTGATTCGCTCTCCTCCTCCGTTTTCGAAATAACCGGGGCAGCACGACGAATCAGGATCGTAGGGAGGGATTTCAGTGGGTATGACGTTTATCGAACGCAACACCCTCCCCCAGGGTAGTTCGGCTGTGCCCGCCCCCTCCCTGAATCACAACAGTAATGGCGGCGTGCGAGGAGTTATCATGCGTCGGGATAGAAGCAGCAATTTCAGCGGTGTTATCCAAAATACCTCAAGTTGATTTTCTAAAGGACGTTGTTCTGTTTTGGTTCCCGACCTGGCAGCGCTTACGTGACGACACGTCCTACGTCACAAAGCTTCAACGTGAGTGGTCGAAGTGTCATGTCATTCATATGAGGTTGCTCCAACCGCGTGCAAGCATCTTTTGACTAAACCCCGCCTGCGGAGAGGCGTGAAAGGGCAGTGTGCCAGTAGCCTGTTACTAAGTACATTCGACATGACATCAACGCAGATATGCGCATTTAGACAGCAATGCATCCTGGATGAAAATGCTGCATGACGGTTAGATTTCCTGTCAAACTTCGAAATTTCGTCGACGTTGCGTTGACGAGGTGACATGTCACATGGTGTAAAACTATCGCGGGATGAATGCGGCTGCAGTCAGATCTTGCAACCTCTGCAGTTGCTTATCCCCTTCAACGCTCGTCGGCGGACTGCCTCCGAGGTCACGCGCCCATGAACTGGTTGGTCAACAACTCACTCACGTGTGTATGGGTCTTGTCTCACACCTCTACACAAGTTTGCGCAGGTCCCCACTTCAGCTCCTCCTCACTGCCTGTCCCCCCACTCCTCACACGTGGTGTGTTAGTAGAGCAAACCGGTGCGAGCTCATCGTCTCGTTCATATTTGTGGCCAACTGCAAATGCGCTGTATTTAATAACACCCACATCGTGACAACAAGTTCTCACTCACGTGCTTCCATCAATGTTGATCGACAGCATAGAAGTCGTATTCACCTATTTACAGGCTACTGGTTCACCAGGAAAATGCAATACCTCCATTTTGGAAAAAAAAAAAAAAAAATTGTCAACTCCCGTCAATGGTCCACAACATTGATCTATGGCTTCACGGAGTCTGTTGACTTGATCGTCTTTCGATCTCTCTGTGTTGCTGGTTAACTTAAACTCCAGGAATCAAATGACAATTTTGTCTATTGTCTTACTTCTTGGGAATTAATGTAGGCCACAGTTTACCTTGGGTCTTTGGGAAGTGAAGTGTTGAGCAGCCACTGTGTGGGAAGAATCATGAGGCTATTAGCAAATGGCCATCTTAAACAGACAAGGAGTTGAGAGATAAGAGTCTTTATTACAGATTACCATGATTACCATACGGCCTTGGTTATCATGAGAAAATGCTGCAGTTGCAGAGGTTCACCTTGGGAATAGTGTTACAGAATGACTTAACATTCACAAGCTGGCATACTCAAATGTTGGGCCTTGTTTTTCACACCATGCATAGGCAGCATACTGCACATCACAGTCACAGTCAGCAGGGCCATTGACAGCTTTCACGGGGTCCAGGACAAGGACCCCTACCCAACGTAAGAGAAACCCAATTTTGGGCCCCCTATCTCCCTGGGACCAGGACAACATACCTGTTTGTAAACGTTTCATGAAGTGTCATCTACCATGCAGGGGCTTTTGAAATACAACATGCCCTCCATACCCATGTGCCTGAGTTAAAGTTTTACAAAGTGCTTATGTTTTCTATTAGCGTATACATACGTTGTATGTTAGAAGTATAATTGTATGCACTTGGAATTAGCAGGAGCTTTCTGTAAAAAGCACTTACTCATCCAGCATGTTTTCATCATTTCATTATTCCAGCAGAGGTCGCACTAGGGTAGCCCATGCCTGTCTCTCTGCCACGGTCAGTGGAGTAGGAGAGGCTGTCTGCTTCAGGAAAGGGAACCATGACCAGGCTGGAATCATCAGCGGGGGTTCACTCACGGAACTAGCTACTAGCACAGTGGGTTTACATAGTGTTCAATCTCGCCCTCCAACCCGTGCCTGCAGTTCACCGAGGGAGCGCTGTCGAGACAGCAGAGCTCATAAGGCTGGCGCTAATAACTGACAATTGTGCTCGCTGTCGGCTGAAACTTGACAATATTACTGTAAGTTCTGAGAAACCAATGTGGATTTAAATTAAATGTACAATAATGATCCAGGAAGACAGATGCTGAGGCACTCAAGGTTGCAATTTTTTTTACTTTTTTATTTGGCTACAATGGCATTGTAGCCAAATAAAAAAGTAAAAAAATTGCAACCTTGAGTGCCTCAGCATCTGTCTTCCTGGATCAAGTTTGAGAGCCCCTACACTGATGAGCACCAAGGAAAAAAGGTGAAGACCCAGAAGCACTCCAATTACCTGCTTGTGTTAAATGTACAATAACCTGGGAGTTATGTCCTTCTGATTTCTTACAGCTTTGGCATTTATGAGTCAGGCTCCGCTAGCATCTTGCTAACAAAATTGCTTTATGGCCGACGTGATCACAGCAATGCAGCCGGGCGACCAATCCAGGGTGTGAAGCCACTCGTGACGTCATATTGACAATAAATACGTATTTTGCAAAGATCCAGCGAGTTTGAACATTCAAACTAAGTGCTGTTTGAAAGGGTAATTTATCCTGCCTTTGGGAAAAGTAAAATGAAACGATGATACCAATTCTCTCCCAAAGCAATGGCAGCATCTGTGGTTGAGCTCCATGGGACCCCATTCATTCTAACAGCCTCTGCACTCTTTGGCGCTCCTCTGCGCTGTCTGGATGGCGCCACTTAGTGGACAGTACCACCCGGAAAAAGTAGCGAGATTTCTCTCTCGTATTACCCATAGATCCTCTCTGCTACTACCCACAACTGGCTAACCCTAATCCAACCTAAGTGCAAAATGAATGGGTGTCAATGGAGTTTTCTACTATCATAATTTTTGTGATTTTTTATCATTTTTTGCCCTGAAATATTAATATCCAGTTCGAAGCTAGAAATAATAAGACCTCATTTGAGTAGCGTTTCAATTATTTTGCGCCAATAGATTATTATGTACTGGGTCACAAAGCTCAATTTTTATGAGGCCAAACCCATAAACATTAGCGGGATGCTAGCGAGTACAGGTCGAAATCTTCTTCCCTGCTGTAAAACTACACACCTGAAAGATTTGTCAATACAGCCTATTGTTAAACACCAGCCATAGTGCTTACCAGGAATGTTTTGTTGATGAGATTTGTGACTGGAAATTGCAGTAGTTATGTATTTAGCATTGGGGCTCCCCTTTCCATTCCATACATTTTCCCACATGAAAGACTTACCAACGCTCGCCAACTAGTGGACACTCCATAGGAACTGCAGTATGCATGCAAAGCTAACTGGCTACAATGGGAACCAATCAGTGTGAATCTTCTCCCTGTGTTCTAAGTTCTCTGGTATCATTCACCTGCAGGAAATGTCTGTGAGCGCGTCTTAATATGCGACCTTGCTTCCTCCACTTGCGCTTGTCTCCTCGTCCCGCCTCCTGGCCCCTCCTCCGTGGAGAAAACGATTAAGTTTCCCAGCTGTCAGCCTAGCCACAACTACTTTTGAGGGACTCTTTTTCATTCAGCATCCCAATTGCAAATGAGAAAAAGACTCTACAATTGAGCTTTTGCAAGATATTGAAATATAATGATGTCGTCAGTGATGTCATCATGAAGAGAAGCAAGTGGAGGAGGCAAGGTCGCATATTAAAACGCACTCACTGAAGCACCCTGGAGGAAGGTACTGTCCCCACACACTACAGGTACTCCACAGGCATGCCATCATCCGTAACGGTCTGCTGCCCACATATTTTACTGAACAGGTGGATTCGGACGGGAGCACATAGAAATTAGGCAGAAATTATGTTATAATCATCTTTAAATGGGTTTATCAATTAACAGACATATGGTACAATCCATTTTTTATTGTTTTAAAAAATGAATCTAAATGTCTTCTGGGTAATGCTGTTAACATGAATGGAAAAAAAATGTTAAAAAAGCAGCTGCCCCCAGTCACCAGTACCACTGGAAAAAAAACTAGGCTATTAATAAAAAAAATAATATGGGATAAAAGTTTTTTGTGCAGTGAAATACACAGCTATAATCCACGTATAAAAGACACTTTAGGACAGGATACAAATACAGACCATATGGAGCTCTTTTTTTTTAAACAGCCTGTACAGTACAGTATATACAGTATACATGGGGATGTTGCCTTTATTAATAGGACAGAGAAGATTCAACTGTCAATGAATTGTCCACTCAAACTAACATGTCACAATTACAGTACTGTTATGTCAAAAATACGGCATAATGCATTGAAGTCCAGTATTGTTGCAATCAATATTTTCAGGGGCCAGATCTTGAACAGCAAATGGTTGTAAATCTGATCTGACCCCCTTTGTAAGTAGTCATACCAAATGCAATGCCTGTATTGCAAATGATTGCACTTTTGCACTTCACTTTCTTACTAATGTTTATCCACACAGTTTGTATCACTAGACCTCTTCCTGTGGCAACACCTGTAAAAACAAAAAAAAAATAAAAAAAACAACCTCTGTTGAAACGATTCCATGTTGAAATGACAGTGACACAAATGCAGTACAATGGTGTAACAAGCATAAGTACCTACCACTGGAGAGGTTTGACTTGGCTAATGAGTTCTGGCAGGTTTTCACCTTTTGTCTCTGGTAATAACAAACTCAGACCACCACAGAATAGAGATATAGAGCCCATCAGAATAAAAGGAAGAATCTTGTTATATGTACCTAAAAGCAAAAAACCAACAACAATAGTACACACTGTGTTTGTATGTACAAGTATCCAAACACAAATAACTTGGGGACAAAAGACGGATATTAGCCTCTTGGCTACAATCTTGTATATTTAGCATTTTTGTTTAAATGCTGGCAATATATGCTGTCCCTTTCTAAATAAATAAACTTATAAACTTGTAAACACATGTGCTGTTTAATGTACTTACCAATATGGGCTATGTACGGTGAGACAGCACATGCAATTCCAGAGGCCATGGAGCAGACACCCAATCCCATGTTGCGTACAACAGTTGGGAAGAGTTCCGTGGAATAGACAACAGCAAATGTATAAACTCCGGTCACAACTAGTCTTCCTGTCATTGCCAAAGTAACAGTCAACCAACTGAGCTCTGGGGGAGGAAATTGAGAGCCCCAGATGAGTTCAGATACAGTAGTTTTGTAAAGGTTTATCAGGCTAGCCAAACTAGCCTTAAAGGACCAGTTCTGCCAATTTCAATATGCTGTTGTATTGCTCACGCTACCCTTGACTTGTCAGTACCCGGTGATGCCACATTTTTCGGCTAAGCCCTTTCCGAGATATGAGCTATTTTAATGGGGGCAGCGTTTGTTTACATTTTTTAACATAGGCCTACTCCAAATATTTTCCCATAAGGTACCGCTGTTTGCCAGTTGTCTGCTGATGTTGTATAACCTTTCAGATGTTTTTGGGAATAAATACAAATGTTTTTATGACATATAAACAAAGAGCTGCCCCCATTACAATGACCAAGATCTCGGAAAAGGCTGAGGAAAAAGAAAAAAAAACCTCAGGTACTGACTAGTCCAGGGTAGTGTGAGCATTACAACTGTATGTTGAAATTGACCAAACTGGTCCTTTAAAGTTAAACCAGCCTTTCCACCATTTCTGGAATTACTAAGCTCTTCCCTTGAGTGAAGTGATTGAGTTTTACCCCTTTCCTGTTCTCCCAGCCGTTCTCCGAGTCTAGTTATATTAATTCTAATTCCAGATGGGGCAGTCATGGGTAAGTGGTTAGAGCACTGACCTTTAGATCAGAGGGTTGCAGATTCAAAAATCCACCCTTACGAGAACCTTCATCCATGGCCAAAGTGCCCTTGAGCAAGACACCCAACCCCACATTGCTCCAGGGCCTGTAACCAATACCCTGAACCTAAATATGTGTAAGTCCCTTTGGATACAAGCGTCAGCTAAGTGTAATATAATAATAATAATAATCATCATATAACAATAACTAGCAGTTATCATTTAATCCTATGGAACCAGCTAGCTGCTAGCTAGTCCCATAAGGTACCATGATATATGCCATCTTGCCGGTAGAATTTGCATTGTCGGACTCAGATAACGGCTGGAAGTAAAAGAGAAAGGTAAATCTCAATAATTTAACTCAAGGGAAGGAGTAAAATCATTATCGCTTTTAAGCGCCACTCCACCATTGCTGTATTTTATGATTTGACTGTGAGAGTTCTGATTTGCAGGGTTGTTGACGTGCTTCTTGACCACAGCAACTGTACATGTTACATTTTTTAACATATTTTATTAAACTGTACGGTAAAGGGCATACCGGTAACTGAACAGTCCCATATGAATAATCTGTATACATCTGTAATAAGGCACGAGTTGCACCACATCCCCCCTTTAAGATGGCCGCTGATAAACAGACATCACCATAATTCTCTGCATAGCGAATGTGCATTAGTTGGAAGCACAGGTCAGGTCTACCTGCATGGCCTTTCCGCCTGACACACCTCCGACGGTGTCAACGGGGTAACTACAGGGTCATCAGCCGGGAGCCACCCCTCATTGATGTTTCGCGGCCGCCCCCTGCAGCTACCCCTAGGACCCCTCTTTCCCCCACAACCTGTCCTTCCTACGCAGCCACAACCAGAATCTGGCTCTCTCCACCTCCTCTGCCAGGTCCCTAGATGCCCTCTTCAGCCTTGCGCTAGAGCAGTGATTCCCAACCTATGGGTCGCCAAAGATCCACAGAGGGTCACAGAGCCCTCTTGATTTTAAGTGGTTTAATTTGAAATGCCGTATATAGCCCATGTTGAATAAATGACAAAGCATATAAACTAATATATGCATAAAAGCAACAAAATGAAAAAGCAACAAAAAAAATGTAAGTGCTACATTAAACATTTATTCTATATTTGACCAAAGACGAATTGAGGAAAAAAATAATTTAAATGAGTTTTTGCAGGAAACAGAGGCCATCTTGTGACTCCCTCTCGTGCGGGCGCTTGCGCGGTTGGGTCATCAAAGCTTACGATAGTAAAAACATGGGTACCTGAAGAAAAAGGTTGGGAACCACTGCTCTAGAGTCTAGACACTCCGACCTTCCTGAGGAGGCGCTGGATGGATGTTCCAACGAATCCCCTGAAGCCAACCTCCACTGGGTAGATAGATGTAGCCCATTACAATTAACTCATACAAACCTTCAGGGACCAGCTGGATGAGCAGCAGCAACGCACCTCCAAGGAGAAAAGCGAAAGGCAGGACAAACCGACGAGAGGCATAAAGTGTAGTGAACCACACCAAAGTGTAGCCAAGGAATTCTGTTCCAGCAGAAATAAGGCAGTTACGATAAGGATCCCCATCCAGATTGGAGGTGTTTAAGGTCAGGCCATAGTATGTGAGGGATTTGGTTATCCTGTAGAAATATGTTAATGTTGGGTAAATTATAATAGCAGTAGCATAATGCAAAAGAGTATCATAAAACTCAGACAGTGTAGACCTCCGCCAAGAAAGCGGTTTGATAGAATTTTTGACGATGTTACAATCTATTTTTTCAAGTCTTTCTGCCTTCTTTTTGTGGTGTTACAAACTGAAATGTCAAAATTTGCCCTATGCCGCAATGGTAAAGAATCTTTAAAAAGTTCCTGGATCCGGATCACCACCAAAATTGTATCACTTGTTCCTTTACTTTTGTCATTTCCAAATACTCCACATAGTTTCATCCAAATCCGTTCATAACTTTTTGAGCGATCCTGCTGACAGACAGACAGACAAACTAAGGCGACCAAAAACATAACCTACCTGGCGGAGGTCACTATTTAACATGGACTTTCACTAACCAGACAATGATGCTTATAAGTGTGATGTTCCTCAGATTTGCAGATTTTAGAAGGTCCAGGTAAGTGTACTTGTCCCGACCTCTGGGCTCTTGCTCAATTTCCTGAAGGAAAAAAATCCGTAATCAACAATGGAGATGGAGGTGGTTATATACTGTATTACATCACCACTGACTTTTAACTAGTAGCGAAGACAAAACAAAGCTGCTGCCTCTGCACAATAGAGGTTATTTCATTTGTGCAGTCATGAAGATGAAGTGGTTAAAATTATTGAAAAATGTATCATTATAATTTAAAAAAATATTGCATGTGTTAACAAAGTCCACAGACCTATATTGTGTTCAAATCCCTCCAAAAAGTAAAACCATTCTCCACTGGCCTGCATAAGCAATTTAGTTTAATGTTGATGTTATTTGGATACAATTCTAAACTTGAATCTGGAGACTATTAGTAAACACGTGAGCAGATGTGTTTTTATCCAATTAGTAAACACGCGAGCAGCTGCAGTACACAAGTAATTAACTGAGTAGTCAGTCCCCTTGATGTTTCGAGATGGTCGGATGCTTACATACACGTATATCAGACATGGCTAGCTGATATCCATTATTCTCGTCCAATTAAATGTCAATCCTGTCTGGGTCATGTCAAGGACAGTCCATTGGCTAGCTGAAACTTGCTACCTATAGCAAGAAGATTAAGATTTGCCTTTATTGTCTCTGCAGGAGAGACATTTTTGCGTGGGCATGAGAATGACTTGCTACCAAGTCAAAGCCAGGCTTAGCATAGTAAATAATTCAGGTAGACCCTTTTGGTAGAACATTTCAGTGGGTGCGACGTCAGTGGAGGCAAACATGTGTCGATACATACAGTACATATTAACTCAAAAGATGAAATGCTGAAGCTTTACAGTGCATACACACCGCAAGCGCGGACGTCCACTTAATGTCCACTGAACGTGTATCAGTCCGAAATGGTTAAAATACATCTAAACAGATCATGCCTTACAGACAGCAGCGTGGTGTAAGCAGGGTGTAAGCGCGGCGCATGTCTGTTTCGTCTCCAGCGAAAATTGTCACATCATCTAAAAAAGCATGGGCATAGATTTACTGTATATAGCGATGGCCGTGACATATCACAACCAATACCTGAGTGACACAAAATCGTCCCCAACGTTTGCCATTCATTCTAATATAATGGAAGCGTACATTGATTAATTTAATATTTCAATATACTATGCAGTGGTAACATAAAAACTACTTTCAATTAGCCATTTTGTTTATGAGAGTTTCCGTGATTTATTCGGAGCTATGACTACCCATGCCGCTATTTCATTGGCGGCAAGAGTGATTATTAGGAGTACCCGTCATGTAGCCTCACGTGGAAGCAGAGTTCATATGCTTTGGTGCTAAAAGTGCAATGCATATGGCTCGTAATGGCCCAAAACGGTTTCGTTCCATGTCTGAATTTGAGCACTATTCTACTTTACAAACTTCAGAGACAACAATGGCATTGTCACAAAACAAATTGGGACATGAGAACCTATTTCTCCACTGTGACAATAAGTTGTAATGTCCTTACCAAATCTTGGACAAAACCTACGCCCTAGGGGAAAAAATGGTCATTATAGTGATACGGTCCCATTTTTGGAAATGAGCTTATTTTCCACCTCTCCTTGAGTTAAATGATTGACTTTCTCCTGTACTTTCAACCGTTCTCTGAGTATGGCAGGACAAATTTTATCTCTAAGCTAGCAGTCAACATTGAGTCCTATGAGACCAGTAGCCGCCAGCTGGTCTCATATGTTAATTGCTAGCTTGGAGTAGGGCTGGGCGATATGACGAGACATATCGTGAGGACGAGAGAAACGTGTCTATCGTGACCTTTCTCCTCTATCGTTTATATCGTGATAAAAAATATTTTCATTATTACAGCTAATACACATTTTAATATAATTTCACCTCTTAATATAGCCATTTTATGATTGTAAACATGTGCAAAAAATAATTTTAAAACTACTTGTGGGCCAAACTAGGCTATTTTATTTCTTTACTCCTTTACTTTTATTTCTGGTCGTATGCTGTCGAGAGAGCGCACGCAGCCTATTCAGTCTGTTTGACTCAAACTTTGAGTCTGCAGTCACTCCTCGGTTGGCGCCCCCTAGAGTGCAGTACCCGGAAAAGTGTCTTTGCCACTGCCTTGCCAGCTAACGTGACGAGCACCGGGCAGCAAGCGTGCGAATCATGGCTGGAAAAAGGCGTGGACAACTGACCAAAAATGAGCCAACTAGATGCTGCGGTGAAGTTTGGCATTCCTACCTGCGCTGTTTTGTAGATTCTGAGCACGAGACTTCCTCCCCGAGCCCTCCCCCTTGCGCTTCTGTGAAGCGCATCTCTCCTACACAACCTCTGCTTTGCAATGGATCTAGAAAGTAATGGAATTGACACGTTCCGTACGACGCACTATGGGCTACACATTTTGGCCACTGCCGGTTATAAAGCGTGCACTTTCACTGGGACTTCTCGTGAGCACATCATTCTCTGAAATGTTTAACTTGACCCTCTGTAGCCTACTTGGAAATCCACCACCATTTTTCAGCAGAGGTAGGCTAAAAGTTAAAGTGACTCGATGCTATGATGCTGCGCATGCAATTGAGTACCAAACAGTTAGGTTTGACTTCTGGGCATGAAACGGTTTTGCAAATGCAATGCCCTTTGTTGTGTTCACTGATATATTGGTAAATATACAACAAACAGAATTGTCCCTCAACAGCAACCAGCGTGAGTCAAGTGATTATTGGGAAGCATTTTATAACGTTATAACGTGTTGGTTGGGGACAACGATGGTGGGGACGAGAGCAAGCAATAGGCCTAGGCTATTGCGTGCTGTTTATAACAAGTTCTTTTACATAGGCTATTCACAAATAGTTTCAGCTTTGTTCAGTTTCATATAAGGCCTACTGGTATTTTGTAACATTAAGTAGGCCTATTTAAAATGTGCTAATATAATTTACTGACTAATTGCAGTCATTTTTTGTCAGACATTTTGTCCAGTCACGTTTTATTTTGCCGGTCATTCATGCCAATGCCCGGCCACAGTTGGCTAACGTGAACCTTGCTGTTTATGGCCGCAATTTGCGCATCTGTGGTGTTCTTCTACTCTCGAGATGACTGGTGAAAACAGGCGATGAAAGATTTTTTTCGACCCTGTCCATCAAACTGGTTGACTATGTTTGTTTTGTTTTTTTTAAGGCTATATCGTGATACATATCGCTATCGCGATATAAAATAATCCATATCGTGATATACATTTTTTTTCCATATCGCCCAGCCCTAGCTTGGAGGTAAAATTTACTCAGAGAATGGTAGGACGTACAGGAGAAGAGTAAAGCTCAAACATTTAACTCAAGGAGAGGTGTAAAATAAGCTAATTCCCAAAAATGGGACAGCATCAATTCGACATAGTCATTAGCATAGTTGTCAATAGTAACTATTGAGGTGATAGGAGGCAGGTTTACCACCTTAGTGATGCCGAGTGTGGCACTCTGAAGTCTGGGATCCCAGCCACTCGCCCATGAGTCACCTTAATATTGGCAGTGAGCTCCAGTTGGAAGATGTCCTCTGGGGGAGTGATGCCGTTCCTCTTGGCAGCAGCTCGAATGATGGCCTCTGCCTCCTGCAACCGGCCCTGAGTGATGAGCCAGCGGGGGGACTCTGGGATGAACCTGAGGGAACCAGGAAGCAGAGCAGGAATATCCTGTAAAGTGGTTAGGAAGCAGAAAGTGAAGGCTGAAATCCGATGATTTAGCCTTGTTGTCACGACGGTGCGTTTGTGTACACAAACTACCGTCTGATAGCAGGGTCAATTCACACGCCTTCCCCACGTGACCCTCTCCGATTTACTCGATATGTCACATACAGTTACCTTTTGATGTCAATTGAAAGAATACCAGGTATTAGCACCCTACGTCCAACATTTGCGGAGATGAAGCCCTCCAAAGTTGGGGTGCCATGCCCACTTTTCAAGCCTGTGAATTGATTACAAAATTTACAAGCAGATTTTGACACCTCCGGTTTTAGTTAGAAGGAAGATACAGGCCTAAACATCACCATGGCCCCTCAATATGACCCTGTCTACCAGATGATGTACTTACAAATAGCATGCCTTGATTATTTTTGGCTATATTAAGCCGTCAGTGAGAACCAGGCTACCGATGATTAGCATTACAGCCAATATCTCATCCTACAATATATGAGCAAATCTGTGCGTGACGTCACTGTTTACATTGCTCATTCTTCCGTGTGGCAAGAAAAAGCTTGGTCGCTTCGCCTTGTGTTGTGAAAACACTACAAAACACACCCAGAAGGTAAGCCTCATGACTTATTGAAGAGCTGTGCAATGAAATCTAGTTCCACATCATACCCGGTATAAATCCATCCTATTTTTAAAACGTCTGAAATATCATGGGAAAGACTCGTAGCCATCAGAAACCTAGCTTGCTCCGAGTTGCATACACACTCACGGTAGCCCTACATCACGTCCACACTACAAAGTAAAGACTGTTATTCACAATGGTTTTAGGCAACCTAGGGTAGTGTTCATCTGTTTGGTGTAACAGCTCGCTTTTATGACAAGTGGAATACACTGGAATCTGATCTTGACGTTAGCTAGCAAGCTAACAAAATAGCTAGTTTCCCAGAGCTATGAATTGTGCTCTGCACGTTTTCCTTTCATTTGCCCACGTTAAGTAACTGATATTGCAAGTAACTCATATAATAAAATTAAAATCAGCTTAGCAAATTCCAATGTTTGGGCTTGCAGCTGGTGACGGTAGATAAGTCCTGTCCCAGGGCATCAGGAAAGCAAAAAAGGAATACTCAGACAAAATAACAACACACTTCAAAGACAGCAGAGATGCACAGAGCCTGTGGCAGGGCATACAGGCCATCACGGACTATAAAGGGTAGTTTATGCCTCGAGATCAGCGTCACTGCATCATGATGCAGTGAGCCGCGCAGTTAACGTAGTGAAGCCCCCCCCATCACGCAGGTACTCTGGGGCACCTCCCCAAAATTGTGTCTCGACGCAGGGAGCGACGGCGTGAAAGGGCGAAAATAGGTCTCTGATTGGTCCTCTCGACCAGCCTGCTCTGTCCTCGAGTCGAGAACAAGCGCTACTTCCTTGTTCTAACCTTCGTCGGTCTACGGACTGTGAGCTCTTCATTAAATAAGTTGCCCGTGCTTTGTTGTTTGATTTATTTACACGAACCGAAGACAACACATGCGCTTGCAAGTTACGACGCTGAAGTTATTTGGACAGTTGAACAGTGGTTCCGAGGTCGAGGAAACATTCCGCTTCGTCCTCGACAAATGAGCCACTTCTTTGTTCCAAACTACTACTGTGGCTGCCAGTGCGATCAAACATGCACGTGATATAAAGATTTAATGTTTCATTTTCATTCTCGTCGAGTCTGTGATGCTAAAAAACAACCGACACGTCTAGTTTACTCTTTGTATTGAAGGCAGTTTCAGCGTGGAATGACATCGCGCAGACCGTGCTTCAAAACAGGGCATAAACAAGAATTAACTGCATCATGGCTGCGTCAAGCTCACTCTGTGGCACAAGTAGGAAGCATAACTGAGCCTTAAGCCTGCAGCACGAAGCTGTGACAACAACACCTCTCTGCTAAACGACCTGAACAGTTTCTTTGCCCGCTTTGAAGCACAAAAAACTCCCACACCCACAGAAAACTCCCCCTCCCCCCCATGATCAACCCCTTTACCTGTCCTCTGCCAGTGTTAAGAGGACACTGGCCACCATCAACCCACAGAAAACTCCCCCTCCCCCCCATGATCAACCCCTTTACCTGTCCTCTGCCAGTGTTAAGAGGACACTGGCCACCATCAACCCACGCAAAGCAGCTGGCCCAGACAACATACCAGGCCGAGTGTTGAAGGATTGTGCAGAAGAGCTGAAGGATGTCTTCACAGACATCTTTAACATCTCTCTGGAGCAAGCAGTCATCCCATCACTTTTCAAAGCTGCTACCATCATACCTGTGCCGAAGAAATCATCACCATCATGCTTCAATGACTACCGTCCTGTAGCACTGACGCCCATAATCATGAAGTGCTTCGAACGGCTAGTCCTGTCACACATCAAAGCCACCCTACCCCCCACCCTAGACCCCTACCAGTTCGCATACCGAGCCAAGCGATCCACGGAGGATGCAATTTGCTCTGCCCTCCATCCAGCCCTCACCCACTTGGACAATAAAGACTCATATGTGAGAATGCTGTTCATTGACTTCAGTTCAGCATTCAATACCATAATACCACAACAACTCATCAGAAAACTGGACAAACTAGGTTTCAGCACCTCCCTCTGCAACTGGCTGCTGGACTTCCTGATGCAAAGACCACAAGCAGTACGGGTAGGGAACAACACCTCAAGCACCCTGACCCAGAGCACGGGGGCTCCGCAAGGTTGTGTTCTCAGCCCCCTGCTGTTCACGCTGCTGACACACGACTGCACAACGACCCACAGCACTAACCATCTAGTGAAGTTTGCGGATGATACAACACTGGTGGGCCTCATCACCAAGGGCGATGAGACTCACTACAGAGAAGAAGTAGACCTGCTGGCCAGATGGTGCAAAGACAACAACCTCCTGCTGAATGTCAACAAGACCAAGGAGATTGTTGTCAACTTCCAAAGGGTCCAAAAACAACTGCCACCACTGACCATCGACGGCGATGCTGTGGAGAGAGTGAGCAGCACCAAGTTCCTTGGAGTGCACATCAGCGACGACCTCTCTTGGACCACCAACACTACATCACTGGCGAAGAAGGCCCATCAGCGTCTCTACTTCCTACGCAAACTAAAGAAGGCAAGTGCTACACCCTCCATCATGACAACATTCTACAGAGGAACCATAGAGAGCGTCGTGTCCAACTGCATCACAGTGTGGGGAGGAAGCTGCACGGAGAAAAACAGGAAGACACTCCAGCGTGTTGTGAACACAGCGAAGAAGATCATTGGAGTACCACTCCCCTCCCTGCAGGACATTTACACCACACGCCTCACCCGGAAAGCACTGATGATCATCAAAGACACAAGCCACCCTGCACACAAACTGTTCAGCCTCCTGCCCTCTGGAAAGAGATACAGGCGCCTCCGTTCCCGTACCACCAGGCTGGCGAGCAGCACAATGCACCAAGCGATCAAGATGCTGAACACTCAACCCACTCTCCCTCCACTGTCAGCCTCTAGCCAGCAAGGCCACTGACAACCCCCCCCCCATCCCCCACCACCATATCTGCGACTGAACATTCCACCTGCACTACTATACTTGTGACTGAACTTTCAACCTGCACTAACTCAAAACATGCGCGCACACGCACGCACGCACGCACGCACGCACGCACGCACGCACGCACGCACGCACGCACGCACGCACGCACGCACGCACGCACGCACACACACACACACACACACACACACACACACACACACACACACACACACACACACACACTGCACTTTCTGCACTAAACCCAAACATACACACACTGACACACACTGACACACACACACACACACACTCACACAGACACACGAACACACACACAGACGCACACCGCACCTTCTACCTGCACTAAACACATACACACACACACACACACACACACACACACACACACACACACACACACACACACACACACACACACACACACACACACACACACACACACACACAGCTGCCGGTGTACTTGACAGACCTTTTTAATATTTATTTTTCTTCAAAATGCTACTATTACCATGTCAGAACGCTATAAAGGACTTTTTTAGGAAAAGCACAAAAGCACAACAATACCTCTTAATGTATGTCCTCTACAAGTCTTCTGTTGTCCAGTCTTGCACTTTAAATGTCTGTATGAGCACTGTCTATGTCCATACTGTCTTAAGTCCATGTATAAGTACTGTCTATGTCTATACTGTCTATGTCCTTACCTAGATTAGTCTATGTCTGTATGGGAAAGCAAGAAATGTAATTTCAAATTCTTTGTATGACCAGTGCATGTAAAGAAATTGACAATTAAACCTACTTGACTTGACTTGACTTGACTTGATAGATAATGATAGCCTTATCCCGGGTGTTGTGTGGAACTCGATTTCATTGCACAGTTCTTTAATGAGTCATGATCGGCTTATCTGGGTGTGTTTGTGACATGAAAAACGACTATACTGTGTATTTATGTGACCAACTACACAGCTAACTTTCAGAAACAAAACTGGTTTGTCTCAGTTGATGCAATGTCTCGTCTGAACATCTGGATAAGACATTCAGTGACACACTGTTTTAAGCACATTCCATACCTGGCCAAATCTTCAATTAGCTAAATAAATTGAGACCATAACCCAACATAACCAATAGCCTATGTTGTATAATAAGTCATGTGATATTTCTGGCTAAGTTTCTGCCGAGATGTGAGGTTTGATGCTAGGGATTTCGAATTGTACCCGAATAGAAAATGCTGTTATCTCAGCTCTTTTTGCCACCCAGCATTTCTGGCGCATGTGCAGCTTTGCGCACAGCGTGTTTACAAGATTCGCCCATAGGCCTACAGTACACAATCCTCTGCAATCCTGCACCAATATACAATGGGCTGTATATACAATAGATGCAGCAATTACTTCCGACTTTCGTTTACAGAGATGTGAAACTCATTGAGTGGTCAGGCGTGTTCTCCAACATGCCCAGGAGTTAAATTCGGCTGTCAGGGGCTGAGCTGTTGCACATACATGTAGATCATGCTGCATTAGAATGTATCAACAGCAAACTTCTTTCAGCAATTAAAAAAGCATGCATCGCTGCAGTTAAGTTTTATCCTAAAATATATATATATTAATCCAGCATGATGTTTTGGTGCGCAAATATTAATTTAAATCTGAAATCCTCATCTGGGGCACTTGGCCTCTCAGCCACTCGTTTCTCATAATAATTGCAGGATGTGTGTGCATCACAGCTGTGGACATTGACATTGGTGATTAATTTCACTTCTTCTAAATGTTCAAAGTTTAAAGCCTGCTAGTCCAAGGAGCAGGACCAAATTAGCACAGATCAGGGAGGTGAAAAAGTCAGTTTCAGCCAGGATTGTATTGGTTGCATCTCTTTTACTGTATTTAAATGTACCAATGATTTGCATTGTAATTTACTGTACATATACTGTAGGCTACACTGTGTGTGTGTGTGTGTGTGTGTGTGTGTGTGTGTGTGTGTGTGTGTGTGTGTGTGTGTGTGTGTGTGTGTGTGTGTGTGTGTGTGTGTGTGTGTGTGTGTGTAGGCCTACCAACAGAGGGGCATATATAGAAATCCGACCAGAGAAAGTCCTATCTGCAGTGTCTTCCAATCCCGAATGAAGTATGCAAAGAGAGGCAGGATGGCATAGCCAGTTGCGAAGCACAGACTGGTCCCCAGGATTCCAAAACTCTCACGTGCCGATTTACTGAGGAGCTCTGAACCTAACAGCCAAAGAGGAAATACAAGGAATTAAAGAGTTTCACTTCATATTGTTCTTCATTTCCCAATACAAACATATATGATGAGAGAGAATCGCATCAGACTGCATCAGTGTGCCTGAAATGTTCTGATTCAACTGTGTTGGAGCAACTCAAACATACCCAGTACAAAGCAAACACAGCTACTAGCGGTCCACATCATTCCAAGAAGAAAGTAAACCACACAGAATATTTCCCAACTGTTAGAGAAAGCCAGGAGTAGGCAGATGAGAGTCTCCAGGGCCTTTGCGGAAATGAAAGTGATCTTCCTGCCAAACCTGGAAAGATAGGACCAAGGGATTGGTTCAATTCAAATGAAACAGGGGGTTATTTACCCTGTACAGTATCTCCAAAATACTATTGTGTCAACTATAATTTGTAGCATTTTCAGCTGAAAACCAATATAATTCTTTAATTCCTTAGTGTGGCTCGTGAATAGAGATACATACACTTGTAACACATGTTAAACGCACAGTATTTGTCAAAATGTGTGTGTACATGACTGAAAGTGTAAGCACAGTTTTCAGCATAAGCCTTACCTGTCTGACAAAAGTCCTGCACAAAAAGATCCAACTTGCATTCCAGTGAAAAACACAGTTAACGTAAAGGGAGCCTTCCATGCATCATCACACACCAGATTCCACTGTGGAAGACGACATGGAAATCAGTTTTGGGGAACAGACAAATAAGTGCACTAACAAATGTATGGTGAATCATGATGTGCATTATACATTTTTATTCCAAATGTCACCAGTAGTAGAGGTAAAGTTACATTTTCCATCAATACATTGCAAGGAGTTTGAGGCCATTCAGGCACCCCATATTGATAAATGTTTAAAATGCTTGAGTAAAATTCATTTTTTTCCTCCTCAAAAAGTGAAATAAATGAAAGGTTGCATGGCTTGGGTCATTCATGATTTTGTTGGGCCTTCCTAGAGCATCTTCCTTCATATAATTCCAATATGGAGGGTAGGTCACAGCCACAAATGTTCTGTGCTGTAGCCTACGCACCACTCTCTGAAGTGCCTTTCTGTTGTGACGAGAGCAGTTCCCATAATATAACTATATAATTATATAAGTATTATATATTATATATATATATATAACTATATATTACATACAGTTATATATATTATATATTATATATATATAATTATATAAGTTATATAATATATAACATCCGTTAATGGTTCCAGTTGATATGGTCTTAGTGGTGCCTCTGTAAAAAAGACCTAAGTATCTTGGGTTGCATATCAAACTTACTCAATTGTCTAAGGTGGTACAGATGTTGTTGGGATTTTGTGACAATGTGGTCAGTGTGACTGTCCTTGGTGAGGTCTTCTGAGATGGTAACACCAGGGAACTTGTAGTCTTTGACCCTCTACACTGCCTCCCCATTGATGGTAATGGCTTCAAATTTAGTACTTAGTTCTTTTGTCTTGGACACATTGAGAGATAGGTTGTTTCCCTGACACCACTTCATGAGGTTGTTGATCTCACTTCTGTAGGCTGTTTCATCATTGGTTGTGATCAAACCAATTACAGTGGTGTCATTCGCAAATTTTATGATGGTGTTAGAGTTGTGAATAGCCTAGGCCTGGACAATTTTTCGATTTCAATTTTAATCGCGATGTGAAATTTTTCTACGATTATAAATTAGACGTTCGATGCGCATTAAAAAAAAAAAAAACATCACCAAAGACCTGCAAATAGCTAATCATATCTAAACAGCGCTGCACGTAACCAATCAGTTGAAAGAGAGCCACGTCAAGTTAGGTTGTGGACACGCACTTGCAACACGGAGCAGGCAACGCTCTGTTGCAACATACATAAACACACGTATAGGGGCTAGCAGCAGCAGCAGCAGCAGCAGCCGTAGCAAGCCATCTCTCCGACCAAACCATCGTTATTACATTAGTTCCAAGACTTATGCAACAAGAACTCTATTGACAATTTAACAGAGAATGTAAGTTGCTATTATTGTGTTGTTACTGCGTTAACATAAACTTGTATATATGTTTTCTTTGAGATTATCCATTTTTTGTGTGCAGTTCTGTGCAGTTTGCCATTTTCCCTGGACCAGCTTTTACGGTGTCCATCCATTTGTCAGTTTGACGCAAGCTGTACCAACGCATTCAATTCATTTTCAATGAAATGCGGCAGATCGTTGTTACCGGACTCGCAAAGCATGTTGGGATTCCGGCACGGCGAGCGTGGGTCCGGTGGCACGTCAAAAGTTGAGCTCTCCTGAAAGTTATGCAAATTAGCAGCGGCTGACGGACTGCGTTACCCAATGACTGTTGAGCACATGAAGATGTCCAATGATACCTGTGGTCATCACAAAGGTGCATTTCCCTCCGTAAAAGTAGATGTTTGACATCTATCGAACTTTTGGATGTACAAAATATAGACTACAAGCATTTATGTTGCATGTGCTTATGATGCCTGAGTTCAAATGATTATGTTCGATTTCGACCATAAGCATAACAACACGAGGCCAAGCTGTGTGTGAAAAAAACACATGTGCCGAGTTTGGTAAGAGCATTTACAACTGTAATTTAAGGGCAGTTGGTTTGCTATATCGATAAAAACGGCTAGAAATGTAGATTGATATACTTCCTGTATATACTGTAACTCCCGGGCCACACGAGCTGTAGTAGCAGTGCGTCGACACTGGGGCATCCAGTAACGCTATAATGGATCTCTAGCCTTATTAAGTCCTTTCTACGTTGTAGGCATCATACCTTGCACCATTTTTCACAATCCATGTGTTGGATTCATGCCCTTCATGCCCCCCTCCCCCGGATTTTTTTTTTTTTTTTTTAAATAGGGATTTTATTCATATCATGATTAAAATTGAAATCGAAAATTTTGGGGAGAAATAATCGAAATCTAAGTTTTTCTCATATCGTCCAGGCCTAGAATAGCCACATAGTCATGCGTGTGGGGTTATCCCATCAGGTCCTGCTGCTTTCTGAATCTAAACTAGCTTGACAGATTTTGTGCCATTTTTTCCGCTATTGTTACGTCAATAGTATGCAATTTTTTAATGAATGCAGGGAGTCTCAGATGCAGAATTTCTCTGGCACGGCACTGTTCAGACCCCAACCACATATCTCTATAGACAATGAATGGTTTCCATTAGTATCTGTGTAGCTGAGCTGTGTATGCAGGCGGCGTATGGGCCCAAGACCTATTTACATACAATTTAACGTGGACCCAATTCTGGGCCTCCTGTCGCCCTGGGACAAGTCTGCCATTTGTCCCTGCCAGACAGCTTCCCTGGTCAGCAGTGGAGACGAGTGCCCATGGCTGGACTGGCCATCTGGCATACCGGGCATTTCCAGGTGGGCCCTGCACCCTCGTGTGCCCCTATTTTCAGAAATGTATATCTAATTTTTTTACATTTCTGAAAACAGGGGCCCATGAGGGTGCAGGGCCCACCGTTGAGTCAGTTCTGCACCGCTAATTATGAGGGGCCCCTTTAAGTCAAAAGTGCCCGGGCATTATTTCTCCCTCAGGCCAGCCTTGCGAGTGCCCTGAATGCTAATGGTGTCAGAGAATGTCCGTGAAGGCTGTTATGCAAGGTGTCAATTAGGTACACTAGCTGGGTTATAGGGTCAAGTGTCTTTCTCAGGGTCATCTTAACCCAGCGTAGATAGCGATAGAGGCAGTGTCCAGAGTCCATGAGCTTCAGGTTTTTGCTGATGTTAATGATTAATGTTTGTTCCGCATGTACAGTAATGTTTGATTTCCTCACCCAACTTTATCATTGTGTGATCAAGGATAGTGTTAATGAGCTTCTGTGATATTTCCTATACTAATATTAGACAGTGCGTGTAACATAAACATTTGAAAATGTGGTTTATTACCATTATAACCATTTGGATTGTGAGCAGTAACACCAACTGAACCCCAACTGTTGGTTTCTAACTACAGTTGGTTTCCCACTACATATAGTACCAGGTACTTTTCCTGTTTTTACTCTGACTTGCCAGGCTAGAGCACAGCATTATTACATCATCAGCATCAGAGTGATCTACCATTCATTTCAATGGGGACATTTTTTACTTTTTTGAAAAAGGAAAAGGAGGAGAAATGTGGAATGTATACATCTCTCCTTAAACGATCTTCGAGATCAAGTTATGAAACGATGATTGATGTGTTGCATAAAGAGACGAGTTCAGGAAGGAAGAGAAAAAAAACGCATAACAATTCAGCGCATGCTTCGAGTTTCATTTTAAAGTTGCTGTAAAGTTCCTGTTGATATACAACACGCAAAACCTTGATTCTGACATTTCTGCAGTCTCAAAATCTGCAGTCGCTAAATGCACACAACATTTCAGCAGAAAAATAATTAAGTATTCAACTTCCTATCATGTCCTCCAAAATGCCAGTGAAGCTGTGTGATTGGTCAGCTACACTTGTAGACTCACCTCAGTGACAATCGTTGACACATATCTCTCCTGGCTGAACACCCAGCCATCGACACAGCCCTCTGTGGCAAGGTCTTCTTGTTCAGCGTAGCGTCTGCAGCGACTCAGAATGATCTCCCCTTTCAGCTCCTCAGTCGGGATGGACAGATTGTAGCCCAGTCCTCCATAGCCACTGTTCAGGGATGAAACTCTGCAGTGATGGGGAGGAGTGTCTCCCAGGAAGACCATTGAAAGGGACATGTATCCAGTGGGAATGTAACTTAGACTCAAAATAATGAAAATCAGTCTCTGAAAACGACCCCATTCTCCCAAAAATGTGACCGTTTCCTCATAGTCCTTCATCATGCAATATCAATGAAAAAAATGGTCATATGACAGTAGAACCAACACACCTGGAGTATCCTCAGAAACTATGAAATGAAAAATAGCTGGCAGAGGGCAGCAAGAAGGGGTGGAGTTACAGTTGGTTTGGTATTATCAGGACTAAGATTTCACCACAGCCCTTTTAAAACGGCCTCACCACTTACTGTACTATAAAGCCCCATTTTACCGGCTCTCTGACTGCTGTTTCCCCAGAATTCCACTGGGGGCATCAGTGGAGACTAAAATGAATGGGGCCTTGTGGAGCTAGACTGTTAAAAGGGTCTATATTACCCTAATGTCTCGAGAGCGCTCAGATTTGAATGTATTTTTTGAGAGTTCAGCATGAGTTTTAGATCAAAGGTTTAATGAACGAGTGCATATGTCGCTTTGATTTTTTTACAAGAGGAATTTTGTTGCCCACAACTTGCTAACATTCTACTATGTGTATGACGTCACATAAAATCCCTTTTTCAGCAAACACATCGCTCCAAAAATCAAAAACTCAGCTGTTGCTATTTTCTATACATCCTCTTTGGAAAACCACATTCAAGAGATGACTAGAGAATATGTATAGGCCTATGTTGTGATAAGGGCACTTTGAGGGGTATTGCTCCATAGGACTTGCCTGGTTAAAGGATTTATCCGGAGTTGGAACAAGTTTGCCTGATTTTTGCATGTTTGGGATGAAATACAGTCACTCTAGAGCAAAATCAAGGCAAAAGGATGCGTTTTGAGAAAGTTTGATAATATCACGTTAGCCTCGTTAGCAGGGTTGGGGAGTAAAGGCTCAGTTATGCTTCCTACTTGTGCCACAGAGTGAGCTTGACGCAGCCATGATGCAGTTAATTCTTGTTTATGCCCTGTTTTGAAGCACGGTCTGCGCGATGTCATTCCACGCTGAAACTGCCTTCAATACAAAGAGTAAACTAGACGTGTCGGTTGTTTTTTTAGCATCACAGACTCGACGAGAATGAAAATGAAACATTAAATCTTTATATCACGTGCATGTTTGATCGCACTGGCAGCCACAGTAGTAGTTTGGAACAAAGAAGTGGCTCATTTGTCGAGTGGCTCATTTTCCTCGACCTCGGAACCACTGTTCAACTGTCCAAATAACTTCAGCGTCGTAACTTGCACGCGCATGTGTTGTCTTCGGTTCGTGTAAATAAATCAAACAACAAAGCACGGGCAACTTATTTAATGAAGAGCTCACAGTCCGTAGACCGACGAAGGTTAGAACAAGGAAGTAGCGCTTGTTCTCGACTCGAGGACAGAGCAGGCTGGTCGAGAGGACCAATCAGAGACCTATTTTCGCCCTTTCACGCCGTCGCTCCCTGCGTCGAGACACAATTTTGGGGAGGTGCCCCAGAGTACCTGCGTGATGGGGGGGGCTTCACTACGTTAACTGCGCGGCTCACTGCATCATGATGCAGTGACGCTGATCTCGAGGCATAAACCACCCTTAACGGATTACATGTAACGGCGTTACGGTAAAAGGATACAAAATAAAAGTAACTGTAATCCGTTACAGTACAAGAAAAAAACGATGTAATCAGATTACAGTTACATTCAATGAGAATGGGGATTACTTAACAGGATTGCAATTTGTGCGAGGTTGAGTCTTTGGCCCTTTTTATTTAATTAATTATTAACACACATGCTTAGCTGACAACCATTTAAACCCGGAGTAGACTGTTCATACATTACACTCGCATAGGCTACATTGCATCCAAACGCGCATACATTTTCAATCAAACCACACGAAATCCAAGTTTTGTCAACATCTGTTGTTTCTTTATTTTGTTTTGCCTAATTCCATTGTTTATCCTTATGAGTTAAAACGAGTGGGTTTTCAGTGTTTTAAGAGCACTTAGCAATGTTTCTTGAGCATTTGAAAGTTTCATGTCTTACCGGTCTCGCAGCACTTCCGTGTTTGGCAAAGTGTTGCGTGCTGGCGAGAGTGACGTTTTTATCATTGGGCACGTTCGCGTGTATGCGTCCTCTCGCCATCACATTGACGGTTAATCTCTAAAAACGTCATAATTATTGCCGTTTGCATGTTGACATGCATTTGTACTTGTTTGTTATTTTTAGATGCGTCCCAGCATCTCTATAAGAGGGTATGTCTGTCCGTCCATCTGAAACGCATTCTTCAAATTGTTCCCTCCTGTGTCCACAAGGTGGCAGTGTTGACTATTTGGCCCCGGAGCACGCAGCTGATTGCATTGCGAGACAAGTGCAGCGCCAGGAGAGAGGAGTGCACTGCAAGTGCTCGTACATTGACATACCCTCTTATAGAGATGCTGGGACGCATCTAAAAAGAAAAACATCATCTCCTGCGTTACTGCCGTATCTGTGTGCCTATCCGTAAGACCCTTGACACTCTATCAACATTTTAACATTTGGTTAAAAAAGTGTCCGTTCTCACAAATAAAATGTTTAACATGGGTCAATGCTCATTTAAACCTTAAGTAATCCAAAAGTAATCCAAAAGTAATCAGTTACGTTACTTTGTAAAAGTAATCCAAAAAGTTACAGTACAATTACATTTTAATCAAGGTAACTTGTAACTGTAACGGATTACATTTATAAAGTAACTTACCCAACACTGCTCGTTAGCCATATCAGCTATGCAATATGAAAGATGCGGGCATCGTTTTTCGGCGGTTACACACATTTCAAAAACACAACATTTTAAAGTCTTGCACAACTCAAAACAACGTCACACGTACCTCATAATATGTTGAGGGTATCCACACATAAACCGAAGTGTCCAAAGTCCTTCATGTATTCTTGAAAGGTCTGCAGAATGTGTTTTGTGAAGCTACTACCTTGAGAATTTCTAAATTACGGTCAAGACAACTATTTGACACTAAAGCCCACCAAGTAGATTGCCGAGTGCGTCGCACCATCAGCTGAGGTTACTCGCTATGGAAATAATTATAGCTGATGATGCGACGCACTCGGCAATCTACTTGGTGGACTTTAGTGTCAAATAGTTGTCTTGACCGTAATTTAGAAATTCTCAAGGTAGTAGCTTGAGTGTGACAGAGTGCTCTGTCTAGCTCCTCCGTACAGCACCTTGTTAATTGTATCTGGTCACTGGAACAGGGGTGCACACCTGTATTTAGCTGACTAGCGGCTGATACCATCCTTTTAACAAGCGTCAGTACATGAGAAGCACACACACACAGTCACTAACAATAACATTCATACACAACGGTAAACACAGACACGGCATCAAACATTAGTATTTACAAACATTTTAGCGCAATACACGCGACTTCAAACAAACATCCATTCACGCGAACACAAACACTGAAACTTTTCCCCGACTTCGGCTACACTCACGCGATAAATAGTAAACATACACTTACCAAGTAGCGCAGGTTAAATCCTGTATGTTATGAGCCCCCTTTCTTTGTGTTTTGTTAAGTTGTTCATTTTCGCCCAATAGTTTGAACTCCAGCAGCATTTGTTTGGGGAAGGTTTGTATGGTGTGCGCGCCGCCATGACAGGCAAACTCGAGCAGTGGGGCTGAGGGCTTGTTCAAGCACCTCAGCTCGGCGCAATCCCAGATAGCAGATATTTTGGCTTTGTTTTGGCAGATATCTGCAATTTATGGCTTCCTTTTGGCAAGCCATAAGCTTTTGGCAAAATTTTGGCATGGTTATGGTTGACCTGGGCGCCAGTGAATTGGGGCGTTCCTCTGGAAAGCAAAAAAAACAAAGATTTGGCTAAAATATGGGTTGTTTATGGCTTCCCACAACACATTAAAACGCGCGGACTGTGAATGAATGAGTTATGGCCAGGTTATGGCATGTTAATCTGAACCTCGGGTGGAGAGCGGGACAGCAACGTTCTACATTGGTGCGCTTACGGCAATCCAAAAGACTGCCAAAATCAACTGTCAAGAGAAACTCGTGCTTGCCTCACTTCAGTTTTCCCAGAGCCAGTGTGTGTCAGACTTCAGTTTATGCAGGTAAGTGCAGTTGACATGTTTTTATATTAAATACAACCGCCGATGACTTAAGAGATGAGGCATTTTGTGTTATCGGTTTTCATGTTGATTTCATAGGTCTGTGACCGTCGGTTGCCGTGTTATGCGCTGAAACTTCGATACCCTTTTAACAGGAGCTAAAACACAAATGTCTGTGACACACAACTGTGACATTTAATCTTAGTTGCTACCCTCATACTCAGTAACGGTTGATTAAGTGTTGTTCAGTGGTTGAAATTCACTTTCAGATATCAATGCCAAGGGAATTTCAATCAAAGAACAACAACACTAGCAATCCCAGCTTAACTGCCCAACGACAGCTAGCAAAAGCCGGGAGCTAGCTAACTCAGGCATGGAGCATCTTCTACCTATTGGCACAAAGCAGAGCACTATCTAGCAATATCTGTCTGTCACGGAAAGTGTTGGACTCACTGTAATTCTAGCCTACTACTGAAGCAATCGAGTGAATCTGCTTTTTTTCTACATTGTCTTTTCAGATGTGCTGCTGCTGAAGGCAGTCACCCGGTGGAGGAACTTGTTTTTTGACAGGCATACTACAGGTTGGTTCCACAATTTATTAACCTCCCTCTCTGGTCTAATCTTCGTTCGTTGTGAAAGTCCTTGCTTTTAATGTAACTGCTTTTAAGTATACGTCTGTATTGGGTAATGCAATGGTCGGTTTGTGTTTAAGCGCTGGCTATTTAACATGATCAGTTGTTAAGGCAGTGTGTATTGTTCAGCTATCAACAACAGGGGGTAAACCGTATACAGAAATGTGGCCCATGTAGGCCTAATCTTGCTCTAACATTTGTAATACCTCAACACAGAGAGTAGCTTACTAGAGGTGTCAAAGGTAAAAGTAGAAGTGAATTCCTGGTGAAATGTAAACAAACGCCTGCCCCCAGACCAGGATCTCGGAAAAGACTGAATAAGGGGAAAAAAAACACCTCAGATATGCCTACTGACAAGTCCAGGGTAGTGGGAGCATTACTAATTGGCAGAAAGCTTTAAAAATGGCACATGATATAACATAGTGACTAGTCTGTTTCACCAGTTATTCTACTGTAGGCACACCCAATGAGATAGATAGCCTACTGCTTTGTTGTTATTGAAAAACCTAAAAGCTAGGTTAAAAAAACCTCCAATTTGACCAGTACTCTGATCTTAGAATCAGTGGGCTACTATATACTCAAGTGCAAGTTATATGTTTTGGCAGGGTTTTGTTTGATTGAGTATTGTTTTTTTCCTATTCTTTTTCTCCCTTTTACTTTTGACAATTCCGTAGATGGTTGTACAATCTACTGTAGCCTACTACTCATGTCATTTAAAATGTATAAAATATGAAATAACATCTACATTCTCTTTTCAGATGCTGTGCTGCGAACGGACACTGCAGTCACCTGTGGGAGGGGTCAATCAAATCGGATCTCAAAAACAGGTACCAAATTTTAATAACACCCCTCCCCCCTCTCCCGTCTATTACTCTATTAATCAAGTGCATTTGTGCCGCCACTTGGCCAGGACACCCTTGTTAAAAGAGATTTTTAATCTCAACAGGTTTATTTTCCTGGTTAAATAAAGGTTAAATAAAATAAGAAAAAAAATGTAATGCCACTGTTTTCAAAGTTACTTTTGCATGTAGTAATTCAATTTGGTTTATCTTTTTATTCTTTCCTAGATGTCGCGAATCTGATCTGATCTACCTACCTCTATGTGGCAATAGAGTACCTGCTTTTACTGGCCAGGGGACCAAGATGAAAACAAGAGGCCTGTACCCAGACATCCAAGCACCCATCAAGTCACCCAGTCCACCACCTGCCGTGCAGCTATACCCATCCATCAAATCCAGCCACTTGCCCACCCTAACCAGTCACAGCATTTGGAGGCAATAAAGTATAATGAAATGTATTTAATTGTCTTGGTTTTTTTTCTAGATGCATAAATATTCCAGTTTCATTGTTGAAAATCACGCATTTATTAAATGTGCGATTTTCAACAATAAAACAGGAATATTTAGTGATCCCAAATGTAGCCATAATGGGGCCAAATGTCACTTATTTGTCTTATAAGTTTCTCTGTATACCGGTACTTACATTTTAAGTATACAGGGAAACTTACAAGACAAATAAGTGACATTTGGCCCCATTATGGCTACATTTGGGATCAATTATGGGTACATTATGGCAGTATTTAGGGTCATTTATGGCTGTTCTGGGAGAGTTATGGGTACATTATGGCTGAATTATGGGTACATTATGGCAGTATTTAGGCTCATTTATGGCAGTTATGGGTACTTTATGGCTGCATTTTGGCTGAAGGGTGGGGTCTGGAATTCCTTTTGGGGCCTTTAAGGCTGTACGTGGAAATCCCAAATAGGTTTTGGGTGAACTTTGGTCAATTTATGGCTGGGTTTGGTTGGTTTTGGCATGCCAAATTTGGGCCACTTTTGGCCCGGGGACTCAAACCGAAGCCAGCCAAAAGGCCAAGACACGATTTGGCCCAAAACTCTGCCAAAAACATTTTGCTATCTGGGATGCAGCGTGGGTACGGGGCAAACTATTTTCTACGGGGTTTTTGATGAAGTATTGAAATAATGTGCTTTACAAAGGGAATTGTGCAATGATAATGATGCATATGAAGTGTATTAATTTGCAACCAATTACTGAATGTAGAAGTAATGTGTTAAAGTGCCTATTAGTGATTATTGAGTTTAAATGTGAAGATAGTATGACCTGTGGGAGGGGTTGAGCATCTGAAATACTGGGCTGTGATCATTCTGAGAGAGAGAGAGAGTGAGCAGAAGCATTGAGTACCAGCTCAGGTAAACTGTTGTACTTCAGATTGTGGCTGTAAGTTGAATTTACCTTTTTGAGACTGAATTACTTTGGACATTATTTTTTGACTATTTTTAGTGATGGCATAATGAGGCCTCCTGAACCAATGAGGCTTTCAAGCCAAAAGGTTCACCAAAGGGTTCATTTCTCGAAGCCTCAACGAACAGTTCTCGCTGGCGCCATCTGCTGTGCAATGCAGCACGGCAGGCATTGATTTAATTTGACCTTTTTTCTTGTTTCTTGTTTTTTGTATCCGTTTCAATAAACGCGACGGGATGTGTGAATCATCATGTGTTTGAGTTGTGATTGTAAAATACTCAGATCAAGTTTAACAGGTGTGTGGAAATTAAAGGAAAGATACTGTGAAGATGAATTTTATGGGACACTCTAATAGGCTATTAAACAATTCGGTAACACTTTACAATAATGGTGCATGAATTATAACGGAATAATGTTGGAAGTAATGTATGATTTATGGTGAATTAACACATGATTTATGTACATAGTGATATTTAATCTATCATTAGTTAATAAGGAGTCATGACATGAGTGATGAGGACTCACCATTAAGTAAATGTGGTATATCAGAGGGAAATTCGTGGTGTGAATTACAAGGTTAACATATCATGTATTAACATGGCTGATGAAAATCCTGTCAGATCAACCCAGTCATACATGAATCCAACCTTAGTTAATGTTGCCTTTCCAGCAATAATGGAATAATGTTGTAGTCATTAAATGACACTCAGGCTAAGCGGTTCCCAAACTTTTTCCCCGCGCACCCCCTTGTACATTTCATTGTGGCTCGCGCACCCCCTTAGCGAATATTTTGGTGTGCTGATGGCCACGCAAGTAGATTCACTGTGCATTCATGCACATTATGCACAGTTTTGAATAATCCTCTTTTCCAAGTTCTGGAGTTAAACTGCACTTCAAATGGACCCTTCCAGCATACAATTAAAAACTACTTAAAGTTCATTGATGCTGTATAAAAAACTCTCACCATTGCTCTATTCAGCTCGCGCACCCCCTTATGGCAGGCTGCGCAACCCCAGGGGTGCACGGACCACAGTTTGGGAAACCCTGGCCTAGCCTATGTTTAGGCTACTAGTGTGGATTTCTATGACCAGCCGAAATAATCAGCCCATTGCCAATGTGCATAACAATCCTCGTGGAGCCAGTCATCTCAACCAGGCAATGGGCAACTTCAGAGAAGCTACAGAGCATTGTCAGGAACAGCGGCTGTGGCGTTCGACACTTCCTTCGTCACCTGCAGACTGCGCCTTGAAGCAACCTCCCCAGGCCATCATAGTAGCCTACACCCCCTCCCCGCAAACACAGGGAGTCACGTTTCATTCTTATTACCTGCTCCCGTCTTAATGTAACGTTTCGTTTCCCACCATAGCATTCTTTTAGCGGCTTATTTAAGGTGTCTCTCGTTCCGATGTGTGGTCATTAGCCAGCCATCACCAACGCCCTGAAGGGAGCCAGCCGAAGGAGTTTCTGTGGCGCTGCAGCGACGACTTCCACATTTAGTCAGTTTTTTTTTCACGATTTCAATGACCTTACTTCTTTATAATGTATAAACGTATTTCAGTTCAAACCGTAACCAAATATAGGCTATTATATTAATAGGCTAGCTTACAATTAGAGAATGATAAGACCCTTGTGGTAGGCCAAACGCCAAGTCACCACTTCTCAAAACTGATAATCATACTTATACCTCGTTCAAAAAGTCGAGAATCCCCAGAAAGCCGACCTAAAACCTCGGGAAAGTGGGAGTGAACATTTGGTGACGCAATGTCAGATCGATAATTATCGAGGTTGATCTCTGGCGGAAGTATAGAAGAACGAGTTCCCGAGCTTGTGTTTTGTGTGACGACACACGCATCATCAACATGGCGCCCATGCATGCAACTGACATGTAAACAGTATCATAAATGCTAAAATATCATCTTGTAATCACTATCAACAACACCAGTCAATGTCATTCAATTGCAGATGCACATAGGTCAGTAATGCTGGTCTCTGGCTGTTTAATTTAGCTTACTTCAGCTAAAATTATATGTCGTGGGTGTGGAGGCTCAAGGTGAGGTGAAAAAAAGAAAAGAGAACCAAAACAAAACACGCATGAATCCCGATTGTTCCGGGATCAGTGGCGTTCATGCGCCAAACTCCAGAACTCGATTGTCATGTGAGCAGTGTCGTCAGCTGTCTCGAGAGGTCCCGAGCTGGTGAAGGCAACATTAGACTACCCAGTGACGTGATTGTGCCCAATGAAACAGGAGGCCTCGATTCGTGCAGAAGATAAGGTACGTAACTGGGATATAAAATATGTATATGTTAGAAAACTATTTAACCTCATAGACTAACCTTGTATACGGTACATTCTAACAACATATTTCTTAAGTTTTGAGTCATTCACGTTCATTTGAAGCGTAATCCTCCCCCCCCTACTGTGGCTAGTTTGGATGAGCCGACTTGACCCTAGCTAGCACAACATAAATGACAGCTAGCTCTACACTATTTCGGCCATTCGTTAACGATCAGTGTTCAGATAACTAGCGCAAACGTGCCAAGATATATTGTATTCTCAAAAAAACGCTTGTGTTGTGCCATGGCTTATACGGTGATGACGTTTGAGATTGTAAATTTACGGGCCACTCGTAAGGCCCATAAGCTTAGATGTGTCTATGGTAAGGCCGACCTGACGAGATAGCTGCCTACTGAGGTTTGATTGGATATGGACATTGTTTATTTCAGAAGGAAAATGTTTGGAGTGGAATTGTTTGGAAGACAATCTTGGGACAATTTTGCTCTTTGGGTCTTTGTGCCAACCATGCCAGCTATCGTAGGGTGCTCTGGGAACTTCTTAGATCTGTTTACTAGAAATACGCATTTTGTTTACATAAAATCCCTTGTCATTTCACCACTAGGTTTGAAACCCAGACAGCACGAAGCATCTTGCCGACGTCAAAATCAGATCAACAGACAGGGACATCAGCCTTCTCTTGGGAATAGGCCAGATATGCCAGAACAAGAAATGGTAAGTCTATCACTACATAAGATCCATAACAAAATATTTTACATACTCCTAGTTAAATCTTAAATGTGACCTGGTGGCATTATTGCGTGAATGCTTATGTTGAACACTTAACAAATAAGATCCTCAAGTGTGTAGAGTTCGTTATTTATTTACATTTTCCTCAGCATAACTGTACAGCTGACACCACTGCCTTCTGTATCATAACAAAGCCTGTCACTTCCACGTTTCGTTCTTCTTATGTGACCGAAGTCACTGGCTACTGCACCAGAGAGGGTCTCTGCACTCATTGCTGGTCCTATGATGCCATCTATTGGCGAAAACGTGCAACAGCATAATTAAACTAAAAGACAACTTCTGACAGGACAACAAAAAGACAGGGAGTGAGAATAAGGGAATAACAAAAAGACAAAAATGGGGGGTCCACTACACTTGCATACCTGATTGTGATGCTGTCACTCATTTTCTAGTCTATATCTTGGACTGAAAAAGGATGCTTTGCCCCTGCGGTTGTGAAGAGGATGCTGTGGAGGTGGCAGCATGAACGTGTCACACAGACATTGGCTAAACTACTCGGTAGGTACAACGAAATAAAAGAAACCACCCCCTCAACCCTGTTTATGCTGCACTGTACCTATTATAACCAGTTTTTATATAGACCATTATTTGAAATACTATGAGAGCCTTGCTGTTAGGATACTGTACAGCAGGGATGGGCAACTGGAGGCTCGGGTGCAGGACAGTTTTTAACCCCCTATAAATCAATAGTGTAAGCATTCAGGTATAAATAAAGAAAAAGTGAAGTATCCTTTTGTAAATTCAAGTGCGTGGTGATGTGGCCCACTGATTGTGGTAATTAAAAATGTTGGCCCACCTTATAATGAAAGTTGCCCACCCCTGCTGTACAGCCTACATCACTTGTACATGTCCTTACCAAATAGGACACTAGCTAGCTAAATGTAACTAATTTGGCATTGTGAAAGTTGTATGCCGAAATGTAAACCATAATATTAAATTGTGATGGACAGAATTCAACCAACATATTACATTGTGAATGTAGTTGCACAGTGATACTGAGACCGACTTATTCCTGTCTTTATTTGCCAGGCTTCTACAAAGCGGATTCCAAAAAAGTTGGGACACTTTGTATTTTGTGAATAAAATCAAAACGCTGGCATTTTCAAAACATTCAATATGTTAACAAGGTAGAACAGTATGCACAGACAACAAATCAGTTGTTAAAGTGAAGCAGAATTATTGTTTTGAGGTAATTATGTGATCATTTAAAATTTCACCCTTGCAACAAATCCCAAAAAAGTTGGGACAGGGCCAATAAAATGCATTTTATATTAGATAAGACTAACACAACACAAGGGATGAGACTGAACAGTTAAATACTTTGACTGATGGCATAATTTTATTCAAAAATTAGATATTTTGATGTGCGAGACATGATTTCAGCAGCTCAACTGATAAGTGTGTTCTTCAACTTGTTTACCTTTTTGTAATGCTTAATATGGGCATATCCTGACTGCAAGAAAACAATTTTGTGACCTGTTTACTCTTATGATGGAACCACACTATTGGAACATAGTAGAGATTTAAATTTGCCACCATTAGGGGACAATATCTAAAGGCGGTGCTCCATAATATAATGCCTTGGTAGCTATGTTTGCTGTTTAAAGTCTGTATGTATCATTCAACATTCATTTTAATACTCTACATGAGTAAGAAGACCCTAACCAAGTCACCTCTGCACCCCCTTACCATCGTATATTCTGTCTTTCAGACTGACCACTAAATCAAGCTGAAGTATTCAATTTCTATATAACCTGGAGGGTGCATGACTCCATAATTTTCAAAAAGGATTAAATATTTTCCATCCTGTAACCAGAGGACAGTTCCACATGTCTCCTAGGTTCATAGAATGAGCTTTTCCGCATGCAACACTGTTTAATGTGTGCATCATGTGCATTAATCAAGTGTTGTGTTTACGGTCATTTTTTCGAGAGCTGTCATTGTTGGAGTGTCATAGTTTGCTTATTGACCACGAGTATGTCATGATCTCATAACTCATGCAATGATTACACAGAACTCTATATTACGGAAATAGGCCTTATATGCCTGCAATTTTGATAATTCAATCTTTCTGTGTAATAGATAAGTAATTAGTCCCTCAAAATCTTCGCTGCTGAGTGCCACAGCCTTTCTGTGATGGTATTTTAGTTGTGCATTAATGTTGGCAGTCAATATAGTTCCTTTTAAAATATTCTTCGTTGTGTTATTTTTAGAATTATCCAACTATTACAACATGTTTTGGCTCTGTCCCAACTTTTTTGAGATTTGTTGCATGGGTCAAATTTTAAATGATCACATAATTACCTCAAAACAATAATTCTGCTCGACTTTAACAACTGATATGTTGTCTGTACATAATGCTCTACATTATTAACATATTAGATGTTTTGAAAATGCCAGCATTTTGATTTTATTCACAAAATACAAAGTGTCCCAACTTTTTTGGAATCCGCTTGTACACTTGCCCTCAGAGTTCACATATGGTGAAGTGCACAGGTGTCCAGTCAGGTTCAGACTGATGCTGGTAACAAGAGGAAAACATGCTAATTGGTAAGTGAGATCCCTGCTCAACAAAAATCCACACAGCACAACAAGTAAGCCTAGTTTGTGGTATCAAATGTAAAATGGAAGTTTCATCAAAAAGTTGTAGAACACATCTGAATAAATTGCAGGCCATCAAAGTTGTGAATGGGCAGGGAAAACACAACCAGTAGGCTTATGAATTACTTTGACTCAGCACAGCACAGCAGATGCGATGCTACCATTCCTTGGGAATATGACACAGAGGTCTACTATTCCATTGTAAATATTGACTGGAAATGTTCATGTTTCAACTGTTTTAAAAACATTGGACTCAGGGGAAAAAATCTCTAGGTGTATATAAGTGAAAGCCCACCTTTGCCATTGTGACACAGCACACAAGTATACACTGCACACAACGAAATTGCATTTTATGCCTCACCTGTGCAAGGGTGCAGCCTACATTGGCATCCCAAGGGAGCAGTATGTTGCAGTGTGGCGGGAAGGTACCATACTTGGGGTACCTCAGTCATGGAGGATGGTGGAGAGAGCACTGGTTAATTACTCCCTCCACCAACCTGGCGGGCTGGGAGATGAACCAGCAACCTTTGGGTTGTTCAGCCCTGGGCTACAGGACACCCTAACCGCTTACCAATGACTGCCCCACTTATCCTTGACTGTATAAAAAATACCACAGAGTAGCGAGTACACTTTTAAATTAAAAGGGTCAATATAGATGATAGACTTTTCATCCACAGGCAGGTAAGGCCTATATTGAAGGCAGCCAGCTTCAAAACAGACCCCACCTTCTCTTTGTCACCTGAATATAACTTAATTGTATTGCAAATGTCATTCCTAAGATTCATTTACAAAATGTGTTTTATTTCATGTGAAGCTGCATAACATTGAAATTATGTCGGGGGGCCCGGTGAAACGGCCCTTGAGACATAGGTTCCCCACCCCTGCTGTAGGAAGAGCCTGTAGACGGTGACACTTCAGACATTTGACTTTCTAGCTCTTGTCACAGGTCAGTCCATGAGCCCACGTCTTCAGGTCATGGGCCTGAGAAGAATCTACCGTTACAGGGGTCAGAAGAGATCCTCAAACTGTAAGTTAATCTCATGATGCTTTTTAACATAAACATTTGACACTCACTCTCACCACAGGTCAGTTCATGAGCCTCACTGGATACTTTTATAATATATGTGCAGCTGTGTGTCAATGGTTGGTATGCAGTGTCGCTGTTTTTTTTTTTTTTTTAATTTTATGTACTGTTTGTCTCTTGTTTCTGTGCTGTTTCAGATGCTGACATTACTACCCCTGTACTTCAACCCCTCTGCTGCCACTGGGTCCTCAACGAGAAAATAAACTGATTCCCCCCCCCCCCCCCCCCCCCCCCCCCCCCCCCCCCCCCCCAATCCATTCCTTTTTCCACCGTCACATCACACCATGCCTATGCACATTAACACCACCAATGAGCCTAGAGAACTAGGACAACAGTGAGGATGAATTTAGAAACCGCTTCCACGTATTGTACTATTTCTGAAAAAGCATTGGTATTGGCCTTCTATCTCCACGTAGCCATATCAAAAAACCTGCCTAAAAAAAATCAATTTTGTCGTGTTTCCGCTTAAAAAGGAATTTAGAAACCGCTTCCACGTATTGTACTATTTCTGAAAAAGCATTGGTATTGGCCTTCTATCTCCATGTAGCCATATCAAAAAACCTGCCTCAAAAAAAAAAACTATTTTGTCGTGTTTCCGCTTAAAAAGGAGAACAAAATATCCACATGTAAAATTATCCTGCTACGTGGAAATGGCACCTTACTAAATAAATAACAACTGCATAGTTATTCTGTTCAATTTATGAGTAACTATGTAAATTATGATTAACTTTTTGGCTGATATGGGACACTGCATGAAAAGAGGAATTTGTGGATGAGTTTTGCACCTTAAATTGCCTCATACCTCAAGCCACAGCATTTGCGGCTCCCCCATGCCCCCCTCCCATCCCTTTCTTAGAAGAGCCTTTAATATGTAAATGCCAGTGATCAGGTCGGGAGCTGCCCCAGTCAATTTCAAGTGGGGTGGGGTGGGGTGAGGTCAGGTGGGTGGGAGGGAGTGGGGGGTCGGCAGGCCTGTTTCTAGGATTTTGGGGTCCCTAGGCAACGGGATTGTTGGGGGCCCAAGGGCATTTTTTGGCCTTTTACTAAAATGTGTGTGTCTGTGTGTGTGTATGTTTTTTCACGCTGCCCAGTGGTGTTTTTCAGAATCACTAACCATTAAACCAGGGGTAGGGAACCTATGTCTCGAGGGCCCTTGAGGCTGTTTTATCCGGCCCCTGATATCATTATAATGTTTTGCAACTTCACATGAAATAGGCCTATGACATATTTTGCAGGCCTAAAGGAATCTTAGAAATTACATTTCCAATGCAATTAAGTTATATTCAGGGGACCTAGAAAAGGTGGGGACTGTTTTAAAGGTGTCTACCTTTAAAGATGTCTATGTCTATATAGGCCTAAAGGTGTCTATATAGGCCTACATTTTATGGGGAAATCCTGATTTGTGTTCATAGTACGGCCCCCGGAGGATTTTATGACCATGGTAGGAATTTGAAGTGGCCCCTCGAATGAAAAAGGTTCCCCACCCCTGCATAAACCTTTCTACTAGCCACAGCTTTGCTGTCAGTACATTTTATTATGATACTATAAGCTCAGAAATTAAGTTGATCAAACAATTCGATCTGTGCTATAAACATTTCATGAACCTACAGAATAGGCTATCAAAATAGAATCATCTGAATGATCTTTCTTGGACATAGGCCTACATTTTGAAGTGACCCTTCGAATTAAAAAGGTTCCTCTGCTGCTTTTGAGGAAAAACATCAATGTGCTTGGCCACTCTGTTTTTTTTTTTAAAATGGTATTCTGAACTAAAGCAAGGATTGTTCAAGTTAGTTGAAAATAGACCGTCTCTGGTTAAATTAGTTCTACACCAAGCCTTTAGGTGGCAGTAAAACTAATTGGCACAATGCGAATTCCACACACAAGCCACAAAGAAGCCATCAGCCGCGGTCAACATCACCTTCCTGATTGAACAGAACCACGCGTTGTCTGTGTGGTTTACAAGTTTCTTGGCGATATGGGGGAAAAGTTCCTCACATACCAACGGAAAATGGGCGTCATATACATGTAAGTAGTGATGGCGAAATGAGGCTTCCTGAACCAATGAGGCTTTCATGCAAAAAGGTTCGAGCTTTCGAAGCCTTTCTCGAAGCCTCAGTTCTCACTGGCGCCATCTGGTGTGCAATGAATTGGCACCGCAGGCATTGGATTTAATTTTAACTTTTTTCTCGCGTCTTATTTGTATCCGTTCTGTTTCAATAAATGTGATGGTGTGTGTGTATGGAATTAATTACTCGTGATTGTGGGACACTAAAATCAAGGTTAACGCTGACCCTGTGTTGGAAGTGAGAGAGCATCATTGTGTGGAGGTCGGCGCGCAACTGGGAGTGATCGGCCATAAACGCAACACAATAAGCAGCCAATTAAAATAACCAGAAAGAAATATTAGCCTACTATAATTCACATTATATGAATTAAATGTAATTCAAGGGGTACCAACAAATATCAGTTATCCACTACTTATATTCGAACTCACAATTATTTAAGTGATACTCTGTCGCCTTCACCACTATACCAGCCTGGCAGATGATGTCATAGTTTACTTGGTCAAGTTTATTAGAAAGCTACCCTGCGAAATCAAGAACTAGTTGAATCATCATCACTATGTCGCTACTACAGGGATTTGATCTGATGATCTTGAGAACCCAGGTCGGACACTTTAACCACTGCGCTAGCCGCTTGACTCTGTACGATCCAGCTGAGTTTCCTTCTTGTAGTCAACATGAATCAACTGGTAAAGACTGTTAAAACCCGCACAAAACCTATAATAAATAAAATAGGTCTGCTCTCTTATTTAGCTGTAGGCCTAGTTTAGTATTAATGATTGCTGACAGAACTGCTGTCTCGTTTATGGTTGCTTAGCGGTAGAACTAAAACAATTTCCCACCTCGTCTTCGGAAGCGTCTCACTTTGAAAAACTACTTCAAAAGGGAATTGGAGGTGCATAGATCATTTTGACATTTGGGTCAATCTATGGCATGAGCTGAATTTATTGCAGAGTGGAACCAAATCAAAGTCACTAGCCTACATATCCAGTCTCAACACACACAACAAATCTTGAAAACTTGAGAAGTGCTCCGAGGCGCAGAAAGCTCGTTTGGGTAGCGGCGCGCAATGAAACCTCCACACGCCACACGCCTTGGTCTCATTGCAGGGCCAGCCCCGGGCTGGCCCGGACAAAAGGGGGCTGACGGTGATCTCATCAAAAGGGGGCTAGGTGCTAAAGATGGCCGCCGGGCCAGGTTGTGGGGCTAAGGGCCGCTTTCCCTGGCCCGTCGAATTCGATGGGCCATCCGGGGCCATCAAGCACCGCCGAGGCTCGGAGGCGGGGTCAACCTCTGTGTAATAATGTGGCTGCATGGGGGACTTATCGCTAAATTCTGGGCAAATTATGGTTAAGCATTAGTTTGGGGTGTTTGGCTTTCTTATGGCATAATTTCATAAGATGCAACCTTGGCACTTCTGTTTGTGTTTTTAAAGTTATTTAGCCAACATAACTTTTTTGTTGTTATCAGGGCATCATGGGCACCACTACACTTAAACTTGGGATGTCATAGCTAAGTCATGTCGGCTTTTTTGTGCTTTTAGCCGCCAACTCTTGTGCCATTATCGTGATTTGGCATGCTTTCCACTGGACACCAATAAAAAGTGTCTCACAAATACTCACACATGACATTTATGTCGGCTTATTTAGCTTTTGCGCTATTATTGCCGAATAGTAGAGCGGCTACAAGGCCAATTTGGCTTGAATCGTGCAAATTATGATACAAGCATGAAACTTGGCAGGTATGTGCTTAAGACCAATACAATCAAATCTACCTGATTGGCCACTTGAAATGGCGGCCATTTTCCAAGATGGCCGCCAAAAAGGGCTACAGAAATGGATTTATTGCATAGAATTGACCTAGAAATGTATGATAAAAGCATGAAAATCAACATGTATGTGTTTAAGACATATACGATCAAATCTACCTGATTGGCCACTTCAAATGGCGGCCATTTTCCAAGATGGCTGCCAAAAAAGACCCCAGAAATTGATTTATTGCATAGAATTGACCTAGAAAATTATGATACAAGCATGAAATTCAACGTGTATGTGCTTAAGACCAATATGATCAAATCTACCTGATTGGCCACTTGAAATGGCGGCCATTTTCCAAGATGGCTGCCAAAAAAGACACCAGAAATTGATTTATTGCATAGAATTGACCTAGAAAATTATGATACAAGCATGAAATTCAACATGTATGTGCTTAAGATCAATACGATCAAATCTACCAGATTGGCCACTTGAAATGGTGGCCATTTTCCAAGATGGCCGCCAAAAGGACCCCAGACATTGATTTATTGCATAGAATTGACCTAGCAAATTATGATACAAGCATGAAAGCACATGTGCTTAAGACCAGTGCAATCAAATTTACCCAATTAGTCACTTGAAATGGCGGCCATTTTCTAAGATGGCTGCCAAAAAACTAAAAGACCCTAGAAAATGATTTATTGCACAGAATTGTCCAAGCAATTTATGATGAAATTTGGCTTGTATGTGATTAAGACCAATAGGCCTACAATCAAGTCTACTTTATTTGCTACTTAAAATGCTGGCCATTTTCCAAGATGGCGGCCAAAAAGACCCTAGAAATTAGCAAATTTCATAAGTGCAAATTGCAAATTTGGTGGAAATAATTGTTCGCTCTCCTTAAATATGTTAGCATGGATGATGAAGTGACACAGATATTAAAAATGTTCTGCAATGACACATAAGCCACTCACAGTATGACACACAAATAGCATGGTGATGACATGCTAATGCCAGTTCTTAATTTAATATCAATGGAGGCAGTGCCCCACACACACACACACACACACACACACACACACCCCGAAGGCTATGAGATGCTAATAATACAATGACACTGCGGTAATAATGTGTCAATAACGGCAATTCGTGGTTCTCTCGATATTGCTGTTAAAAAAAAGGTACACCAGAAACAAGCATTGTCATGAATTTAGTTTATTTGCTCTGGACTTGACATTGACATGTTTGATTTAGCTATCACATAATGGCTTTGGCTTGTCAGCCTGGAACATTCAAAGATAAGAGCCTCCTCCCAGAGACTGTGGAACATTCTGTGGAACGCAACTTCTCTAGTCAGTTGCGCCCTCTACCCGAGGGTGAGAAGGCTGATCGTGTCAAGGCCACCTGGATCCTCGCCTCTCCTAATAGGACGCATTACCGCAGAAATACACCAGCGGGGATCTGAGCGAGGCGAGCGACGGAAGTAATTCACTTTGTATTGAGTCGCGCGACAAAAGCGATTCTGGAGACTAGAGCGATTTGCGCGACGAGCGCGACAGTTTGAAGTTGAAATCTTTTCAACTTTCTATGACGCGGTTCGGCGACAAGCCGCGACAGCCAATGACTGTATAGAGGTCAGTGACCACAGCCAATGGGAATGCTTGAATGCTTTGCCTTCTGCCTGTACGGACATCCTCAATCGCTCGTATCGCTTGCTGCTGCACTCTGTCGCTTGAATCGCATCGCGCCTGGTCTATTCGCGCGGTTACACGTGTCTCCCTTGGGTCGGTCATCCCTTACTGTGTGTGTCTCATTCGTTCAGCAGGAGCGCGAGTGTCAATTGTGCTGCCTGGAGTGCTGTCCCTGGGTAGGGCGACCGTGGTTAGCTAGACCATACTCCTCCAATGAAGTATCTCAGGCCCCTGCTCGACCAGGATGCATGATCGAGGGGAAGTTTATCTTTGATGTCCCCCTTGGACTTTGGGAACCATAGTGTGTGCCCTCAAACGGGTATCTATCGGGGCTGGCTTGGCCAGCTCGCTGTGGTGGTGGTTGCTACTAGGTTCTCCGTCTGCAACTTGGACCTACGGCCCTGCTCGAGAATGGTCTTTTCTGCCAGCACGGTTGCACCTGCGGATGTTTAGTACTGAACATGCTGGAAATGCCCCCTTGTGCCAAGGCCTGGTTTGCCATTGGGGAATACCACTTGGTATTGGGGGCCTTGCTACACCTCTGTGGGCTCCAACTGCACATCGGTTACACCCAGACGGGTGGTTTCCGTGCCCTGGGTTCCCTCCACTGCGTGCTCTCCGTGGTATTGGATGTCCGGACGCTGCCTTTGTGCGCCTGGTGCCTAGCCTCTCTTCTTCGGGTTCGGAACGAAGACCCTGGGCCCTTGGGCGGCTGTTGCGTCTCGGGCTGCGCGTTGGGTGAGCATGACGTTTATCACTGCTGATGGACGCTGCCTCTTCGCCTTCAACAGCTCTGCATCGGCAGGAGAACGGTCTGTGCCCCGGCCAAGCTTTTGTTTGCGCATTCTAGGTAAAGTCAACTCAATCTGGAGTTTTTCAATACCCATAGTGGGATGTCGAGTGTTTCGACAAAAAGAGAACTATACGTTACCGAGGGTATCTCTGGTTCTCTGAGGGAGATGAACGAGACATCTCACTAGATTGCTACACTCACCCACAAGCTCAAAGGTTAGTTGCCTCAGATTGAAGCTCAGAGCCCAGCGCACCTGGGCTTTGTCCCCGAGGGGGCGGGATCCCCAGCTGTGCAGCTCATTGGCCTGACGGTATGGTTGAAAGCAAGTTTTGGCAAATGGTCGCGGCCATAGTGAGATGTCTGGTTCATATGCCTCAGAGAGCCGGGGTTACCCTCGGTAGCCTATAGTTGTGTGCCTTTTTGCTTGATTGTGTTTCCTTCTATGATGAAATCATTGGAAATTCAAACAGTGAATGTTAACATTGATTTGGGCCACATCTGCTAGATTAATTGCAATTAATGAAGTTCTAGTGTCTTCTTTGATGGCCATCTTTAAAAATGGCTACCATACATTTTCAAGTTGCAAATGAGTGGATTTGATTTTAGGCCTATTGCTCTTAAGCACAAACACACAAAATTACATACTTGTATCATCATTTTTTTTGCTCACCTCTGGGCTAAATTCAGCCTTTTTGTGGCCATATTATAAAATGGCTCCCATTTCAAGTGGCGAGTCAGGAAGATTTGATTGTATTGGTCTTAAGCACATACATGTTGAATTTTTCATGCTTGTATCATACTTTTCTAGGTCAATTTTATGCAATAAATCACTTTCTGGGGTCTTTTTTGGCGGCCATCTTGGAAAATGGCCACCATTTCAAGTGGCCAATCAGGTAGATTTGACAGTATTGGTCTTAAGCATATACATGTTGAGTTTCATGCCTGTATCATCATTTTCTAGGTCAATTCTATGCAATAAATCTATTTCTGGGGTCCTTTTTGGCGGCCATCTTAGAAAATGGCCGCCATTTGAAGTGGTCAATCAGGTAGATTTGATCGTATTGGTCTTGAGCACATATATGTTGAATTTCATACTTGTATCATCATTTTCAAGGTCAATTACATGCAATAAATCAATTTCTGGTGTCTTTTTTGGCGGCCATCTTGGAAAATGGCCACCATTTCAAGTGACCAATCAGGTAGATCTGATCATATTGTTCTTGAGCACATACATGTTGAATTTCATGCTTGTATTATACATTTCTAGGTCAATTCTATGCAATAAATCCATTTCTGGGGTCTTTTTTGGCGGCCATCTTGGAAAATGGCCGCCATTTCAAGTGGCCAATCGGGTAGATTTGATCGTATGGGTCTTGAGCACATACTTGCCGAATTTCACGCTTGTATCATAATTTGCACGATTTTTCCTGTAGCCGCTCTACTAGTAGGTCTGGTAGGCTATATCGCACGTTTCAGACAGATCGCCAAACACAGTTTGAAATTTACACAAGGGCTTTAATGTCAAATGGATGGAAATAACATGAATGAATAGACAAGTGGCACGCCGCAACGAGGGGGTGTGTCGCTGTCCGGGGCTCATAATTTTCTATAGCAACTGATGGCTATGTCTCCGGGATTTGGTCTCCTTTCACATGGTAACTTATTCAATTACCTGCACATTCATGTCTCGCTATGTCCGGGGCTCATGCTTCTGTGCGCGATTGGGGGGATTAACTCGGGGGGATGACCTCGGAGGAGGCGGACGTGTTTTTCTTAGCTCTTCCCTCTCCCTATCTCCTATCCTTCTCCCTGCTATGCACTCTGTCTTCGTCTGACTTACTCTGCAGAGGCTCCCGCTGTCTTTTTCTCCTGAATTTGAAATTAACAATGGATTTGGTCAACTGGTCTATCAACGCAATTGACACCATCTTTTCGAAGATCAAAGTGGGTTCGGGGGAGCCCAACTGTCCAGACGGGACATCGGCAGCTGGCTACGTGATGGACCCGTGGGGGAAGTGGCGCATCATGTGTCTTGCTCCGATGGACGTGGAGGACATTGAAGATTTATACATCTTTGGCTTTCTGGTGACAGGCTTGTTGGGAATTGGATTACTCTTGGGCCTGATCTACCGCAACTGTACGAAGATCGCAGCAGCTATTATGGGCCCCAAGCTGCGCGGCTTGATTGATAAGGTGGGCAGTGAAGTTCGAGCACAGAATGTGGTTGTGAATCACGCTTTGGAGAGTTCTGTGGCTGGTCACCGTACGATGGACAGACTGTTGGAAGGGCTTGTGGCCGTACAACGCCACCTCGAAGCTATGGATCGCCGCATTGATGGACTTGTCGCACACAACCGCCAAATTGAATCGATCGGGCTGGAGGCAAAATTGTTGGAAATTCATCTGTATTTGAGACGTGTGGCCAGTCACATGCGTATCCCTGCAGAGCAGTAAAAAGGAATGCCTGCAATAACCCAAACATGAATCTAATCTGTCTTTGGCGCCCCAGCAAATCAGCGACCTGACCTAGGTCAGGACTCATCTATCTCTCCCTGGAGGACAAGCAGTGTCAGGAGACTCTGCCTCCCTACCCATCACAATGGACACCTGGTGTTGTTTTGGACTTGCTGTGGACCAGGCCAAGGCCGTCTCTCAGGCGGATAAGATCTGGTGCACAGTGGGGATAGGACTACCCAGTGCCACCCCCCCCTCCCTCAACTTCAACGCGTCCTCTGTCTTATCTGCAACCTCTCTCCCTTCCCCATCTCCAACCCCCCCACCCCCACCCCCCGGTTCATACGAATGTTTGTCTCTACTGCTTTTTTGCTAAAATATGAGGTTTTTTTTCATCTATGCCTTGATGTTGTAACTCTATAATATGAAGACATGGACATATTTTTTACCCTCATCCTTTCCCAATGTGTATTAAACTTGAGCCTAGGTGGTGGAGGTGTGTTAGTGGCGGCGCTCGTATGAGCAGCGGCCCTGGGGTACATGTACAGTGTATTCTAAAACGCAATTTCGTTGTCAAATTTATTTGTCAATGACAATAAAAAGCTCTTGATCTTGATTCTTGATAACTGGGCATGTTCGCACGTCTCCTTCTGTTCACTCTCAGTTGTCGAGCTGCTCGTATTTTCATGCGTCTTTGTCTTCTTAACATGCGCTGCGTCCCATACAGCTTCTGAATCGACAACTTTGCCATGTAATAAAACTGTTCTTGAAAGGCAAGCCATTTTCTTTGCAGTTCTTGTCGTCTTTGTCCGTAGGCTACGAGCCAAACGGCGACCTGCTCCAGCAGAGTTTGCTCAATTTTCTTCTCCTTCTTTGTCGTTGTTCTGTTGTTGTCGTTCTGTGATTTGGGCTGTGCCCGACTGACGTTTCACAAACAAGGCGTGTACCTGAATGTGCCTGGGGTCGGCTATGAGTCCGATCAGGCAAGAAATGGCCCGGGGCCGGCAGCTCCGAGCCGGCCACTCTCCTGAGCCCCGGGCGGCCCCAGGCCGCTGAAGCGCCGCTAATGAGACCAAGGCTGTGGGCTGATTATTTCGGCTGGTCATCATAGAAATCCACTATAGTAGCCTAAATGTAGGCTAGGCCAGGGTTTTCCAAACTGTGGTCCGTGCACCCCTGGGGTTGCGCAGCCTGTGGTGCGCGAGCTGAATAGAGCAATGGTGAGAGTTTTTATACAGCATCAATTAACTTTAAGTAGTTTTTAATTGTACGGTGAATTGTGAAGGGTCCATTTGAAGTGCAGTTTAACTCCAAGACTTGGAAAAGAGGATTATTCAAAACTGTGCATAATGTGCAGTGAATGTACAGTGAATCCATACTTGCGTGGCCATCAGCACACCAAAATATTCGCTAAGGGGGTGCGCGAGCCACAATGAAATGTACAAGGGGGTGCGCGGGGAAGTTTGGGAACCGCTGGCCTAGGCTACCACCTTTATCCTGAGTGTCATTTAATGACTACAACATTATTCCATTATTGCTGGAGAGGCAACATTAACTAAGGTTGGATTCATGTATGACTGGGTTGATCTGACAGGATTTTCATCAGTCATGTTAATACATGATATGTTAACCTTGTAATTCACACCACGAATTTCCCTTTGATCTACCACATTTACTTAATGGTAAGTCCTCATCACTCATGTCATGACTCCTTATTAACTAATGATAGATTAAATATCACTATGTACATAAATCATGTGTTAATTCACCATAAATCATACATTACTTCCAACATTATTCCGTTATAATTCATGCACCATTATTGTAAAGTGTTACCAACATTTGTCCACTACCCGACTTCGAACATATAACGTCCTTAGTACTAGTTTGTCACACTCACCACTAAGCCAGGTTCATAACAGACGGTTTAGTTTCCTTTTTCCCATTTAGCAGACAGCTCCCTGACCTTGTCAATCTCAGTGTAATCAGCATCAAGTCGCTTCTGCAAGGATTTCAACCTGTGATTCTATGATTGCAGGTCGGGCAACTTGACCACTGCGCCAAACAACAGGCACATTAACTGAACTGTGCAGGGCTTTATTTATTTGTCATATTGTTGTCAACAGCAGCCTGGGGCGCAAACAGTTTGTTGCGGTGCATAGCGCCGCACAAAATGAAACGTCCACGCGCCTCACGAAATGTGAGGCCTCGGTGAACAGTTCTCGCTTGCGTCATCTACTACAGTGCAATGAAATTACATGCTACGTTGATTTCACACCTTTTCTTCTAATAAATACGTGAAAGGTCTTTCCATGGAGGTATCATATTTTTTTTAAATTGTGGAACACTTTATTTTCGAGTTTTGCTCTGACACTGATGCAAGCTCGATTGTGGAAGTGAGGGTGCAACACATGAGAGGAATATGAGTGCTTGTGGAACGGGGAGTACAATGCAGTAACGTACCATAATAAATACATTTAAAAACGAAATATAGGCCTACATAGACTTTGTGGTTTGAAAATGGGAAGAGGGACTTAACACAGAATGCATTCTTTTCTTCACATGTTCAATCATGCAGTAGATGGGATTTGAACCTACTACTTGTTGATGTCAAATCTAGCAATGTGCCCATTAGGCCACAGTAATTGGACTTGGTAAGGCAATCTTACTGGAATTGTCGACCAAAGAGTAGCCTATCCATATGTGAGAGTGCAACTTGTCAGAAGAGGTTAGAATGGGAGTGCTTGTGGAACAGTGAAATATGGCACACCACAACAATATATAGATAGAATAATTAAATAAAACTCCATGTACAGGGAAGCCTGGAGGTGAACCAACAACCCTATTGTTGGTATGCAAACACCTTGTCTGCTAGATCAAACACAAGTTCTTTTTAGGAGGCATAATCTACCTAAATATCTCTAAATAACAGTTGCCTAAGTTTTATCATAGCAACATAATTGAAAGGTGTTGGGAAGACTTTGAAAGTCAGTTTAAGGGAAGTGATGTGAACCCCAAAATAAAAAAATCAAGCTTTATTTTGACACTGAAAAAGTTTGTGGAACTGGGAGTATGAATGTGGTTGCATGTATGCTTCATTGAAAAAGTGCTTTTGGATGTGAGTTATGGAACTAGGGGGGGGGGGGGGGGGGGGGGGGGGGAGGGGGGGGGGGGGGGGGGGGTGGGGGGGGGGGAGGGAGGGAGCGGGGGGGGGGGGGGGTGCTTATGAACTGGACATTCAGAGTGAGAGTGTTCTTGGAACTGGGAGCGGAGTAATCACAACAGGGCAAATGTTTCTCATTGATTTTTATTAAGAAAAAGGATTTTTTCTACAGTCAGGTTTCAGTCGATTTCTGTTTTTAGACACGATTTCTCCGGCTTTGGAGAATAACCTTTCACAAGGAACTGATGATGCAGGAATGGACAGATAGGATGATGCAAGACTGTATAAATTTGGATAATTTTTTTTTTTGCCTTTTCCAGTATTTGAGTGGATTTTCCTGTCTAGGCAGAATGGCCTCAGACAAATAGCGCCCCACTTCTATGGTGGCATCTGCTGTTGCACTGGCTGTTGACCGGCTGTGGTCCACACTTGTATCGAGCAGATGCCAAAGGTCACCTATAAAAGTACAAGGGGGAAAGAGAAAACAACTATTAATAGGTGATATACCACAATATGTCTAAATTGGAGTAAATACTCACCACTCTCTGCAGCTTCAGATGGCTGTGTCGTCTGCAGGTGTTGGGGGGGCATTGCTCCGAATGACCTCCGCACACTTCCCTTGCAGCTTAGCAATGGCCTCTTCCATTTTGTTTGCGCTCAGGAACCCGAATCGCTTGAATCTTGGGTCCAATAAGGTTGGGAATGTAAGGTCCGTAATGGACTCTGCCTTCAGAGAGCGGTCTCTGACTCTGTGTACAAGCTTGGCACAGAGCTCCTTTGCCATGGGCATTTCGACTGTATCAATTTTTGTGGCTGTGCTGTGGCTCTACATCTTCATCATGGGGATGACCTTGGAGGAGCAGACCCACTTCTCAGCTGACAGTTCCTCCGTGGCCTGATGAAATGGGCCCAGGACCTGCAGCAAATCCTTAACGATGCTGTATTCAATCGATGTCAGCTGAACAATGTCTGTTCTCAGACAGGCCAAGGCCGCTGCAAGGGGCTCCCTAATGTTATAGAGCCTGTCCATCATGGTGTAGGTGCTGTTCCATCTCGTCTCAACCTCTTGGACTGTCTTCAGTACCGGCCTCCCCATCTGCCTCTGCTTATTGGCCAGAATTTCCTTGGCAGTGGTGCTGGTCTTAAAGTAGGCCACCATCTTGCGGCACTTCATCCTCAATTCGGGGAGGCCGGGTACTTCCTCAAGGGATTTCTTAACCATCAGATTAAGTTGGTACGCAATACACAAGGCATGCCTCACATTCAATGCTGTTGCGCATGCAATCATGTTGGCTGCTGCATCAGTCACCAGACATTTTGTTTTACTCTGGATGCCCCATTCCTCCATGAAGCGCTTATGGACTGCTGCCAGGTTATCGGCGGTGTGAGCATTTGGAAAGTGCTCAACACCAAGGAGAACAGTTTGGAGACTGTCCTCCTGGTCAATAAAATGGCAGGTCACAGCCAAGTAAGACTCAGTGTTGATAGATGTCCAGAGGTCAAGCTGACGGATGCAACTTCTTTAATTTCTCCTTTGCCTTCTCCTTTTCTTCCTCATATTTTTTGTCGACCATTGTCTTCAGAGTCTGTTGACAAAATACAAACATAAATAACTTAGTCTAATAACACTTGCAAGTACAAACAGTGAATGCTTCCATGCAGTATATCACAAATACCCCCCTGGAGGGTAGAACACAAGTGGGGTCCAAGAACGACATCAGGGCTTTGAAGCCACTGTCTTCCACAATGGAGAAGGGTTGGGAGTCCTTAATAATCAGGTTGACCAACAGCTTCTCAAACTCTTTTTGCCTGGAACCTAATACAAAATTCAATAATGGGAATTTATAGCCTCGCGAGACATCCTACGTACTTCCGTCAAAGGATTGGCTCATGAAATCAGTATTATGGGATGGACAGGATCAGGCTAAGGAATTCCAAATATGACAACAATGACATGAAATATGGATATTACCTGGACCAAAGGATGGATCAGCTGCAGCAGCAGATGGTTGGCCATCAGCAGATGAAAGGACATGCTCGTGTATTGCACGAAGATGACGCACCATTGAAGAGGTGTTGTTGCTGTATGTCAGTACTTTGTCGCACAGCAAACATCTCACCTTCATTATGAAAATGAAAATGAGTATAATCAGTAACTGCTATTTAAAAAAAAACAGAAAAACTAACCAATGACAGCTAGTGTGCATGAACTGAATGCATAGTATTGACAAAATGACTATATTCTTCAATAATACAAAATATGACCCACCTTGTTTTGAGCAATCATTTCGAAATGTTCCCAGCAAGGAGAGGTCTTTCTCTTTCTGGGTGGCTCCATGGTGGTAGAAGGCTACCCGGGCCTATGCCTATACTAAGCCTACAACTACCTAGCTATCGGTGTATACTATACCAATAATATAGTCTAGGGTAATAATACTATATGATATCTATATTATATATAGGCCTATATATAATAAAGTTAGGCTAATAATAGCTATAAAAAATATGCAATATAGATGTGTATATATACATACTATTAAGTCCAACACAAACACACAAGCCACAAATAAACACTGAAGAAAAACAGGTAAGACAAACAGACACACAGTTAGCACAAACAGATTTTTTTTTTTTTTTTTTTTTTTTTTTAAACAAACAGTAGGAACACAAAGACAAACAAAAGACAAAGGACAAAGGACAAACACTAGACAAACACTGCAGTAAACTATGCCCTACTCTAATCTGATAATGCCTAATGCAGCAAATTAATCTATATGTAATGCTAAATCTATGTGTATCCTATACTATGTGTATGTGAATGTGTACTATAGATCTAGTCTAATATAGCCTAATGAGATAATCTACCCTTAAACACTATTCTAAACCTATACTCTTATCTATCACTAATCTATCCTATAATATATCTAATGTCGCCCTATAATATCTGATCCTATAAGTAACTAGCTAACTAACTGAACTTACTCTATCAAATACACTGTCGATCTCTAATAGCCAATCTCTCACCAAATGCCAAACACACGCCAACTCAAAACCCACGAATTGCCACGAGGCGCCACCCATCTTTATTCTTGCCGGCACTTGAATTAAAACGATGACGCAATGCACAGAATCCGAGGCCTCGGTCACGTGGTTTTGCGTTGACGAAGCAAGCCTCGGCACGGGGCTTCGTTTCCACGCCCATTTTTGCTCGACACAGGCTCCGTAGCCTCGCTTCAATTTTGACATCACTACTTATTTTGATGGACTTGAATAATTATTTTGGACTCTCAAATTAGTTTATTTTCTTTATTGAATTTTTCTTTTTATTGGCCAACTTTATTTACAAGCCACAATTTCACATTTTTGTCACTTTTTGGATTTTGGGTGCACTTCAAATAATAAACACCCTGCACTTAAGTGCTGCTGTGGCGGAGCCAGTCTGTTTTTTCTAAGGAACCCAACCTGAGCCGTGGTACTTTGTGACAGTAGGACCACAGGCATCAAAGAACGAATGATTAAACAAAAATTGAGGGATGCACAACCCATATGGTTGGAATCACAATGAAAACCCGATTATAATGGCTATCTAGGACTGGCCGTATATATGAAAGCAATGCTGCAAATCATGGTTTTCCTACTGATGTGTTGAACTGCACATGCATGGAATGTTCTGCTTCGCGGTCTGTGGGATCCATTGGGGGCAGACTCCATAAGAGCAACCACATAAGAGTAATTGATATGGGTGCATATGTCATCTGCCACCGACCGGCGAAAGTACATTCTGAAAGCATACCGATTGGGTTTGAGTAGTCGTAAAAGCTTTTGCGTTGAGGTGGCGAGATGATTGGATAAATTACAACAAGCTGCTCCACAGCTCAGCAAGCAATTGGCTCTTGTTGCCGGCCAGGTGGGATACGTGCAAGCATGCACCATATTGGTGTAACGAATTGCTCCCAGTCATTCCTATGGACTATGGAGTTTTCCATCTCCTCATGTACAGACAGTCTCTGACTACATTCATTCTGTTCTCCAAAAATTGAGCGCCCCACATGGAAAGAGGGTGGAACTGCAACTAAAATCGCCTGTCTAAAATGCACTGGGAAACCAGTGAGTGGCATATTTGGTCTTCCTTGAAAAATCTATGATTTTAATGCGAGCACTTCAGGGTGACCTTTTAATGGAGCCTGAGGGTGGAGTTTTATAGTTTGGCCCATGACCATAGGCCCCATTTTAAATAAGCTATGAATGATCCAACCATACCAACACCACCATCACAACTGCCCCATATACTTGGCATTTAACTTTTTTCAATGTTTCAATTTGTAGTTTTGGTGGTTTTGTGACAATTATGTCTGCAAAGAAGAAAATTAATTTAGAGGTTTTTGCACACAAAACACCTATGGATTTAGCTGGTTTTGCCTGAAGCCTATGCTGATTATCATTTTCCACCAATTAATAACCTTGTAATTTCAAATAAAAATACATTCCTATATTTAAATATGAATGTTAGATAAAAAAAGAATGACCTTTTACTTAACGGTGTAGCCATGTGGATTTATAGGGGTTTCCATCTGAACTTTTGAAATATGTCATGATTAACAATTTTAGTACATTCATGCTTGTCTGAAATTGAAATGTGAACATTTACCACACTGAGGCACTGGCACTGAGGATGGTCTGAATGGGACCGAAACGTTTGCACTGTGCACTTTGGTAGCACTTTTTTATTTTCGAAACATGCAATAAAAGGACACTTGCATCTGCATCCAAGGTGTGCGAGTTCTTGACCCTAACATTTACCACACTAAAACTATGTAAAAGTGAGAATAGTCTGCTGCCGATGCTAGATGCCCAGATTTATTTTGGTTTGATACCCTGCTTATTTGGTGCATGGAATAAGTTGCCTGGTTAACACCAGACCTAATCACAAGTGTCTTTCAGATCGAAACAGTTGCGTAGAACTAAAGGCAGTATGGGAGTTCCCAGGCTATGGAATAAGTGCATCTTGATAGAATAGAATAGAATGCCTTTATTGCCATTATAGATGGTACAATTACATTTGAAGCCTGCTTTCAAGGTGTGAGCAGAAAATTATTAATAATGTTTGCCTACTAATAGAAACTACAACAACTAGACTACAAACATACACCGCATTCCACATTATTACGCAAATGACATATTTCTCTGTTTCCCCAAACAATCAATTCAAATGACAGTCGTCATAATTTCAAGGAAATTTGGATTACAACACTACAAAACGTTTTTGCGTAATAATGTGGAACAGAGCATTTAAAGTTTTTTTTATTATTTTAAAAAATACCGTTATCATTGGAAGGTTCATTCAAAAACTTTTAAATTGTACTCTAATGGTTGATTACTTGAAAATTATGACGAGTGTCATTTCTATTGATTATTTGGGAAAAAGGCAAAAAAAATGTAATTTGCATAATAATGTGGAATGCGGTGTAATACAAACGTAAGTGTACAGACAGACAAATGGCAGAGATTTGGTTCAAGTGTACAAGTATACAAACAGGCAGAGAGAGGAGATAACACAGACTTCAGTACAATGTTCCAATAAAAAACAATGAATGTTCCAATAAAACCAATTAAGCATTTTTAGGACAATAAAACAGTAAACAATTAATGTTCCAATAAATAAAATTAAGCATTTTTCGGACAATAAAAACCTAAATATCTCAACCTCTGAAACACATAAAACATGAAATAATCACTCAGCTCTAACATACCAACATTTTAAAAAATAAATCTAAAATTTCATGAGTGCTGCATCATGCAGCTCCTGGCACTAGGGTAAATGTTGAATCAAGCAGCATCAGGCATCAATTGGTTAAGCAACTCTGCTATTTGATTGTGCCGTCTCATCCACAGGCATCTCCACACTGTCTGTATCACCAGTCCTCATCTTGTGGCAATAACTGAAAAAAACAGCCTCTTTTAAAATTGCATCCATTTTAAAATGAAATTGAAACAAATAAAATGGCGTAACATAAGCAAAAGTACCTACCACTGGAGCGGTTTGACTTGGCTAATGAGTTCTGGGAGTTTTTCTCCTTTTGTCTCTGGTAACAGCAGGCTCAGACCACCAGAGAATACAGAGATTGTGCCCATCACAATAAAAGGTATTATCTTGTTATATGTACCTAAAGGAAACATGTATATAATAATAATTAGCCTCAGGGATGTTAACCAATGTCCGTTTGACCGATAGTTGATCAAATCAGCGTTGTCTGGTTAATATTTTCTGGTGTTATTGAAAAATAAAAATAAAAACCTCACTATTTTTAAAGTTCCTGAATGCTAGCCAGCATCTGTTATTACACTCTCTACGTACTCCTTTGTTTTGTTGGTGTTGTAGTGTATAAGGAGGGGCTTTGTGATCTTTCCATATCTTTAAACATGATGATACATTTATTTTTTTCTGAACCGGGAAACAAGGGCGCACTGCCCTCATGTAGGCCTACTTGCATGCCCCTTCATACATTTACCAGTATACCATCAAGTCAAATCATCACATAGTCTCTCCACAACATTCTAAGCATAGTAAATACACTGTAAAACAGTTTAATTGGCGTTGTACAGCACCCACACAAACTACAGTTGCTCAGCAATTAATTTTTCTATTCCGTACTCCGTAACTGTTATAAACAAAAGGAGTGCATGCACGTAGTGCCTACACACTTTAAGTGCAGCTTCGGGAAATATCGAGCAAGTCAATGGTGTCCGTGTGCTCATCATTTCTTCCCAAATTTGACGTCCGTATCGGATAATCTGCACATTTTCCATTAGAGATGATGATTGTTTAATTTTGTTGCCCATTCCATGTACACTTCACCTAAATGTTTGTAAAATAATCTGGATGTCTCTGTGAGACAATTGCAGATTCACCTGTCCAACAATTTATGATCACAATAAATATATTTTAAAAATGTTGTCCCTTCTCTTCCATGTGGTATCATTGCTTACAGACAGAAATGGGAAGGGGTTTGCTCCGTTTTATAGCAAACTGTTTGATCTAAAACTGTGTAATGAATCCTTACACTCTTGTGAAACTGATTGAATGCTTGCTCAATTACTAAAATGTGTCTCTTCTCTTAGACTTTCATCACCACCCCAATTTGCTCAAAACTAAAAAATATGTAATATAAATAAAATTTTATAAAATGTACTTTTATGTTGTTTGGTCAACAGATATTGTATCAAACATAGTCTATGCATATTGTGGAGATAACGTTTGTGTTTTTTGAATATTTTTCAAAATGTTACAGTACTTTTCAAGGGGTGTACTCATTATTGCTGTACACCACAGGTGGAAAGAACAAGGCATTTATTTTCATGGTATGTTGGGGGTAAAAGTATTGGTATCGATACTCTGTATCGCAAGTACAGAAATGGATGTACTCGTAGGCCTACTCGTATCAGCTGTACAAAAAGCGGTATCCCTAAAGCCCACTTAATAAAACATCAACAGAGGTGACAGCGGGGGTCGGGGCAGAACCATAATATACAAAACACGCTGCATTTTGGGAATGTATATACTTACCTATATGGGCTATGTGTGGCGAGACAGCACTTCCAATTCTAGCGGCTGTGGAGCTGACACCCACTCCCATACTGCGTACGACGGTGGGGAATAGTTCCATGGAATAGACATAAATAAATGCATAAGCCCCGATCAAAACCAGCCTTCCTGTCATTGCCAAAGTGACAGTCAATCCACTGAGCCCTGTGGGACAGAAAGAAATGGAGCACAAGATGGAGTGGTCTAATGGAGTAGCATAACCAGAAGCGCCAAACTAGCCTTAAAAGGAACAGTCCACCTCATTTCAAGAAATTGCTCATATGTAGTTAAGTCCTACACTATTAAAGTATAAGAATAGGATAGGATTTTTTGTCTTAGTGTTTGGTTTTGATCGTCATGTTTCTATGACTGCTAATGTTAAACTAGGCAATACAAACACAATTGAATGACGTTAAGAAACAAAGAGCTACCTGTCCAAATCAACAAAACTTTGCGCAGATGGGCAGTCTGCACACCTCATGCTACACGTCTATTCCTCAGTCTCCTCAAGTCGTATCCAACGCATTCAGTTAGTTTTCAATGAAATCTGGCCGATCATTGTCACCGTGCTCACAAAGCAGGTATTCTCTCTGCGGCACGTCAAAAAGTTGGGCTCACTTGAAGTTTATGTCAATTCTATGCAAATCACCACGGCAACCGTACTGCGTTACTCAATGACTGTAGAGCACATGAAGATATCCCAGGATACCTGTGGTCATCATGAAGGTGTATTTCTCTCCTTACAAGTAGATTTTTAACAGCTATCGAACTTTGTATGCACAAAGTATAGGCCTACATAGACTGAAAATAACTATGATGTACATACTTATGGTGGCCGGGTTCAAATGATAATGTTTGATTTAGCAACAACCAGCAACAACACGAGAGCAAGCTGTGTGTGAACAAAAACACATGTCCTGAGGTCGGTAAGGGCACATTGAGCTGTAATTTAGGGGTAGTTTGCTTGCTATATTGATCAAAAATGCCAAGAAATCTGGATTGATACATTTCTTTGTATATAACTCCCATTACACTCACACTGCCATTACAGTCATTAGGCCTACTCGTTACCCAATTTGAGCAGTGAGGAAACCTTCGTGTTTGTTGATAAAACAAATTGTGTGAATAAGTAGATTATTGTTGCTTGTTTACTGAATCAACCACTCAAAGAATTCAACCTGCCTTCACATTGAGCTCTTTGTGTGTGCTTTTCTGACCTGCTGTGTACCACTGAACGTGCATTGTGTAGAAAGCTCCCCTAAAGGTTTAATGCGATTGATCTTTAATTGCACCCTGATTTATTCAGTTGTTAATTATTACTTATTATATGGTTGTGACGTCATCTGTCGAATGCTCCATTCATTTCAACGGGGCTCCCCAACGTTCGGACGTCTGTTATTTTTCGATAACGGACGGGTTGGTCTATAACAGACCGCTGTCAATGGCAACAAGACTTTACACTGCTAAAGCGACTTTTCAACAAGACTCTAATCAGCTGCTGTGATAGACAGCACCCGTTGTCCTGGCTACCGCTGTCAATGGCAACAAGACGTTCACTGCTAAAGCCACTGGCTTGTATACAAGTCAGTGGCTAAGGCGAATGTTTCATATCACTCCGCAGGGGGTCCGGTCTTTTGTCACTCTAATCAGCTGCTGTGATAGACAACACCTGTTGTCCTGGCTAGCCTACCTAGCTGTTGCCTAGCGGTGTTCCACAACGGCACTGTTTTGTTTTGCGCAGCAACAATCTTAACATTAAATAGGTCTAAAGAAATGTCCCCGCATGTGTGAATCATTTAAGTATATCCATATAATAAGCGGGTTAACTTTCGGCGAGTCGGTCGCTTTGTGGAATAGCAGCACTTCAGAGAGAACAAGACCCCTCCGCTCCGCGTCGGGGTCTAAAGATTCTCTCTGTCGTGCTGCTATTCCACGGTAGCGACCTTCTCGCCGAACGTTAACCCTTACATAATTCATAACTGAATTACAATGAATCATTAAACGCCATTCCATTCCCAACATACAGTATTTTGGTGCAATCAGTGTGAGGATTTTGGTCCCCACACGTTTTTACCGACAGCTGCTACGTCCTACAAACCTTCAGGCACAAGCTGGATGAGCAGCAGCAGAGACCCTCCAAGAAGAAGAGTGAACGGCAGAAGGAACCGGCGAGGAGCATAACGTGTAGACAACCATGCAAAAATGTGACCAAGGACTTCTGTGACAGCAGAAATGAGGGCGTTGCAATACAGATCACCATCCAGATTGGAGGTGTTGAAGGACAAGCCGAAGTATGTCAGGATTACGGCTATCCTGTAGAAACACGCACATTATATTGTTAGCAGGGACTTGGCCAAGACTTGGCAACATTTTAATAACAGTAGCATAACGTATAATGATGAAAAAAGTCTAAAAACAACCCTCTAGCATATGCCTAAAGAAAAAAAGGATGATCCAACATTAAAAGTGTAATATAAAATGCATTTATAAAGTCATGTTAAACACAAACTACTGTACTGAATGAAAATCTTCACTAACCAGATAATGATGTTAATAACTGTGATATTCCTCATATTTGTCGTTTTTAGGAGATCCAGCCAAGTGTATTTATGCTGACCACTGGATCTATACTCCGTTTCCTGCGGAGGTGGGGGGTAAATCAACAACATAGAAAGGCTATTATGTTACACTGACTCACCACTGACTTGTGAAGGGACCAGATTCATAAAATTAACTCGGGTGATGTTTATATAAATTTTAGTAAATTAATTTGAGTAACTTAATAAGTAACTAATTAACTCTTTTTTTTGTGTAATTTTTAGAAACTTCTTTTTAGTAACTTAACTTAGTAACTGAACTCATTGGCTGCCAGTCATTTTCATAAAATAGATTTTTCATCATTTAGAGTGCTTTTTGGAGGCTCACAGAAAATTGAGTTCTGTGTCTATGTCAACACCATACCAATCAAAACACAGATTAGATTCTCATCTGTCATCAGAAAAAAAGTTGTGTCTCTCTACCCCTTTCCATTCTTTCATAATCATCTGTTGAAAATAGTGGAATTTGCCAAATGCTCACTTCTCGCTAAAAAGCTGAGAAAACGCCATTTGAAGTAGAACTATAACTATAATGTTTTGGCCATAATGACATCGTCCTAACAACACCAAACCTATCAGATGCAATTACAGAGTCTTCTGCCATCTGTAGCCTGAACAAAAAGATTGTTTGTATGATCTTTCCAGCCTAATAATACTGAATTAGAATGGGGGTATACGGACCAATCTTGGCAACCTGAGGTCTTGCAAGACTATGATGTTTGCTTCTACTGAGACCGAAGAAGGCTATAACAATCCCCAGTAGTAGTACTAGTGTCCAGTGTTGCCAAGTCCGCTTATTATACGCGACTTTGGGCTTCTTTTTTTGAGCAGTCGCTTTTAATTTTGTAAAGTCGCGGGTTGCGGTTTTTTGGGCTTGTTCTTTTCAAGGTTGGGCTTGCTGTTTTCTCCTGCTCTGGTGGTGATTTGAATGTGTTTCTCAATGGCAACTCGTTTTTTCTCACTCATCCTTACAAGTGACCCTGCTACAATATTGTTAACTCCCACTTTCTGTGGTCACTTGTGGGGATTTTAGCAGCCACGCAGATCCCCGTAAAGAGCAAGGTCTTCCCTGACCAGGCACGCGACTGACAACCCACCCTTTCTGTCGCTTCTTTTGGGCTTGTTTTCACGACGCCCCTCAGTCGCTTCTTTTGGGCTTGTTTTTAGGGCGTCAGCCGCTTATTTGTCGTAGAAAATCTGGCAACACTGCTAGTGTCATCATGGTGCGGGTTAGTTACCTTGGAGTTGGAGCTGAGCTGCAGCTGAAGGATATCCTCTGGTGGAGGTTTAAAACATCCAAGGATGTTTAAAATGATGCCCCTCATGTTCTTCTGTTGTTTTAGTTGGTCCCACCATGTGCACTGCTCCTGAACATTTTCCATGATCTGAAAACAAAATCCAAGGAGATGTTGCAGTGGATTGTGCAAGAAGAATAGTTAAATTAAAAAATAAACAAGCAAGCAAACACACACAAAACCTACAGTACAAGGGCCATTGTACTTCAGCTAGTGCAGCCTGTAGGACCTAATTGCCAGTGTTGTGTTTTGTACCGTAGCCTATATGACTACAATGGTAGGCTACCAATGGTAGGCTACCATACCCTCTTATCACAGTAGGCTGATGGTAATAAATGGGGCACCTAAGTTTCCACCCCTTCTGGGCGGCTCATGGGGCTGGGAAAGCCAAAACTTTTGACTGGGCTTTAGTGGACTGATCAAAGTTATTTTCCGATCCACCTCACATTCCTCCGTCGATCACACATATGCTGTACCTCAGAATTAAAGATAACCAATGGTGTGTTTGTCGACTTCACTTGGCAAGCGTTTTTTGAGTTGTGTGCGTGCAAAAATATGTAATTATTTGGACTACACAACAGAAGTCGCATGTCCGACATGCAGCCACTTTAGCCGCGGTGCAGCGGCAGGGTTGGATGTGCCTCGGTTCACGTCAAAATGCGAGGCGCACGTTGTAGTCTCTAAAACAGTTTTGCGCAAAAGCTAAAATAACCTTTCTTGTGTAACGAAAATGAGTGGTCTTACGGCGCAAATCCAAACCTTTAAAATTCACTGCCATCATATGTGAAATCCGGAGCACATGCCAAACAGGATGAGGATTTAGCTTGACTCGCTCCATTAACTCCCATTCAAAATTTTCAGAACTTCAGCCCCACGACTCGGAAGTAGGGCATTGTGGTAACTTGTAATAAATAAACCACGAAAACACTGATGCCGAGTTTGTACTTTTATATAAGAAGGTCAATAATAAAACATACACGTTAGCGGCCTCGGAGATAACTAACACAGCTTGTCATGGGAACGTAGTCTTCCACTCTGAGATACAACACAGACTGCACTGGGTAATACTGCACCTCCAAACATTCCATGGTCATCAAGCGCCACCTATTGGTAGTAACTGAATATTGCCCTTATACATCATTACAACATTCCTCCCCAATTAAGTTCAGAAATTCCTCCCTTAACTATTAAATGTAACAACTGAAAATCAATCTGGAGTTGAGTACTTCCATAAACCCATACTGACCTTAACACAGTCAACAAATTATTTTTAGCATACACCTGAAAAGAAAACATAGTATGCATTAAGAAAAGCAGTGATACTTATCAAAAGTCCAGTCTATCAGGAGCCCTTCGAGCACGCTGTGATCTGCGCACTGTCTCCTGTGGAACAGCAGTCACCACAGGCGTTGGAGCTTTGGGAGACTCCTGTGCTGCGGTCACCACAGGGGTCGGTGGTGTCGGTGTGCCGGTGCTTGACTGTCCAGTCTCTGCCGGTGGCACAGACACCTCCGGTTGCGATTTCTTTGCCGGAGACGCTCCTCCAGGAGTCACCAGTGGCAACTCTGCAGTGCTGACAGTCTCTGGGTCGGTGTCGTGACGCAGCCGCACATGGTCCTGATGCCTGCGGAACTCTCGTCCATCTGTCAGCTTGATGACGTAGGAGACGGGACCTTTCTGTGACAGGATAACCCCCGGAAGCCATTGCTGCTTGAAGTTACTGCAGAAATTCTTGACATAGACATTGTCACCTGGTTTCAGCAGTCTGTCTCTCGCATGAAGATCGTGTCTCTCCTTCTGCTTTTCTTGTTTTCTCTCCACCTTTGCTTTTAGGTCAGGGCGAAGCAGATCTAGCCTTGACTTAGGCCTACGGCCCATCAACATCTCTGCTGGTGTACGTGCAGTGGTGGTCTGTGGAGTGAGGCGATACTTGAACAGGAAACGTGAGAGTCTAGAACTCAGTGAATCACCTGTCATGCGCTTCAACCCCTCCTTCACGGTCTTTACAGCACGTTCAGCCAGTCCATTCGATGCTGGGTGAAAAGGAGCCGTGCGAATGTGACGGATTCCATTCTGCTGCATGAAGTCACTGAACAGCTCGCTTGTGAAGGTTGGGCCATTGTCACTGACCAGGGAGTCAGGTAAACCATGAACTGCAAACACTTGTCGGAGTTTCTCAATGGTTGAGGGAGCTGTTATGTTGCCCATGATGTGGCACTCTATCCACTTAGAGTGGGCGTCGACCATGACCATGAACATCTGACCCATGAAGGGCCCTGCAAAGTCCAGATGTAATCTAGACCAGGGACGGTCTGGCCACTCCCATGGATGCAAGGGAGCTGGTGGCGGACTTTTCTGATTGACCCCACACTGTTTGCACCCTTTCACCCTGTTTTCCAGGTCTAAGTCCATGCTTGGCCACCAGATGTAGGATCTTGCTAGACTTTTCATCCTAGACACCCCTGGATGTGTCTCATGCAATTCTTCCACGATCTGTGAGTGGCCTGGGGCAGGCACGACGACCCTCGACCCCCAGAAGATGCACCCATCTTGTAAACTCAGCTCAGTCTTTCTTTTCACATAAGGCCTTAACTCCTCATCCTCAATAACCGCTGGCCAGCCTTGTAACAGGTAAGTCTTTACCTTAGACATGACAGGGTCTCGCTCAGTCCATTGCTTGACCTGGGATGCGGTCACTGGTGTTTCCGACAACTTCTCTAATGAAAAGACAGTCTCTGGAGGCACATAAGTGGTGACAGGTGTATCCGGCAATGGCAGGCGACTGAATGCGTCGGCATTTGCATTGTCCTTTCCTGCTCTGAACACAATGGTGTATTGGTAGGCTGACAATGTTAGTGCCCAACGTTGGATTCGGGCGGAGGCCAGTGGTGGAATGCAGTGTGTCTCACCAAACAGACTCATGAGTGGCTTATGGTCTGTGTGGATTTTGAAAGGACGGCCGTAAAGGTACTGATGGAAGCGCTTAACAGCAAACACAACTGCCAGGCCCTCCTTGTCTAGCTGCGAGTACCCCTTTTCCGCAGCCGTCAAAGTGCGTGAAGCAAAGCCAATAGGCTTCTCTGATCCATCTTCCATCACGTGGGACAGCACTGCCCCTACCCCATACGGTGAGGCATCACATGCGAGGGTCACCTCTTTGTCTGGATCAAAGTGCACAAGCAATTTCGCTGACTGGAGTCGTTCTTTCACCTCCATGAACGCTTTTTCTTGCTCCTCACACCACTGCCACTTTGTGTCATTGTGCAGTAGTTTGTACAGCGGCGCCAAGACCTTTGAGAGGTCCTGCAGGAATTTCCCATAGTAATTTACCATCCCAAGAAAATATCTGAGTTCGGTGACGTTCTTGGGACTTGGGGCTTCCTTAACAGCGCGCACTTTGTCCTCCACTGGGGAGATACCCTCCGCTGTGATCTTGTGTCCTAGGTAAGTGACACTTGGTGACATGAACACACATTTGTCCCTTTTTAGTCTCAGCCCTGCATCTGAGAGTCTCTGTAGCACCTGCTCCAAGTTGCCAAGATGCTCTGCCTCTGTAGCACCCGTAATGAGCAAATCATCCAGGTAGCATGCTACGTGTGGGATGCCCTGCAACAGACTGTCCATTGTCCTTGGCTGGACGCCACTCCAAACACAAGGCGGTTGAATTTGAACAATCCCTTGTGTGTGTTTATTGTGACGAACTCCTTGGACTCATCGTCCAGCAGCAGCTGCTGATAGGCGTGGCTCATGTCCAGTTTTGTGAATGACTTGCCCCCAGCCAGAGTTGCAAACAGGTCATCCACCCTTGGCAGCGGATACTCCTCCAGCTTTGAGACCTGGTTCACGGTAAGTTTATAGTCCCCGCATATCCTAACTGTTTTATCAGGCTTCATAACAGGAACAATGGGAGCTGCCCACTTGGAGAACTGCACTGGCTCAATGACGCCCAGCGCCTGTAAGCGCTCTAGCTCCTCCTCCACTTTCTGTTTCATGGCGTAGGGTACCACTCTGGGCAAGTAGAAACGTGGTTTGGCATTGGGGTCAATGTGCAGTTTGACTGTCATTCCCTTGAGTGTGCCCAGCTCATCTCTGAACACCTCACTGTATCGCTGCAGCACGTCCTCTGTTGTGCCCGTGTACTTCACCTCATGCCAGTTCAATTTTATCTTTCTGAGCCAGTCCCGGCCCAAAAGACTGGGCCCACTACCTTTGGCCACCACTAGTCTTCCCTCAGCCTCCTGATCTCCCACTGTTATGCTCACCTGTAGCACTCCCAGGTGGGGTATGGGCTGACCGGTGTACGTCCTCAGTTGGAGCTTGGATGGAGTCAGGGACGGTGGGTTGGACCTCCATGTCCTCCTGTAGGTCTCCTCACTGATGACAGACGCCGTCGCTCCTGAATCGATCACAAACTTGACATCCTTTCCGTGTACAGTGACTGTGGCATAGTATGGCATAGGCGGTTCCTCATCAGTGTCCATTGCAAACATGTCAAAAGAACACATAGCCTCCTCGCTTGTTTCCTCAACATGGTGTGTGTGTGCCTGATTTTGCTTTCCTTTCCATTTTTCAGTGTTTTTGTTTTTAACCCCCCTGCACTTCTTTTCTAAGTGTCCTTTTTTCTTGCACCCATGGCAGACAGCATCCTTGAATTTGCATTCGTTTGCATAGTGTGCCCCTCCACACCGAAAGCATTCAACTGGCTTGCCAGATCGCGAACTGTCTTTCTTTACATGATGCACTGCCACAGGTTGTGCTCCAGCTTGCCCTTTCTGAATGTCTTTGGCATTGCTAGCAGCCGTTTCCATTCCCTGAGAAATCTCTAGCGCCTTTTTGAAATCCAATTTTGGTGTTGTCTCACTCAGCAAACGGCGCTGAATTGCATCATCATTTATGCCGCATACAAGCCGGTCACGTAACATATCATCTAGCACCGCTCCGAATTCACAGTGTTGAGACAGCTGTCGAAGCTCTGCTACGAAGTTAGCCACTGACTGACCCGACTTTCTGAAATGACTGTGGAACTTGAAACGCTGGACAATTATAGACGGTTTCGGATTGTGGTGGTCGCTAACAAGTTTGACTAAGTCTGCATATGGAATTTCACCTGGTTTCCGTGGTGTAGCCAAGTTCCGTATCAGCTTGTACGTCCTCGCCCCACACACACTCAGGAGAATCGAGCGCTTCCTAGCCTCTTCAGTAATTCCATTAGCATTGAAAAAGTGTCCCAACCTTTCCTCATACTCAGTCCAATCCTCGTCTCCCTCCACATATTCACCGACTGTCCCGAACGTTGCCATGATCTGCACAGGTCGTTGTCCTTCTCCCTGTCCTCTTTCAACAGCAACGGGCGCTCTGTTCCTCTCGACAACCCCTCGTTCCTCTGCGATAGCTGGTTCTTGTCGTTGGTCTCCACCGGTTTCACTCATAGCCAGTCTTGCCGCCTAAACTAGCTGACACTTGACTAGATAACGCTAACAACAAAACAAACGGGAAAACAAACTCCAGTTTCACCTCGTCGCCAAAAATATGTGGTAACTTGTAATAAATAAACCACGAAAACACTGATGCCGAGTTTGTACTTTTATATAAGAAGGTCAATAATAAAACATACACGTTAGCGGCCTCGGAGATAACTAACACAGCTTGTCATGGGAACGTAGTCTTCCACTCTGAGATACAACACAGACTGCACTGGGTAATACTGCACCTCCAAACATTCCATGGTCATCAAGCGCCACCTATTGGTAGTAACTGAATATTGCCCTTATACATCCTTACAACAGGCATGACTTAGGTGCCCCATAGGTCAATAATAATGAGAACTCGAGTGGAAGCTGGTGTATGGCAAGGCCAGACTTATTGTAGAAGTGGATGAAATCAGGTGAAAGGTAACAAGACAAAAAAAACAATAATGTATAGAATTTTATTAGAACAGCAGGCATACATCAGAAACTAGTTGAAGGTGAAGACTGTGCAGGCGCAGGTCAAAGGCCAACTGTAGTTTCGAAGTGAGAGGTCCGCACACTTATAATCCAGCCATGAAATAATAAAAGAAAACAAAAAGGATATTGTTTCGACTTCACAGTCTTCATCAGGGACCTCTCACTTCGATGCATCAACACTAGCCTAAATATATGCACAACAGCATTTTTAAAACATGGGCTACACAGCCTCCTCACCATCATGCATGAAAGTAGTAATATTATGGTTTGTCAAGACACAAGGCAACTTCACTGAAAACAAGGCCACCAAGTTCTTTGTCGTCTTTGGCTAGATGGGTCAAATATGTATTTCCCTCAATGAAATGCAAATCAGTTACAATAGTATATTCTTTAAAGTTATTTTCTGATTTTTCTTTTTGCTTTTCTGTCTCTACATGCTAAAATATACCCATGTTTAAAATTGTATACTGACCATGTCTTTATTAGTTGGGGAAACAACAAAATCATCAAGGGATCAAATACTTATTAGAGTCATTATACCCAGAGTGCCAAGTGACAAAAGACAATGGGAATTAGTTACAGTAAATCAATTGCCTTTGGTATTTTATGTTGCCATGTTATGTCCTAACAGTGTGACACTTTACACTTCACACTGTCATACCATTGGAAAGTCCCCCTACAAATTGTAGATCATTTGGTGGAGTGGTGTTAGAGTTGTGCGTGGAACGGACAAACATACAGGAGTACACCCAAACAGATGTTTCCTCCATGATAAGAAAGATATCTATTGTATTTCAGTAGAGAGATCAGATTCATTATGCTATGTGTATTTTGGCATCTGCTGCGTCACCTCAGTGTCGGCGTTATGCTCCAGCTGGAAGATAGTCTCTGGTGGCTTGATGCCGTTCCTCTTGGCAGCAGCTCGAATGATGGCCTCTGCCTCCTGCAACCGGCCCTGAGTGATGAGCCAGCGGGGGGACTCTGGGATGAACCTGAGGGGAACAGAAACACAGTGGCCCTCATTTATCAAACTTGCTTAGAAACCATCGCAGAAATGAGCGCAGATCTTGTCGTACGACGAGGCTTACGTGAGATTTACTAAACATGTGTACCTCTCCAATCTCATCGTAAGAGCGAGCGGCAGTTGATAAATCCATCGTCTGAAAACCATCGTAATTAAAATAATCACACCTTCTCTAAACTGGCGGGAAGGAGACCGCACCCCTGAGTTTGCGACATGGAGAGACGCAAACCGTCTAAAACATCCACGTTTCTGGTTGATTGACAGCTTGAATTTAGGCTTTACGCGAGGTAGACAACAAAATAACACGTGGAAATAATCAACAGCTGTAGTCAACAGTGTTTCGGTTCTCAATATGGAAGGGGTAGATATTGATTTCCAAATACTGATGGTTAGCCTACAATGAAATGTTTGATTGACTACAGTAGACATAAGGAAGATATTTTTTAATGAATATTATTGAAATATTTAAATATATGAACATTAAATATGATTATCTTTTGTAAAATAGGTCAAAAAAAGGGTCCTACGTGAAACTGGCCAACAAACAGTGCCCAAACAATTGGTTGGGGAAGGAGAGTTGTTTATGTCCAGTGCGCTGTCCTTCTCACGCTCATGTGCGCCCTGCTTCTCTCCAGCGCTCCAGTCCTTCGACCGGATAGCCCTTTTACCACCTATGGAGTGGACGACTATAAAATGTTATAGGACACACACGTGGTGTAGCCTATATTCGGATAGTAGTTGTGTGCGATCACACGTCGAAACTCAACCGGGAGATTATTAGGCTACTGTCTGTAGGCTATTGATTGATGTGCGCATGAACTCCCAGCTGTTAAAAAGAAGGGACGTCGGTCATTGATCCCACAACTGAATAATATGCGGCTGTAGGCCTATATTGCACAAATATTCACACATCACGTCAAATCACAAATTAGAAGTCTCTTGTTCCTATGCCAAATTAACGCAGCGCTCCCAGGAAGGGTGCACCAATTCAAACAGGTAGACGTTGGCTTATAGCCAAAATATACAATGTAAAAACATTTTGTAATTATGTAGGCCACATATTTATGATGAGTTGTTGCGCTACAACTGCTGCTCAAGTTGGTGATCATAGTCATCTCAAGTCCAACTTGAAAACGGCGTACACCGTCTGAGAGCAGTCGTAGGATTTCATCTTTCCTGCGCTTACGATGAGATTTGATAAATACCAACTGGTCGTAGAAAAATAACGTACGTACAACGTACGTATGATTCTCGTCGTACGCTGCTTTGATAAACGAGGGCCAGGTTTTGGTTTTCAGACGTTGGATTTATCAACAGCCGCTCGCTCTTACGATGGGATTGGAGAGGTACACATGTTTAGTAAATCTCACGTGAGCTTCGTCGTACGATGAGATCTGCGCTCATTTCTGCGATGGTTTCCACGCAAGTTTGATAAATGAGGGCCAGTATGCTTATATCAAGTACCATTCTTAAAGAGCAATGCATTAACTAAAGGCTACGCCAGACTTGATTAATTCTTATAATGGTAAAACTTGTAATGTACCTGTGGGGAAAACATATGGGATGAGAAATCAGACTGTGTGAAAAGGACAAACTCGCTCCAGCGTGGCAGTTGCCATTCGTGGCGGACTGATGGTATACAAGACGGTGGTTACGGTACTGTAGACTAGAGCTACTGAGGAGTGTAGTCTTTACTCTATAACTGACAAAAACAGGTCACTTGAAGGAGTACTAGAAGTACCTATAATGTAATATTACATTTTGTAGGTCCCATTGGCTGATAACCAAAACACATTCCTGTCTTGATTGTTGTTGTTCTTGTTATTATTTTCACGAATGCTCACCTTTTGTGCGATTTTGGTTATTCAGTGATCAGAACTGAAATACATGATCAAAATATAGCCATTTCGTCAAAAACTGTTCACGACGTGGCATTTATTTTGCATATGCACATTGTGTGGATTCCTTCATGTCAGTTCAATAATAGGTCATTTATTTTTGTGTGTCAAACTTCGCTGATACGCCATATTCATTACAGTTTCTCATAGTCTGCACCTACCAAAAAAAGGGGATGTATAGGCATCCCACCAGAGACAGTCCTATCTGCAGTGTCCTCCGATCCCGCATTAAGTACGCAAATAGGGGTAGAATGGTATAGCCAGCAGAGTAGCACAGGCCGTACCCCAGGGTCCCAAAACTCTCACGTGCTGATTTACTGAGGAGCTCTGAGCCTGAACAGTTAGAGGAGGGGGGGGGGGGAAATCACAGGAATCCAAGAGTTAAACAGTTTAATGTTTTGTTCTGCAATTGCCATATGTAAAGAATTATGATAAAGACTCAAACTGTCATGAAAGCACTTGACATGCATCACCATATACAGACCTACCTAGTACTATGCCAAGGCCGTAGCTGGTGATGGTCACTACTCCTAGAAGACAGTAAATCACACAGAACATTTCCCAGCTGTTGGAGAAAGGCAGGAGTAAGCTGAGGAGGATCACCATTGCCTTAGCAGAGATGAAGGTGATCTTCCTGCCATACCTGGGAAGAGACGATCAAGGGATCAAAAACATTCGAGTAAAACTTGTGTGTACAAAAGTTACTTTTGTTGCGTTGGAGTATCGGTGTCCTATCAGCGGAGATGGAAAATTTGGCAGTTTAGGGAATCATGACTGAGTTGATGTTGCTCATGGTAGACCTAAGAGAGGGGCCCTTCCTTTTGTGTCTTTGGCCTACAAACAGAACATGCCCATATTCTCTCACCCCCATCTTCCCACAACTACACTCACACATTTATGATATTTTAGCCTCAGAATTAGGCCCCATGTCGTCCCACATGTCCTTTATCTTCAATTATCCCAATGTGGTTGTCGTACTATTATCAAGTCACATTTGACTGCATATGACTGGTTCAGATGCAGAACATTCTAAGTGCATTGCAAGAGTTGAGTTAACAGAAATAGGTAGTATTTCTGTAAATGTTCTCAAATTTTATTATATATATATATATTATTATTACATGTTTTACATGTACTTAATAATGATATTTAAGAGACTTTGTGATGAAGATTACTTGGGTGAAAATGCAATTTTTTAATGCAGATTTTTGTATGGCTTTAGAGTTTTACATCTGAGCTCTTCATATGTAATGCAATTTTTAGTTAAATCTAGGGAAATAAATTGGCTGACTCTCGCCAGACCATTGTGTATTTCTGCTCATCTTTGTGAGCTGACAGAGGTGTGGCGTAGTCAGTTTCAACATAGTGGAGAAGGGAAGAAATAAGTGAAACGTGGCAGTGTTTTCAGACAATAACTCACTCATCAACATTGATTCTGTATTGTCAATTCCATTTTAGAGTATTTAAGTAACACCTCAAGAAAATAAAAGGTGTTTCCCCTGTCACGTCCAAGGATTTAAAAATAAAATAAAACCATGCCTTTGCACACCTACACATAAGGCACAGCTCCAGACAGTGGCGGTTACCCGCCCAATTGGGCTGCTTGGGATGGCCGTCTGCGGGTAAAAACGGGGAAAATATTGAAATCAATGTAATATGTTGAAATTGGGTGGAATTTAGCGCATTTCTGCAAGTTTTTGAGAGCCCAACACTGGCTCCAGATACAAGTTCGTGGAGCAAGGCGGAACGAATTCATCTGGCAAGAGTCAAGATAGGAACATAAGGCACTAGATTTAAATGTGATAGAACATTTCCCTCGTAGTGTCGTGCTGACACTGCAGGGGGTTATACTAATGAAAGAACTGGAATGACTTAAGAACATGCTCAAGTGAAAAATAGACTTATTAAAAATTGCAGGCATCCTAAGATTCATGGCCCAGTTTTTTTTCACTATTCCAATCATTCAATTGTTTGTTTTTACATATTTTGGCCTTCCAGCTCAAAAAACCCATGAATTGGTGAATTCGCAACATTAGAATATTGTAATAAAAATCTCATTTTTTTTCAGCAAAATTCAGGTCACATCAAATCAGTTGAAATTTGGCACTTTCTACATAACATGCAATGTTCAATACTGGGTTAGGACTCTCTCTGTCTTAATAACTGCCATGATGCGTTTAACATTGAAGTCAATGGCAGAAACAGTGCATTGGAGTTATGGAAGCCCAGATATTCTTGATGTTTTTCTGTCAGCTGTTCTTGTTTGTTGACCTGGTGACCCACACTTCACTCTTCAATATACCCTGTAGATTTCCATGCCACGTTTTGGTGCCAATTCACCAGTTTAATTTGAAATCACCAGAAATGAAACCCCATTGAAAATGAATGGGGTTTTATTTCTGGTCAATTAAAATTAAACTATTGAGTGCACCAAAACGTGGCATGGAAATCTATAATCTATAATCCATGACAGTTTAACATTATTGATGGAATTATGGAAATAAATCAACTCTTTCATGCTATTCTAATAAAGTGGCCTGGAGCTGTACATGTTCCCCACCCACGCACTTTAAAAATCACCATGGCTTTTCTGTCGCCAGTTTCTACAAGTAGTCTACTCTAAAGAATTGCTTGACCAATTTCCGATTGTCTAAAGTGACTCCAGTCCTTGACCAAGGAATGAGTTGTCGAGGAATTGTGTGTCTAATTGTGTGTGCTTGCGGCATTATTGACCCATTTTTTCAAAATGGCAAATAGGCCTAGCTATTATGTCACCATTCCCATGAAGCCATGTTGGAAGTTCCAAGCCTCCATGTGAGAAGCCGTTTTGACGGGAGAAATATAAACACGTAGAATGCAAAAAAATCTTCATAATGCACATTAATCATTTCACAAGCATTAAATTAATTCTGTTTCATTGCACATCAGTTTTCATACGTGGTGTTTCTAGCCTACTACGGAGCAACTAGGTTGCTTCTTTGTTCGACGTGACTGAATGAAGTTGCAATAGAGTGTTCAACAGTGGGGGTTTCCATAGCCTACAGATTGCTTCTTTCGGGAGCCTTCAAGAGTCAACAGTTGGCTTTCGCCCAGGCTAGAGTGAGCTCCCTGTCAGACAAGTTCATCCAGTCATTTTTAGGATGCCTACCTCCAGGGAAGCAACTGAAGAGTTCAGATGCAAAACCCCCTACCTCCATTTCTGAAGACCTGCACTTCTATATTTTTAGAGAACCCCGTTGTTGGTTTGGTTTACATTCATGTACTCGATAATACATATAAATAGTTATATTACATAAATACAATAAAAAATATGCATTTTTGATAGCTTTGTTTTAAATAAAAATGAATTAAGATTATTTTTTGAAAAGGCACTTCGGGGGTTTTGCATCTGAACTCTTCAACTTTAGATAGATCTGGGACCCTTACATAAGGCCATGCACGAAGTCAATAATTGATTTCAGCAAATACATGCACCCAAGTAAACTTCACTGACAGATACAGTGCAGATTAATCTCATGATCAATGCATGTGCACATGAATGAAATCATGTCAGTTTGGGTTACGGCGCATACACACCAACGGCGCGGACAAAGATTCTTTAATTCTAACATTATCATGCCTTGCACACAGGAGCCCGGTGTAAGCGCGGCGCATGTCCGGCCCAACCATTGAGGTGCCTCACCTGTCTGACAAAATTCCTGAGCAAAAAGATCCAACCAGCATTCCAAAGAAGAAGACACTTAATGTAAAGGGAGCCTTCCATGCATCATCACACACCAGATTCCACTGTGGAAGACAAAGTGGTAATCATGTATCAAACAAATAAATGCACTAAGCATTCTTGGTGAAATCACAATTATTATATATTTGTTTTCATCCAAATGCTGAATGATACTGCATGAAATAGAATATAATATGAAAATATATAGCCTAATGTGTACGGCAAACAAGTCATATTCGAGATATTTATTAAAAAACACCATCCAGGATTTTAGTGCATATTCATGTGGCAAAGGGATGATTTGTGAGGAAGTGCTTGCTTCCCATCATCAAAAAATGTTCATAATAACTGCAGGCATTTAATGGTTTGACTGGCATATTGCACACTGTGGGCTATAGTAGCTCTAAGTGGCAGGAAGCAAAATTCTGAAAGGTGACAGGGGCCTGCACATGTCAAGTGTTTGAAGGACTGCAACGCAGCACAAATTTATGTTGATTAACTCATGTTGGTAGGATTATTTCTTTACACTATTCCATTGCATGCTTTACACTGGAAAACAAAAGTCCTGTGTGTGTGTGGTGCCTTAGGCCAGTGTTTCCCAACCTTTTTTGTCTCGTGTACCCCCTAAGCCATTTTGCTGTGCCATGAGTACCCCATAACTCCTGTTCTATATGGTTTCCTCTATCCTCTAGTGTGCTCCATGCTCCATGCATTTGCTCAAATTACATTTTTCCAAGTACCTCCTGCAAGAGGGCTCGCGTACCCCTAGTGGTACACGTACCCCTGGTTGGGAAACACTGCCTTAGGCTTTAGCTCACACTAGTAGGGAATTTGAGGCCATTTAGACTCACCTCAGTGACAATAGTGGACACATATCTCTCTTTGCTGAACACCCAGCCATCCACACAGCCCTCTGTGTCATTGCTGTAGGCAGAGTCAGAGTCTTCCTGTTCAGTGTAGCGTCTGCAGCGACTCAGGATGGTCTCCCCTTTCAGCTCCTCAGTCGGGATGGACAGATTGTAGCCCAGTCCTCCATAGCTGCTGTTCAGGGATGGAACTCTGCAGTGATGAGGAGGAGTATCCGCCACAAAGACCATTGATAGGGTCGTGTATCCATTCTGAATGGCACCTAGACTCAATACAATATAAATAAGTCTTTGAAAAGGACCCCACTCTCCTAAAAATGAGATGGTTTCCTCATAATCCTCCATCTTGGAATATCAATGACAGGTAGTCATATGTCAGTGAAACCAACACATCTTGTATATCAGTAACACAAAAAAACCTGACATGCAAAAAGCCCCCCCACTGCAAGTTCAGAGGACTTCAGAGCTGACGTTTGGTGTCGTCAAAAAAATGAGAAAATCTCTGACTATGGCACTCCAAATTAAAATTAAAATTTAAAAGAATCAAAAATAAAGTCCTACATGGACATATTAAAAACAAAGGCCACATGTACTGGCATGAGTACCTTCTTCAGGGCAGTAGCAGAAAAGAATGGAGTAGTGGCTTTGTTTAGGGTGAAGCAAAGGCCAGGTGCTGGCAATTAGACAATTAGACTTGAAGCTCTCCACATTACTAAGCCCGCCTCTCACACAGCTCCCAGCACTAGAAAGCTGCCAATCAAAGAGTATTACCAAAAGCTTTGGCCCACCTCTCGCATTGTTCACGGCATAGATGTGTTTTCTGTTTACAAACATTTGTGATGTGAGGAGGGGCAAAATGGCAAGGAGCCAATCACGTGAGCGCACTTTTTGCATGACAGCAGTTTTCAACAATCAGAGGTAGAACAGTGTGCAGCCAGGTAGGCGCAGAGAGGAATTGTTTGCAAAGACATGGGAAACCCATGTATAAGACAGTGATCATTCACAAAATACAACAGCAATATCAAAGAACATAGTATTTTCCAATTGTTGTCAGTATTTACATAACCTACATACATGCACATAGAGGCCTATATAACACTATATTCCCTACAGATAAAACCACGCAAAACTAAAAACAATCACAAAAATGTGCACAATCTATTTCCTCATTGAAGCTTGGAATTTCCATTGCTTTTAGGGCATTTTCACATTTTGTCCCTTTCAACCATTTATACAAACTCAGACCTGTTGCTCAGCATTTTTTGCGAATACGTGAATGTTCTGAAGCATACCTATGACCTTTGTTGTCAGGTTTTGAAAAACAGGTCCAAAGAAAGAGGCTACAAGGATCAATGGATTAGACAAGCTGCTGACCGTTTTAATAACATATCCTAAGATCAATGCTTGAAAAGGAGAACAAACAAAAAATGCAATACAGAATATCATGTTGTGTACAGTACTCCCCAATTGCCAAGGACATTGAACAGAGTGTAAAAAAGACATTGGCACATCATTGACTCTGACCCAAGCTTTAAAAAGATTTCCCCCAAACACACTACAACCAAACCAAAGAGGCAACCAAACCTTCGGAACATGCTGGTAAGGGCGGATTTACCCCCACCTCCTCCCCCGACACACTTTAAGTAACATCCAAGTAGCAACTAAATGTGAAAACTGCCAACAATGTAACTTCACCAGTAAAACTCACTTTTTAAAATCACCCTCATACTGGTAAAAAATGCCATTAAGGGTATCATATCCTGTCTCACAAAGAATATGATTCATGAGCTTAAATGCCCGATGTGGCCTGGCCTACGTGGGGAAGACCATGAGGGCACTTAAGACCAGGATAGCAGAGCACATGTGCAATGCGCACCATGGACATGAAAAGTTCAGTGGCAGTCCATTTTAAAGTGGCCCATCATAATGTGTCTGCTCTAAAATACATGGGAATTGAGATGGTAAAAATGCCCAGGAGGTGGGGCAATATTGACAACTTACTTCTCAAACGTGAGCTGTATTGGATTTACACCATGCCACCAAGGGGCATGAATGAGGACCTCAGTATCAGCCCATTCTCGTAACAGGTTTAGTGACTGTTTGCTAATTGTGTGTATACAAAAAAAGAAAGAAAAGAAAACACACAAACAACTGAATGTCTTTAACCCATCGATACCTGATGTTGCGTTGTGCAACATTGGCCCAGGCGCTTGGAGCTGCATTATGCAACATTCAGGCTCATGACATTTGAGACAACTTTATTTAACAAATATCTATTTGAGATGAATGAACACATTCTAATGAAAGATGAGGATCTTAGTGTTTAAATGCAACTTAGTGCATATTTTTATGTAAGGGCTCAGGCATTCAGCACCCTTTTTTGCAGGTGCCTTAGGCATCAATGGGTTAATCAACATTATTTTTGTTCTACTGTTTGTCCTTTGGAAGTGGGTAAAGACTGCAATGAAGGTTTTAACATGATGCTGTTTTGTAGTCTCCTGGATAAAAAACAACCCTTTAACTGTATAGATATCCGTAGTACCTTATCATGCTTAAAAATGTCAAAAGTGTGTGTATATATAGTTAATGTAAATATTTTGCAAATATGTTTGTACATTTGGCAAAGACTGGTGTAACATACTAAAGATATTTGTTAATATGTGTTAATATCTCTAAATACCTTGGGATGCACTTTTTTGAATTAGGTTTATCTAATCTGAACTTGACTGATATATCATGTGACACTTCCTACAAATAGGCCTAAGTATGACGTTTGTCTATCTTGAGTCAAATCTGATTAAGAGCATTTTTTTTTGTCCCGCACCTGCGTCTTGGATGTGCGCCCCACTACTTCACTTAAAGAGCAACAATACAAGAGGATGAACAACATCCCCATATAATGACACCATCCTGATAAACTATGCTTTTGCAATCTTATTTGATGGTGCTGCAAGTATCATGATTGGGATGTTTTTTGTACTACTTTGTACTTGCTATTACAGACACCCAAAGTCAATTCCCTATGTTCGCTTATATCTGATAATACTCCTCCTACTACTACAACAACAACTACTACTACGGATAAATAATAATAATAATAATAATAATACAGGGAAAGAAAGGAATCACCGGAGCATCTTCAGATGTGGAAATTAACTTGTTTTATTGGGCAAGCATTTACTATGAAGAAGACGTGGGAACGTTGAAACGTTAGTCTTGGCGCTTGCCCAATAAAACAAGTTAATTTCCACATCTGAAGATGCTCCAGTGATTCCTTTCTTTCCCTGGTTTTATCAAGTCCTTTCCCGTGATGCACCAGATTGTGAAGTGCAGGAGCGTGGAGTATATCTCTCTTTACTAAATAATAATAATAATAATAATAATAATAGGCTACCAGTGAACAGACAGAAGGGATGGAGGTTCAGTTGGGTTGACATTGTCGGGCCTAAGGTTTTCTTCCCCTGAATACTAGGCAGGCATTTGTGATGGAGCCTGAGGGCAAGTTGAGTTCCATACCCGCGATACTGCTGGTCCACCAGCAGAATGGTATCAGTGTATCTTGGATAGTATCAGTGGACCTCAGTTTTGGCTAATACATTGTTCTGTGGGTGGGGTGCTTCCGCAATCTACAAACCTCAATATAGACGGAATTAGGACACTTTTTGAATTGTGATGGCAAAAAACCCATCCAAAGAAACGTGCCTTGGCAAAAGCTTAGGTCCACTGATACTAGTAGTGCTAATGGCTCTGATAAGCACCCGTAGAAGGATCAGGGAGCACGCTCAACACCTTGTAGTCTACTACTTAACATTGGGTGCTTAACTCAGTCAATGAATGAACTCAAATCTCAAAAATGAATGAATAAAGAAGCACTCATCAGATTTCTTTTTGCTTTATTAATCGCCTCACATCACAGACGTTTCGGGCTTACACCCTTCTTCAGTGTGAAATGGCGATTTCGCCTTTGACCCCAGTAGGTGTGACTTAAATAAACTTAGTTACCTAAAATGCCACCGGAAGTGTCTCCAAAAATATCCAGTGCAGGTACACAAAGTGCACCACCAGAGGGAGACACAGTGGATACACATCATTATAACTTTACAACAATTAGGCACGTTCCATCAAAACATAAACACAAATAGAAATTATTTCAATGTCCATGTCTTGGTCTCTCAGTCTGCAATAGACAGCACAAAAGAGGGTTTTAAACCCCATCAAAAAAGTTTTAGACAAAATGTTATTTTACAAGTTGGAACATGTCTCTTTAAGAAAAGAGCTAAGAGAGAGAGACAGAAAGATCTTAGCCCACGTCACAGAAATATTTTACAAAAAATAAGACAGTATAATTTCTTAATTCATCCCTCTTGGGATGAATTTATCCAAAGTGTGAATCCAATAAGCCTCCTTTTTCAAAAGTAAATTGTCCCTATCCCCACCCCTGCGTGGTGTCTCCACAACTTCAATTCCCATATGTTTTAAGTCGTCACAGTTGCGTATAGACGACTTATGTTCGCAGATCCTTGTTTTCAATAGCCGTTTGGTTTTCCCCACGTAATACAGACAGCATGGACATTTCAGTAGGTAAACTACGTGAGTCGTGTTGCATGTTATCCTGCCCTTTACAGCGTACACTTTCCCTGAATGTGTTGCTTTTCAGCATAGCGTAACAATGTAAACAGTTATGACATGGGAAATTGCCATTAGGGATCCGTGATAAAAAAATTGTGGTTTGGGAATCGGTAGATCAGATTTCACTAAGAGATTTCACTAAGAGATTCGGAGGAAATGTTGTCAGTAGTTTATAGAATGAAACAACAATGTTTATTTTACTGACACACATGCCAATAAGACCAGAAAAACTGCAAATATGCAAATATACATATAAATATATACACACATACAGTAGGCCTACATATACATGCATCTAAAGATAACTACAGCGCTCTGCATACTGTTCGTATGTATCGCGATGGCCCTGCTTGCAAGTTCCACAGATGTTACACACAGACGTCAGTGTGAAATGTGCCCAAAAATGTCTTGACAAAATTCGGTGGTGGCAGCCTCTCGTCTTCTTGTTTTTGCCATTGTCTCTTCATCCCTCAGATGGCCCCCTCCAGACTGTTTGTTTGAACAGAACTCTTCTTGTTACAGCAACTGTGAGCATAAAAATGTGAGATAACCTCAGCAAAAATTATGCCATGTTAAAACGATAGTGAAACAAATACAATTGAGTATCTTCAACTCACCACCGTAGAGGTTTAACTTGGCCAATGAGTTGTGGAAGTTTTTCATTTTTAGTCTCTGGTAGCAACAGACTCAAAACGCCAGAGAATATAGAGATTGTGCCCATCAGAAGAAAGGGTAGCATCTTGTTATATGTACCTAAAAGCAAAAATAGAATGTCACCCATTCGTGCATGCAGGCATCAATTCCAAGGAAGCAAAATTGTCTTTTTTAGCAACAATCTACATGGACTTTATGGGCTCATTTACTAGGGCTGGTTATCGCTCCAAATTTCCTGGATCGATTCGATTCCGATCCAGAAGGTCACGATCCGATTCGATCCACGATCTGATTAAATTCGATTCGATATCGATCTTCTGTATTGCTGGGTTGTCACTTTAACCCATTCATGCCTAGAATCCTAAGACCAGTTATAAAAACCTAAATATTTCAGCCTTTGATGCCCACACAAACATGAAATAGCGGGCATGTAGCCTACATGAATGTGGATGAGAACTACAGGATGTGATTGAGGAATACCGCCTATAATCATCTGCAAAAGATCGATCCACAAAGTTGTGAATCGATATTGGATCGCAGATCGATCTTTTGAACCGTTAGTGTTTTGTAATTTTGCACATCATGTTGCCATTGTCCAGCCTGACTATGAATATGTGTGTCATGGGTAACATTAAAGGGGCTCTACAGTAAGTAGGATTAAACGTTTAATTAATCACTGTCCCGAGTAGAGTCAGACGATTCTTATTTGAGTCATTACTAAGTGAACGATGACTCTCGCGATCAATTTCACGGTCCGCTATCAGAGAGCCCCAAATGCAACTTTTGACAGAAATATCTGCGAAAAATAGCTTTACATACAGTATTCAGATTTGTATCAACCGCTGGCATTCCCTGATGAAAAACATTCCCACAGTTTATTTAAACAGCATTTTTTCATGACTGTGTAGATTTTGAGAAAGGCATGCCACGGGCACCGCGCAAACGACATCATCCTACATTGTGCTCCTTTAAGTTATGACCAAAGCAGGTTAGCGGAATACTACACAGCCCATTTTGGATAGATATGACATTATTACTGTAATGGTTATGTTTGCTTCTGGTATATGTATGATACATGTATGTATATTCATGTATATTCATGTGTGTGAACAACATACATTACCCATGCATCAAAATGTGGACACACTACCTGTCCTAAGAGATCCTTACCGATATGGGCTATGTATGGCGAGACACCACTTCCAATTCTGGCAGACATTGAGCTGACACCCAATCCCATATTCCGCACAACGGTGGGAAACAGTTCCGCAGAATACACATAGATGAATACATAAATTCCGGTCACAATCAGTCTTCCAGTCATTGCCAAGGTGACGGTCAATCCACTGAGCTCTGGGGGACAGGAGGAAATGAGTGAGATGATGCCATAATGACAGTATGGTGTAGTTGAGCTGGCTATAGCCTTATTAAAAACAAATTAGGGTGAAATCAACAGTGAAATCAATCTGACGCGCGCGTGCGCGCACACACACGCGCACACACACACGCACGTGCGCACACACACACCAGTGTTGCCACAGTTACTGTGAAACAGTAATCCGACTACTAACTACTAGTGGTGTGGTTTGGCACTGCCCTCACGATCCGATTCGGGAGGTAGCAATTCGATTCAATTCGATTCTATGCGATCCGATCCGATCCGATTCAATTCTACAATGCATTGCAATGCATTACATTTCTACTGAAAGCAAAGCAAATTTTTAATCAGTCATGATGAGGCAATACAAGTAGTCAGATACTGAGCAAAAATGTATTGGCTGTATTCTGTATCAGTCGGTATCAGTCTTGCAATGTTTTGAAGTGCTTTTATTTAATTTAACATTCATTTGCTCCCGAAATATACATGGAAGTAATTGAAACTTAAAATTTGCCAGATCGATTCTGGAAATTGTCGGATCGATTCTGGATCGTCCATGCCCCGCATTGGATTGCATTGCCGAATCGATCATTGTTGACACCACTACTGACTACTGACTTCTTCTTTAAAAAGTAACTTAGTTACGTTATTGACTACTTGCTTTTAAAAGTAACTAAGTTAGATTACTTTTAGTTACGTTCAGCAGAAGCTGATCCCTGACTCCGGCCCGCCCCTATAACATGAAAATGATCACCAGTTCTGCCAATAGGCCTAGGCTACTCATTTTATTGACATATAACAGCAACATCAAAAATGACACTGACATTTGCAAACCTCTTCTTGAGATAGGCGTGCATGTTTTTAAAATAAAAAATAAATAAGACAGGGCCTAGAAAAAAATGTTTTGGTTCCGGTGCCGACTGACCCTGTCATTTTTTTATGCGACCCAATTTTCTTTTAGTTTTTGGAATCCTCCTAAATTAGCCATGCTGTATGGACTGTTGTACATACAAGACTATGAGAATGAACACTTTTCTTCATTCTCATAGGCTAACTCCCTATCTCTCGCTTTCTCCCTGCCTGCTATAGCGACTATGAGAATGAACACTTTTCTTCATTCTCATAGGCTAACTCCCTATCTCTCGCTTTCTCCCTGCCTGCTATAGCAGCGTTTGCATCACAAGACAATAGCCTATAACAGGAAACACATGTGCGCGTGCAAATGTCTTTACGCAGCGCCTCTTAATAGAAACCCCAGCGATGTCACCACAAAGTTGCGCACCAACTGAGTCCCGTTGTACGCAAATTATTATGCTACAACATACCAGTTAGCTTTGTAGCCCTTCCAGATGACCGAAATGCAATGCAACACTATGAGTAGGCTATCCGCGATTTTTGAATGAGATAGTCTCGCCATGGAGCTTCCATGCGTTGCGTGTTCAGCGAGAGATTCAGAACCTGTCGCTGCAATTATAGTTTAGCTACTCAAGTAGTCCTACAGTTAAATAGGCTGTAAAACAAAGAAGGGTACATTTAATATGAAAGAAGGGAAAGGTTTTGCCGAAGTTTACCGTTACTCTTTCATTTACCACATAGGTCACGTTAACAGAGGGTTTGTCATAGATTTTTTTTAAGGAAGACTGACAATTCTCAACCCCCCTTAATAGACTACACCCGTATCAGTAGATCAAGTATGCATTTCAATTCGCTATTATCTGCGCAGAGACCACATTTCTTCTTAAATAGGCTACTTTATCCTTCACCTTTCTCCCCCTCTCTCGGCATGTAACGCAAATATTACGCATCTGCAGAGCGCGCGTCCCTGCACCCAAATAATGAATTAGAAATTGCGAATGATGTTGGTACAACTGTTCATACCTAGGACTATTCTGCTACATTTCCCCACAATCTGATTTAATGTCAGAGCAAAGTTAATCCCTATCGCCTTTCCTAGACGTTTTTTTTTCATATCATATCCTCAGGCGACGCTACAAACTCCTCACTTGAAACAAAAAGTAGGCGGGCCTATGTAGCAGAAATAGTAACGCACTGTGTTTTAGAAAAGTAACTTTAATCTGACTACTAGTTTTGAAATAGTAGTTGCATTAGACTACTCGTCACTCAAAAAAGTAGTATGACTACAGTAACTACCGGCAACACTGACACACACACACACACACACACATGCACGCACACACAAAAGCAAAAACAAATGGTGCTGTACCCAACCTCCATACCAGCTGACTGTCTTATTCATTATTATGATGAATATTGTTATATCTTGCACGCAGAAAACGTTGAGAAGAAACATTGCATTAGTAGGTAGCCTACTAAATAATAGTAGACAAGTGTCAATAAACACTAAGCTTATATTGTATTGCAGATGAAAAGGTACTAAATGTGCAAAACACCAGACTTATAGGAGGAAAAAAATAGTACACCCTTTGTAATTTCTTATATTTCTGTCTAAATTGGTCATAAAACATTATCTGATCTTCCAAAAAATTACATAAAGGTCCATGCAGTGTCTGCTTTAACTAATACCACTCAAACATGTCATTATATTTTTACTGACTATAATATTCTCAAGAGAGGGAGGAATAAGTAAGTACATCCTTAGCTAAGAATCCTCCAAAAGCTAATTAGAGACATTCAGACAAACAATACTATCATATTTGAGGGATTTCAACATCACTCATTCAGGTGTCGCTTAGCCTATAGCTGCCCTTTCCAGTGGAAAATACACACCAGTAAAGAATTAAATAACGGAGAAGCATTGTCTGATTCAAAATATTCTTGATTTGTATACATCTCTAAAAGGTTACAAAACCATCTCTAAAAGTCCTGATGTTCACAAATGCATTATTATAGCATCGTCATATGGGGCTAGCTTGGTGCCTCTGGTCCTTGTCAGGTTGCTATTATTAGTGGAACAATGAATGTGTATTGACACAATTTACAGAAATTCATAAAACAATCATTCACACTGTCTCATGCAGTTATGGTGAATACCAGACCATATTGACCAATTTGCATTAACAGGTAAGGAATTCTAAAGGGTGTACAAACATAGCCTATTCCTCACACTGTATCTTGTTGCCCCTTTGTGCAGATTGACCCATCAGAGGGCAATAAGACTCAGATAAAGCATGTGAAGTTGGCTAGTGCATTTAAAATTAAGAGGACAAGTAGGCCTATTGGTTGGAGTTCCAAATTGGGATGCACAAAGTTACAATCTTTAGCTGCGTTCAAGGCTTTGACAACTGTCGGGAAACTTTGCATGTCAGCCTGCTGTTATTAAAAACAATATCCGTCAAAATGTCTACAGATCCCCTCTGTAGCTGCGCCACAGAAGGTCTACAGTTACAGCCACTCCACTCACCACTTTTCCAGGTGGTACTGCACTCTAGGGGTGCCAACGTGTAGACTCCATGCGGAATTAATTGACTGCGCTCTATCGACCGCGCCCTCTAGGTGAACTGCAGGCATGGATCGAGTGAGTGGAGTGGCAGTAACTGTTAAACTGGCTGTGGTGCTGGCTCCATCAGGCTGTGGCGCAGCCTCTACGAATGGCCGTGTTTCTAAACTAACTGTGCACTACCAAAGCTCTCCATGCCTCGATTTACATGTCAACAACCCCACGACTCTACAGCATGAAGCATTGAGTAACTTTCAGCCTCGTAAATGGATGGAAAATACAGATTTATAACGATGGCTTCTTTGGTGCTGACAGACTCGCTGCAAATGAGAAATGTTAGCGTCAGCTAACTAGCGCTGGATTTCTGAATGGAGGGGACTTAACCAGGTGAGGTATGTGGAAAAGGTTAGCGCTGAACATCATGCTTTAACACTATTTAAGCCATTTCACACCGGATTTCTCCTTTAAGGCCCTTTGGGAAACGGGCTCCACATTGGAGGTAATAAGGCCCAATTGGACTTTGGACTGATAAAGACACTTCCAAAAGAGACTCTTGGATTTAGTGACTAAACATGGGTTCAAAAACTAATCTTGTGTCTTGGTGTTCTTAGTGGTGTACTGCTCAGGGTAGTTATTGGTATCAAAGGGGACGCTGCATAGAAACCTGCGCCCCCTACCTGTGACACAGAGAGCACATTAAGTTGTATCATACAAACCTTCAGGCACAAGCTGGATGAGCAGCAGCAAAGCCCCTCCGAGAACAAGTGCGAATGGCAGAACGAACCGGCGAGGAGCATAGCGAGTAGATAACCACACCATGGTGTAACCAAGGAATTCTGTGGCAGCAGAAATGAGGCAGTTGCGATAAGGATCCCCATCCAGATTGGAGGTGTTAAAGGACAGGCCATAGTATGTGAGGGATACAGTTATCCTGTAGAAATACATACATTGTTTTGAACAGTGATTGGAAGCACTGTGATATAAACACATAATCACATAATCTTAATGAAAACTGAGAGAACTCCACACGAAAGTGTTGATTCTGATGCCTCCGCCTGTGTCCTTTTGAGCTCCCTAAACCTTATCCGAATCATATATTCATTGCAAATAAATAAAACAAACCAAAAATATACATAGCAAAATAGACGTCTAAATTGCATTTAAGTAAAGAGATTGCTATCTAGAACATTACTTGAAGCTATGAACGTATTAACTTACCAAATGGTGGCGACTATAAGTGTGATGTTCCTCAAATTTGTGGTTTTGACAAGATCCAGCCAAGTGTACTTGTCCTGACCACTGGATTTGTACTCAGTTTCCTGGAAAAAATAAGTGATATTCAAAGTCAGCTCCATACAAATTATACGTCAGCTACATCAATCAAAACTCTTGTTTGACCTTCTTAATGACCTATATTATTCAAGATATCAGAATATATTCCCTGTTCCTTATTCCCTACGTCTAGCAGCGTCGAGCTGTTGCAAGCAGTTTCAAAAGATTAATCATGTCAAATCGCAGTCGCAAGGTTTTAGAACATAAGCCACTGTGACGTCCCCTCGCCTGCCTAGATGACACATCTTCTGGCAGTTTAGTACTTTTCATTTTATGTTTTTAGTGATCGCCTTCATTCAGGTTATTTTAATAGCTTAAGACATTCTGCTGTCAATCAACTTAACAGCTGAGAAGTCGGAGCTCGGAGGATGGGTCGATTTAAACAGCCGGTTCGCTCACTGGACATTTGCAAGGTCAAGAAGAGGCTAGGACTAACTATAGACAGAAATAAAAAAAAAATAATTAAAACAAAATCTCAACATCTATACATTATCGTTGGTGTAAACCAATGCGGGGTGGGGTTAGAAACACATTAGGCCTATATCGCGTGAGATTGTGTCGTACGCAAATATTGTGAACCTGTCATTCATTTCATGTCATAGAATTTGAGGCAATTAGGCCTACATTCCCAAAAACTGTTAAATACATTGTAGGCTATTAGGGAAGGCCAATGAAGATAACCTATGTTGAGCTGGCTACTTGCATTTTGCATCTGCTAACAAACAGGTGGAATTTCAGACTACCTATGCACCCCCAGTGCCATAACCACCAAGCCAGCGGTTTCGCACGTTTTTACGCGCTCCCTTTATGGAGCAAACAGTCACCTTCCAAAAATAAGAACTGGCCATGATTCCTTAGTCTTCATCTCCTTACGTTTTGGTAACACATCAAGCCACTCAATTAGCTTACTGTTTCATCTGCCCACACAAAGGTAACCTACGGACGAGATCAGCTGCCGTCAAAAAGCAGCACACTCGCATAGCTTGAGACTGCTTAATTTTGCCTGGTCTTACAGGCTATGACATTGTTAATATCGGAGTTAATATACGGAGGAGGTGACCTGCACACCTTGAATCTTTGTTTGCAGGTCCTATGTTAATGGAAATCACTTGAAATTTATAGAAGAAGCGCAACACTACCCTACAATTACGGTCAAGGCTCTGATGAAGGTCTGATGGACCGAAACGTCAGCTTTCACATTAAAACTTGACCGTAATTGTAGCAGTGTTGCTTCTTCTATAATTTTCAAATGATTTCCAAGAGGACACATCACCTTTCCAAATTTGCTAGCCTACTCACTGCACAAAGGAACTTAAGACTTTATTTTGCCGACTTCTCGTCGAGTTATCACAGAACGCAAACTGGAGACAGCCATCTACGGTGCTTTCACAAATAGCCTATTTCAGAAGATGACACTTTCTCGAGAAAGTAAGTAGCCAAATAACGCACTTCCAATGACCTTCATAGCTTTTATTTTTTGCCCAAAATACACACCGTGTAGCAGGCATAGGCTACTGTAGGCTAGTTTATTTATTTTGATCGCTACTAACTAGTCCCATTCTCTCGATTTTAATAGTGTCCCACTTCCTATGTGTGAACCTAACAAGCTAGCTTTTCAAGGTTTTAGAAGGTGTATAGCCTGACAAATTCAAGACAAAAGGATCTTAAAATCCTGTAGTCTGACCAAGGCATTCGTGTCTGAGGTGAGCCCCAGTTGGAAGATGTCCTCTGGTGGCGTGATGCCGTTCCTCTTGGCAGCAGCTCGAATGATGGCCTCTGCCTCCTGCAACCGGCCCTGAGTGATGAGCCAGTGGGGGGACTCTGGGATGAACCTGAGGGGAGCAGGAAGAAAAGCAGGTTTATGTATGAAGTAGCAATAGAAATATAAAAACATACCCGTATACAGTGGCGTAAACAAATCCTAATGTGTTTCTATAAAGTTAAATTAAAGGAGATCATGCATCAGGTTAGCAAAGAGGGGGCAATGAATATAAGCAAGTTGCCATGTCAACAAGACCAATTAAAATCAGATAACAATCCTGAAGAAATTTCAAGTCAATTTCATTGTTTGGTGGCTTTACCATCAAAAAAAAAATCATTAGCGGAAAAATGTCTGTAGAATTTCATGTAAATGTAGTGGGCGAGACCGTTACAGGAGGTAGTTCGACTACGCCACCCCCGGGGGTGGAGCCCCCGGAGGAAATGAAGTAGGGGTAGTTACAGATACCCCGGACCAACACACAATGTACCCGCACAATAGATTACCAGGCAAACACAGGTTCGTGCACAATGGAGGCAGAGACAGTGGTGACCATTAATAATTCAAATCTTTATTATTCTTTTCATTATAAAAATATGTTTGTCACTCTCTGTAATAAAATATAAAAAGGTACTCACAATTCACAAAGTGCAGTGGGGTGGGTGTGCTATCGCAATCACCCGCAGATCGATAAACACTTGCCCCAAACGTTCACAGTAAAGTGCGGAGGGGTGGGTGTGCTGCCACCACACCCGCGGATCTATAAACACCTGCCCCAAAGTATGTTCACGTTAACAGTAAAGTGCAGGGGTGGGTGTGCTGCCACCACACCCGCGGATCTGTAAACACCTGCCCCAAAGTATGTTCACTAATTCACAATAGACAACACACCTGGTAGGCCTAAGGCCTTAGAACCCACACTCAGGTTGTCAGACTTTGCCACTAGGGGCTGGCACGGCTAACACAATAGGGCGAATGGCACACCTCAGGATTAACAAAAGAAAAAGTAAAGAAATAGTTCACAACAAACAGAAATAATTCACGGCAAACAGAAACAACAAGAAATCACAGCAAACCATGCAAAATAAATCAAAATCCAGTAAACACATGCAGTTAAATAAGAAATTAGATAATTGAATGAAATAATGAAAAAAAAAAGGAAATTAGGCACAGCAAACGAAAGAAAACGAAAATCAAAACATGAGGTAAACCAACCCCAGAGGCTCAGCTCAGTGCAGTCCCCTAGGTATCCCCACACTCACTCGTCACTACCTACACACACACTCACACGCACCAACGTACGCACACGCACACACTGTGGAATGGCTCACACACCAGCTCACACCGAGCCGAGCGCCCACACACACACACACACACACACACTGAACTAAAGCGCGCCAACGCACACACACACACACGAATGTCCGATTTCCCGAGGCCGGAGCAGCAGCCGAGATACGGGTTCCCGGCGTCCAGAGGCACCACACAACCGGGGCTAAAAGTCGCCGCTCTTGCACCTAAACGCGTGGTGTGTCTGACCACGGCCACACGGATACAACCTGCGAGGGAGGAGGAGAGCGTTAGCCAAGCTAGCAGGACACCCACTATCACACGATTCTGCTGCCGAGAGGTTACCTTACCCGGAGATGAGGGTGCACCGATGCGCAATTCTCACAGTCGGAGTGCCAATACAGAGGTACACGGCCGAGGCGCCGGTAGCGACCACACGCTGAAACCATAATAATGGCCGTCGTTAGCAACCATGGTAAGAAAACAAACAGTCAGAGCTGGGTAAAGGCACAAGCTAACCCACTATAATACATACCGGCGTGCAGGACACGGGAAAAGCGCAAGGTAACCGTTGGTATTGTCCACCGAAGTCCTTGCCAGTGGAGAAGCAAGAGATCACTCTAGCCAAGTAAGAGACGCCAAGTTGGAATCACAACCTATAGAACAGCAGACGCGAAGTTAGCCACTAGCCGCTGGCTAGCACATAAACAGCGACAAGAGATGGTCCACATACTCACGAGGACAAGAAATGGTCCACATCTCCTAGATCTGAACTGGACACCGCACTCCTCTCGACGACGAGGGGAGAAGCAACCACAGCATTCGCCGGTGGCGATGAAACGCGCAAAGGGGGACTTTGCAGGCTTACCGAATGCTAGCCACTGGCAGTATTTATGAAGAGACTTCCCATAAGCCTCTACGAGCGGCGTGGTGACGTGTGCCGCAGCGTCAGACTTTCCCTTAAAGGAGCAGCGCTCCACTACATAAAGTAGACGTTTATTGAGTACATTGTGTCTGCCTTAACTATTTTATTATTTTGATGAGCGGACAAATGTCATTCCAAACGACGATAAACGACATTCCTACAGTTCAAGTGATAATCATATTCAAATGATTAACTTAATATTCAGTGCCTTAGTAGCCTACCATATTTTTCTGAATGTACTTGGCTCGTGTCATATGTCATTGAATCATCAAACCCCCTCAACATAGTGGGTAAGTTGTCTGTTTTCCTCGGCCCTGAGAGAGAGGGGACCCAGAATTGGGTCCCAATTCCTCTCATGGAGTGGGGGGCTTTTCAATTGGACTCTGCCAAAGCTGTTAACGACCCTGAACTAAAAACTAATGGAAATCAACAGAAAATCCCCAATTTGACTTAACTTTGTAAATATTGAAGTGTGTGTGTGTGTGTGTGTGTGTGTGTGTGTGTGTGTGTGTGTGGGGTTGGGGCACCTACCAAAAGAAGGGAATATATAGAAACCCCACTAGAGACAGTCCTATCTGCAGTGTCCTCCGATCCCGAATGAAGTATGCAAAGAGTGGCAGGATGGTATAGCCAGTGGCATAGCACAGACCGAAACCCAGGATCCCAAAACTCTCACGTGCTGATTTACTGAGGAGCTCTGAGCCTAACCATTGGAGGAAAAGAAGATTATGGCAGGAATTCAAAGAGTTTCATTGTTGTGTATTTGCATGTTAAAATGATGATAGAGTAAATATCTAACTGTGTTGAAGCAATGCATACGTACCAAGTACAAAGCAACTACAGGAACTGGAGATAGTCATTAGTCCAATGACAAAGTAAACCACACAGAACATTTCCCAGCTGTTAGAGAAAGCCAGGAGTAAGCTGAGAACAATCTGCAGGGTCTTTGCAGAAACAAATAGGGTCTTCCTGCCATACCTGGGACGAAATGACTGAGGGATTAGTGTGAATTATTTTTATATATTATACATGTCATTGTTAATGAAATAATAAAAGCATGCCCAACTTCAATTCTTCGTACACTCTCAGTTCAGGTTTGAGAACTTACGACCACAACACTAACTCCTTTACATGTGTCATGTAATGAGGGATGGGGTACACTGATGTATTATCCAGTAATTGATCTATACCTCCAATCTATGCGTTTACATGAGACACTTAAGTCCGATTTAACTCACTTTAAATCTGATTAAAACTTAATTCCACTCTAAAAATATCATGTAAACACTTACCGAACAGGATTTAAGTTTATTCCGATTTAAACTTAAGTCCGATTAAAGTGGGTGGTTTATTCCTCTTTTAAATCTGATTAAACACGTTCCTCTGTCATGTAACCTTTTATTTGGAATTACAATAAATCCAGTCGTTCCACGCATGCTCGTTGACCACATGATGGCGCCAAGAGACCGTGCTCTTTGCCAGTGAGAAAAACATGGCGGCACTTCCTGTTGATTTTCACATGAAAGTTTTGCTTAATTTAAAGTCCCTGGGTGCATCCCAATATGCGTCCTTGCCTCCTCCACTTGTGCTTGTCTCCTTGTCCCGCCTCCTGGCCCCTCCTCCGTGGAGAAAACGATAAAGTTTCCCAGCTGTCAGCCTCGCCACAACAACTTTTGAGGGACAGTTTTTCATTCACCATCCCAATTGCAAATGAGAAAAAGACTTTACAATTGAGCTTTTGCAAGACATTGAAATATAATGCTGTTGTCAGTGATGTCATCATGACGAGAAGCAAGTGGAGGAGGCAAGTGGAGGAGGCAAGGTCACATATTGGGATGCAACCCCTAAGCGACTATAAATGTTGTGGCTTCCATATATTGATGTAAAAGTGCCCCACGAAGTAATGAAGCACAAAAACGTTACTCCACATCACCCTTTGACCAGTTCGTTTTTCTAAGCTAGGTGGGTGCTAACTAGCATTTGAAAGAACCAGGCCCAAAGGGGATTTCTTCAGCCTTCAGTCCGACTGGGGGAATTCATTTTCGGGCAGAAGCAAACAGAGTTCCCCGAAGGTTTGGCGACCACGCCCCCAAGCCTTATTTGGCTCACTCAGCATGTGCGTCCTCAGTCCAATCGCAATGCTTTATTTTCCCCAGACGTTTAATCGCATTTAAGTGAAAGTGCCATGTACACACGTCGCAAAATAACTCTTAATCCGATCAATTTAAATCGCATTTATTAAATCGGACTTAAAAACATCATGTACACGTAGCCATTGATGAAGAGATCTGGGTACAGCAGATGTGTGACCCTTAACGCATTCAATATCCAAAAAGTTGGTTAAATTCTGCTAAATGCATCGCTGTTTAAGCATAAAATGCATTTGGATTTCTGCAATTGGATTTCTTCATGATTACTTCAAACTCAGTGTAAAAAACACATAAATATTGAATCTTAAGCCAGGCTTACACTGTGCAACTTGTGACAGTTTTTGTCACTCGCACAACTTTCTAAGAATCGGGCCGATTTCTTGCTCAATCGGAGGTCAATCGTGATTCTCACATGTGTACATGGGGTAATGACAAGCGTTTTTCACCTCACCATTGTGCAGTCCTAGGGTCGCAATAAAATCAGAACAATTTGAAATCCTGGTCTTCCCTCGTGAGTAAATCACACAGTTAAAGCAGTGCTATGATCCAATTTGACACTATGAAGTTCCGAAGATATAGTTCTAAATTAAATAGTTTGAGGATACACCTGCTGGGACTGCGTTGTTGCTTCACATCATCGTGTAGCAATGAGCATGAGTGGAACGACAGGAATTGTTTTTAGAGGTGCATGTAATATTTTTAGTAATACATTTCCAGAATTTATCCTGTCCATTCACAAAAGCTATCTTATCATATACTTTTCACCACCATCAATTTTAAGTATTTATGTCTGGGTCATTTCACATGAAATCAGACACTTTGGTACCCGACCGACACTGATTTCAATCATACTTGCTGTGCCTGTTTAGTAGCAAGGTAGCACCCCAGAACTGCATTTGTGTGAATCTGGCACCAATATTAAGGGAGAAACAGACTAGCAAAGGTTTACATATTAGGGTAGGACACTATACATTCAGCCTTGATTATATCAGTCAGTAAAAGTCACAAAAAGATGTCTGAGGTGTTATTTGAAAGCTATTTTCTGGCTCTACAAATTACACAAACGGCATGGAATACAACAACCTTCAGAATATGAATTATGATACATTGAAAAATTAAAAATTGAATATCAAAAAAACTTAAAATGGCCGGTTTCTTGTCTAAACATAGCTTTGGAATCCAGGTTGCCCATCACTATCACCATTATTTTGTATTTTCATGGGCCTGGTGGACCCAGTAGAATTAATCTAAATTTCAACATATTTTACACAGAGTGATTTTACTGTGCATAGAACCTTTCTATCAAACAGCTGAGGCAATATGTTTTTACTGGGTTGCTTGATGCACCGAAATGTCCATTATATTCCAAGATTTTCACTATCACCATATTTTCATGGGACTGGTGACCCCGGTAGACTTCATCCAAATTTCAAAATATTTTACACAGTGTGTTTTTACTGGGTGTAGAACATTTTTACTATAGGGCCAAGGCAAAAAATTTCATTGGGGGCATTTGATGTACCCTAGCCTAGTACATGCATGAAACCTCAGTGCAGTTAGTACCATTGACGCCTTACCTGTCTGACAAAAGTCCTGAACCAAAGGATCCAACCAACATTCCAAAGAAGAACACAGTCAATATAAAGGGAGCCTTCCATGCATCATCACACACCAGATTCCACTGTAGAAGACAACATGGAAATCAGTTTAGGAGAACCAACAATTAAGGTACTGGTTACACCAGATACGGATCATTTATGCAAGATGTGGATTTAAAAAAATCTTTTTGGATATTTTTAAAACCAGTTTTGAAATGCCGTTTCTAAAGGTCTATCTACATGAACAAGTGAACAAAATAAATATACTTAGGTCAAACATAGGTCAACATTTTATATTTATTTTTTAAAACGTATTGGCTTTGGCCCCTTGTTCACATGATAAAATGCACATTTTAAATCTGAAAAAAATATCCCATTTAGGGGGCTAAATTGTAGCCTGGTTCTCACCGACGGTGCTTGTGTGTAGCTCCGGAGACCCCTGGTGGAGCGGAGCTACACAAACTACCGTCTGGTAGCGCTGCCATTAACATCAACAATAACATTTTCTATAGAAAATGAACGGAGCATTTATTGCTTAAATATCAACGGCAGCTCGCATTGATGAGTCACAGGACAGATTATAGACTATATTGACTCTTTAGAAATTAACAGAAAACATATTTTGAGGAATTTGTTGGTGCTGAGTTGCAATAAATGCACCATTTATTTTCTGACTCGAGAAGAGCATGTTAATGGCAGCGCTACCAGACGGTATTACGCATCGTCGGTGAGAGCCAGTCTAGCTAAAATGTACAGCACAGGAGTTTTTAATCTCTATCCACATGTCGTGTTTGTGCGTAAATAGATAAAAGAATATCTGAATTTAAAAGTATCCACCTGTGTCAGCGTGCAAATGCTTATGTTGAATCATGTTTGTTATGATAACTTACTGTTATTAAAAAGAAAAAATAAAGGTCCGCAACACTGTTTGATGCTCCCAAGGATTTAATGGCACGACGTTTCGGACTAACCATCCCTCATCACAGTGCAGCCTAACAAGGACGGTTAGTCCAAAACGTTGTGCCATTAAATCCTTGGGAGCATCAAACAGTGGTGTTGTGGACCTTTATTTTCTTTTCAGTTATCTTATGTTTGGTCCAGACCTTCTTCATGCCTGAAGAAGATCTATGATCGAAACGTTGCTCCTAATAAATTGAGTCTTTTGCAAGCAGTGTACAGATCCTTTCCCGCTCCTACATGGTCTAGCACCTGTGCCACTGATGTGCACGCATTCTTTGACTTTTTGGATTCAGTGCTAATGCCTCCTGAGGATTATATCAATTAGGCCTAAAATGTCCACATAATCATTTTTCAAAGATTGATGGGAGAAGTATAAGGTTATTAAGGCTCACCTCAGTGACAACTGTGGACACACACATATCTCCCAGTCATCGACAAAATGACAAAAATTGCTACATAACAATGTCCTGGGGCCTCATGTACGAAGCTCACTTACGAACAAAAAAAAATACTTAAGTTGTTTTCCACGGCCACGTTCAGATGTACTAAAACAGACTTGCCATAAGCGTGGAAGTTGCAGTAACTGGTGCATTTAATCTTTTTGGCGGCACACAGAGACATGCAGCGCAACTACATGTGCTGTAGGCTACGCGGTCGGAAATATTGCAAAAATGCAGCCAGTTAAATGTGGATTTGAATGTTGAGGAGTGTGATTAAAAAAAAAATAGAAAAAGAAAACCACCTCAACCATATTATTGTTGAGGCAGCTGGTTAAAATTAAGTGGACTCATGAAACTATCCTGGAATTACAACGAAATTGGATGCCCATCAGCAGTATTATTTCAAGTGTTTGGCAGCTATTAAACATTGAATATTTTCTAGACTACGACATCTGCGATGTGTCTTCTCGCATTTGTTGGGAACGTCCTCACTGCAGTGCTTGCCTTTCTCTTTTAATAAGGCTACTGTAAAATCAGTCCATTAATTAACAGGTGAATTTATAACTGAGTATTGGCTGCAGGTTATTCATACATGTGGCGTAGGCTATGCGCATGCGTCATCTTTCATATTTATACCCAACATAAACGTTTATTTCTCGGCAGTGACGACTGCCTCATCGCAATATGTTTTGATGTAAAGCAGTATATATCAATTGGGGGGAAACCTGCATCGTACGTACAGTATAACATGACAGTTTTTTTTCTGCAGTCCTCACATGAAGTATTAGCCTACCAATGCCTGATTTTATACACGCTAAAGTAATTTCGTTAGACTATTGCGCGCAGCCTTTTTCCTTTTAAATTGGCTACCTCCGAAACAGCGCCTTTCCCTCGCATCATGAAATGTATTTCCCGCGCTCCCCCTCCCACATTCCCTTTCCCATTCTTTCAACCAATGAATACACACGAATGGGTCTATTCATACTAATTAGAATATTCATATAGAATATTATCACCCAGTGAGCAGACGGAACGTCTTCTGATTGGCCGAGCAGGTGTCCTTTATTCCCCAGTAGCAGGACACCTATGATGTCATGCGGGCGTGCGGGCGTCCAAGTTGCTTCTTTTCTAACGTTCTGGCGAAGTGCCGTTACTAGTTCTATCGCATCTGGTTGTCTAGTCAAGACCGCGTCGTCAGTTCTATCGCATCTGGTTGTCTAGTCAAGACCCCGTTACTAATTCTATCGCATCTGGTTGTCAAGTCAAAAACCCAGTCGTCAATTCTATCGCATTTGGTTGTCAAGTCACCCCAACATTCTGCGCGCATTCTAACATGCCTCCGATAGAGGCGCGTCTCACTAGATTAGGAAATGGTGCCCATAGCAACGTACCAAGCGCAGTGGTGAATCTACTTTCTCACGAAGCCTTAGATCAACATATTAATAAATTAATACTTAAATGCTGGTAACCGGGTGATAAGCGGAATAGCGGCCTTCGAGGTGTCCCGATATCAAGGGAAAATGGACTTGGCGAAGCGAACAGCCCTTCGGCTGCGCCGTCGGGCTGTTTAGAACGCTCCGCCTCGTCCATTATTTCCCTTGATATCGGGACACCTCGTCGTCCGCTATTCCATACATAAGGGAGGAGGCAAGGCGGAGACTTGGGACCGCGTGTGCTCGTGCATGTGCGCAAGATTTCACGGCAAAACCTGGTTACGCACTTATTGATACTGATACTGATTTTTTTTTTCCGTAAGTAACTTTCAAGATTTTCGCGTCCACACTTACTTGGTAGGAAATCCACACACTTCTTTGTACATGAGGCCCCTGGACCTTGAAATCTTACCTCAGTGACAATAGTGGACTCATATCTGTCCTTGCTGAACACCCAGCCATCCAGACAGTCCTCTGTGTCATTTCTGTAGACAGAGTCAGAGTCTTCCTGTTCAGTGTAGCGTCTGCAGCGACTCAGGATGGTCTCCCCTTTCAGCTCCTCAGTCGGGATGGACAGATTGTAGCCCAGTCCTCCATAGCTCCTGTTCAGGGATGGAACTCTGCAGTGATGAGGAGGAGTATCCGCCACGAAGACCATTGATAGGGACATGTATCCATTGTTCATGTAACTCAGACTCAAGACAAAGAAAACCATTCTTTGAAAATGACCCCATTCTCCCAAAAAGGTGATGGTTTCCTCATAATCCTTCATCTTGGTATATCAATGAAAGAGGTAATGTGTCAGTAGAACCAGCACATCTAGAGTATCCTCAGAAAGTGTAAACTGACAAATAGCTGGCAGTGGGAAGAAAGAAGGGGTGGAGTTTAACTTTAAAACAGGAAAAGCAAGGTGTCAGGAAAACCAGGTTTCCCCCAAAAACCCTGATGGGTGAGTAACAAAACAGTTTGCATATCCTGATTCCAGAATGAATAAAATAAAAGTAAAACAGCTGAACAGAAAAAGACTAAATGTACAGAAAAGTGATGGGTCACTAACCAAATAGGGTGTGCATGATGAGACATAATAAAATGTTTCAATGACATGTAGACTATTATTCTAACGCTTCCATCAGGTTTTCACATGTTTATATTTTGTGTTTCACATGTTTCATGCAATTTTGTGCAAAAATCGTTTGATGTCAAAAAAGGGACATATTGGGTTTTTTTTTTCCAGAATGAAATCTCATGTGAATACATAGCAGTTGTTAGGTACCCTAACAAATAAGTGATCAATGAATTTTGATACAGTGCACCACCAACATACAAAATATATGGGTTTAGATAAAAGTTTAGGCTTAGGTCAACATCTGATATTTCACATATTTCTGATTTTCAGTCTCAAGATATGTAACAAGAAATTAGGTTACGTCAAATGGTGTGAATTGTTTGATTTCAAGCACACTTGCAGTACCAAGCTTGTCATGTAGCATTTCGTTATTCAGGGGTCCCCCTGTGTATTTTTTCACCATAATGGTCTTGTTGCACAAATAAACAAAATGTCTACTCAAAGGTGTATAACAAATTGTCGATTTAGATGTTGTCTACACACAATTCCCCAAATTAAAAAAATATATCCAAAAATGATGTGCCTTTTTTTCATCAGTGTTAAACAAGACAAATGCACAATATTTTAATTGTGATACCACATAGGCATTTTCACATTGGCATTTTACTTGCAGTGCTCTCTTTAGATTGATTAAATTACAAAACATAATGTAACATTTAATGTACTGTAGCCTATGTTGTTAAGGCACATTTGAGAAAATAACATATAAAGACAAAGAAACTCAGCGTAAAACTGTTTTAAAATCAAACCGGTCTCACTACAGGCAGGGCTTACTGTTGGACTTTTGTTTGGAATCACAGAGCCTTTTCTAGACAAAATAGCACCAAACTCAGCTAGACTGGGGCCTTGGCTTGGCTGAATGCTATCAGCTGCCTCTCCCTATCATGCAGCATTTGTAACACTCTGACCTGGAGACACCTCTTCCTCTGCACAAAGAGAAGAGAACAAATCAAGCTTGATGCAAATTGAAATGGCCATATGCTGTGAAGAAAAGTAAGGCCCACTTCTGCCCCTGTTGGTAACTTGTTCAGTTCAGTTCCTCAATGGTGATAGTACTACATGATTTCTGTCTACAAGTGATGTGGTTATGAACAATATATGTATAATGAAACTCTGTTTCTTGTTGAGAATAAGATTACGATTACGGCTGGTGGTGATGGTTACTGAAAAATTAACAAAACTCAACAAGCATATGTCATTTTATTATGACTGAGGTTGGGGACAATAATAGTTGTTAGAATTGCAATCCGTAGCACATCCTTTTCACCTTTCCATCAAGGACATGAACTTCTGCTACAGCAATATCAGCTGTATAAACAGGAGGGCCCCTTAGGGATGGGCTGACCATGCAACTGCCAGAAGCACCATCACAAAACCACTGCCTCTGAATTCACTACAAAAATCGTCTGGAATCACCACTGGGTATAAACACCATTAACATTTTATCAAGCAAATAATTATACTGAATGCAAGGATGTACAATAGTTGGGGTCAGCCCTATGTTCCCACGGCCTAATGGTCCCACAGCCCATTGGTCCCACATTGCTAAGACATTTGTGTTTTTTCAAAATTAGGCCCAATGGTCCCACAGCCCATTGGTCCCACAGCCCATTGGTCCCACATCACTAAGATTTTTAAATTTAATTTTAGGTCCGTTGGTCCCACAGTCCATTGGTCCCACAGTCCATTGGTCCCACATCACAAACAGTTCAATGGGCTGTGGGACCAAAGGACCCACTAGTTTGACGCCCTCTCTGTACTTCTCATGGTAATCAAACATTTCAAACAAGCGATTTAAGGTTAGTGTTAGGTTTAGGGTTAAGGTTAGGGTTAGGGTTAGGTTTAGGGTTAAGGTTAGGGTTAGGGTTAGGTTTAGGGTCGTATGACGTAAGCGGTAAGTACCGAAAGGGCATCGAACTAGTGAGTCCCGTGGGACCAATGGGCCTAAAAATTCAAATAAAAAAGCAATGTGGGACCAATGGGCTGTGGGAACAATGGACTGTGGGACCAATGGGCTGTGGGACCAATGGGCCTAAATAATGAAAAAAAGTCTTAGTGACGTGGGACCAATGGGCTGTGGGACCAATGGGTTGTGGGACCAATGGGCTGTGGGACCAGTGGGCCGTGGGACCAATGGGCTGTGGGACCAATGGGGCGTGGGAACATTGGGACGCTCCCCAATAGTTGCCACATATGTAATATAAATCTTTAACAATAATAGTGAATAAAAAAACACTAGAAATTACATTTTTAATCATAGTCATTTATTAACATTCATCAATACACTGTGGTTGTAATGTGCTGCAAGTGCAACCACCCCCAAACAATGATGCTGTCCCTAGTACCACAGTGGGTTTACATACAGTGTCCAATCTCGCCATCCAACCCGTGCCTGCAGTTCACCTACTGTAGGGAGCGCTGTCGAGACAGCAGAGCCAATAAGGCTGGCGCTAATAACTGACAATTGTGCTCGCTGTTGGCTGAAACTTGACAATATTACTGTAAGTTCTGAGAAACCAATGTGGATTTAAATGAAATGTACAATAACCTGGGAGTTATGTCCTTCTGATTTCTTAGAGCTTTGGCATTTATGAGTCAGGCTCCGCTAGCATCTAGTTAACAAAATTGCTTTACGGCCGTCGTGATCACAGTAATGCAGCCGGCCGACCAATCCAAAAGCAGTGTGAAGCCACTTGTGACGTCATATTGACAATAAAGGAAGATCCAGCAAGTTTAAACATTCAAACTAAGTGCTGTTTGAAAGGATAATTTATCCTGCCTTTGGGAAGAAATAAAAAACGATGATACCAATTCACTCCCAAAGCAATCTCCATTTGACCCCATTCATTCTAACAGCCTCTGCGCTCCTTGGCACTCCTCTGCGCTGTCTGGATGGCACCACTTAGTGGACAGTACCACCCGGAAAAAGTTGCGAGATTCCTCTCTCGTACTACCCATAGACTCTCTCTACTAGTACTTTGCAACATAGTTACTGGAAAGTTAAAGTTTGAGCCCTTAAAGGTGCACTGTGTAATATTTTTAGTGGTTTATTTCCAGAACTCATGCTGCCCATTTACAAAGCCTACCTTTTTCATGAATACTTACCGTCCACCATCAAATTCTAAGTGTTCATTATGACTGGGAAAATTGCACTTTTCATACATGAAAAGGGGGATCTTCACCATTGTCCGCCATTTTACATTTCCAGAAAGACATTTTAGCTGCAAACTTGCTGTACTTTGGTCATAGTAATAAATATTAGATCATTATTTAGTAAATATTTACAAAGAGATCAAATTTGGCAGTAAACAGCACAATTTCAATGAGCAGCGTAGTTGCAATACATACTCTGGCCACCATCTTACACACTGCACCTCTAAGTTAATACATTAAATAACCTCAATTCTGGACTCATTTTGGTGTGAAATTACGCAATCAACACTTGAACTCTATAATTCTTTACCTACAATGCGGTAATAAGTTCATAACAATAACAATTGATGTTTTTAGACAGTAACACAAGACATCTCTTGCAGGTTCCACAGATGCAAAACAGTCTTCTGCTTGATGTGTTCAAAAGGTTTCATCAAATTTTGCCAACAGCAGCTTCCTGTCCTTTTGTTGGTGTAATTTCATCTTCATTCCTCAAATGCACATCGCCATCCTGACCCTTCGTATCACCAGACCTCACCTTAGAGCAACAACTGAAAGAAAATATAAAACCAACCTCAGCTGAACGGATTTCATGCTAAAATGACAGAAAGAGACAAATAAGTACATTGGAATAGCTTCAACATAAGTACCTACCACTGGACAGGTTTGACTTGGCTAATGAGTTCTGGGAGTTTTTCTCCTTTTGTCTCAGGTAACAACAGGCTCAGACCACCAGAGAGGAGACTCATTGCACCCATCAGAACAAAAGGTAGTATCTTGTTATATGTACCTGAAAGCAAAACCACAATATTATGTGTATGTATAGGCTCTTTTCCACTGCCGGATTTCTACCAGGTATAGCTCGATACAGCGACTTGGCTGGCACTTTTTGCTTTTCAACTGGACACAACACAACTCATCTCAGCTCGACAACCAGCGCTGAAGCCAGCTGAACGGGTCTTTCGCAGCTTACTACCCAGAATCGGCGTCAGCTCATCTTAACCGGTGAATCAAAAAATAATTATGGTGGCCACCAGATCAACTCTCTTGGAATGCTCTTTAGTTTTTACACTGTATTACTTTGACATTTATGTATCCAAATATGATGTCGCTGTATCTATTTGTAGCCTACTTCGATAGCTGAGATATCTGTCAGCCTTACGTTAAGTCAACTAGCCTATATGTAAAGTAATGCTACATGACGCCAAAAACGTAACCCCAACCATACTCTAGGTAACGGTTTGCAATGGAAACACAAACCAGGCTGATTTGACAGTACCGCTCAGCACCACTCAGCTCAACAAAGCACGGCACAGCACTTTCGGGTTCTATGTGGAAAAATGCCTTTTGTGGGCCAATGACTAACTTGATGACAATAGAGACGTCTTGTGAGATGCAGTTCTTACCAATATGAGCTATGTATGGCGAGACAGCACATCCAACTCTGGCAGCCATGGAGCAGACACCCAATCCCATACTGCGCACCACAGTGGGAAAGAGTTCCGTGGAATAGACATAAAGGAAGGAAAAGGCCCCAGTTACAACCAATCTTCCTGCCATTGCCAAGGTGACAGTCAACCCACTGAGATCTGGGGGAAATGAAGAAATGGCTTGATGAGTGATAGGGCACCATAATGACAGTCCTCATATAACTTTATATCAAGCATGATCAAGGAAGACACAGCTTTTATCACAGAGATTTGCGCTGCATCAAAAAATACTCGTCTAGACTAGGCTATGGCAAATGTTGATATGGCGATACTAAAAGTTTGACCTATATTTTAGATATGTTGTGTAAGGCATATCAATGTCTTCTGGATTAAAAAAAAAACTCATGACATTCGTATCAAATACCCCGCAGAGCGGTACCAGTCCGCAACCTGGTGGTTGGGAACCCCTTGTCTAGTTCTGGTGGATTACAGTAAGCTACTAGCCTGATTTTCATCGACATTCAAATCTCTTTGAGACTTGGTCTGATCAAGAGCATAACGATTAATATTTCCCAAACAGCATGGTTGACCCACCTCCCTTGGTTTGATGATGGTTGTTTGCTTACCGACAAAGTGGGAGGAGTTGCCGTATTTTCGGGAACTCAGAAAGTACTTGCATTGCTCCTGACCTGGGCTGAGTTTCCCAAAAACTCTTAAGTAGTACTTAAGCCTAAGTAGTACTTAAGTTTGATATGAGGGGCCGTCTAGGCAATATCATATCACAAAAAGTGAATGCATAAAATAGTCGTATTGGCCTACATGCAATGTTTTGTTCTGGTACATGCAAATAAAATGCTTGCATGTGTGAGGTAAAATAATGTCGTTAGAAACTTTTAGTGATGATGTGAAACCTATTTCTGGTATATTGCCTAGGTGGCCCCTCATACTTAAGTACTACTTAGGCTTAAGTACTACTTAAGCGTTTTTGGGAAACTCAGCCCTGACTAGTTGCAACTCTGAAAGTGTTGCATCACTAGGAAGGCAGAGCCTGACTAATAAGCTACATCATACAAACCTTCAGGCACAAGCTGGGTGAGCAGCAGGGAAGCCGCTCCAACAAGAAGAGTGAATGGCAGAATGACCCGGCGTGGAGTGTAACATAACATGAACCACACAAAAGTGTAACCAAGGAATTGTGTGCCAGCGGAAATGAGGCAGTTGCGATAAGGATCCCCATCCAGATTGGAGGTGTTAAAGGACAGGCCATAGTATGTCAGGGATACAGTTATCCTGTAGAAATACACATTTTTTGTGACCAATTCACTCCAATGGTCGGCATGCATATAAGGGCAATTACAGTATACAAGGACATTTAAGTTTATATAATGATAAAACATCCATTCCATAACAGACTATGAAAAACTAAACTCACCAGATAGCGATGTTTATAATAGTCATGTTTCGTATATTTACAGTTGTTAAGAGATCCAGCCAAGTGAACTTATCCTGACCCTTTGATTCAAGCTCGGTTTCCTGGAACAAAACATATACAGTAATGACATTTTCTGCTAGTTATATGGCAGAAAGTAGGAAAAATCAGGTCTTTCTTCAGGTCTCAACACATGCCATTAATGTTCAGTATGAATTATTACTTAATTCCATGTCTGTGCATTGCTTCTAATAATAATTGGGTGGGAGCCTATTATTAATTTGGAAGGTATGAGTCATTATTCCACTATAGTGAACTGACAAGCCAGTCTTAGCATTCATGAACAGTCATTAGTGCTAATATATAGTATACCAAGATAAAGCGTATCATACCACACCAAACGTTATCAGCGCAACAAAGTGGGCTCAACTCCAGTGTCCTAAATGGGCGTGACTTTCCACTTTGAACTCTATTCATCCTCATAGGATTGTAAACTTACAACCTTACGTCATACTCATTCCAGAAAAAAACTCCTTATGAATCAGCCATCACCTCCTTATCCATCATCTCTGGTTAGGCTTCTGATATACTCAGCATGTCTGTTAGTACCGAAGGTGTGTAGTTGGTGTCAATATTGGAGTGTGTAAACTATAATTCCACATAAAAACATAGCAGTATTTGCAATTCTCTCTTGAACAGCTGATGTACCGTGAAAGCGCAACCGTAACCCACAACAAATTGGAAGAAGCAGAGGCTCATGGCCCATTCACACTTGACAGTCAACTGTTGCCTCATTTAACTATAATTAATGGCATAGCACTGAGAGATAATTAATCATTTTGTCAAAAGTCTGGTTCATCTTCTGTGATCTTTCTATGATTTCAATTTCAAAGTATCATTTTTGAGCACTATATTATAATATATATTATATCTACCTACATGCTTTCGGGTTGGGCCCGTCCGATTTTTTCTGGGCCCACCTGTTTTATTATTTCTGCCTACGCCCCTGCACAGACGAATCATTGTCTGGAAGTTCAGTGTCTTGATTAAAATCTGCAATTTCTCTTACGTTTCACTTTGATCGACAACATTGTTCTCACAATTCAACTTGGTCAGAAGACTATCCTGTCATTAGACATGAGCTGTCTGCTGCACCACACAAGTACAATTATGCCTCTTTTCCACTGCCGTTTTTCTGGAAGGCCCACAGCTCAAGGAAGCGCAACTCAGCCACCACATTTTACTTTTCAATTGGGCACGACACAGCTCAATCGAAGAGCAAAAAGTGGCAGCCAAGTTGCACTGTGTCGAGCTGTAGGCCTACCAGAAATCCGGCAGTGGAAAAGAGGCAATGGTCTTAAAAAACAAAACTTCCCTGATACACACTATCCAACAAAGTGCACCGCAGCAGTAATATACAGTATAGAATTCATTATGCTACTTGCTTCTGGTCTGGGTCACCTTAGTTTTGATACTGAACTCTGTCTGGAAGATGTCCTCTGGTGGCGTGATGCCGTTCTTCTTGGCAGCAGTTCGAATGATGGCCTCTGCCTCCTGCAACCGGCCCTGAGTGATGAGCCAGCGAGGGGACTCTGGGATGAACCTGAGGGGAGCATGAAGTAAAGCAGACTTATGTAACAAACATGTATTGCTAATGCATTGCAGTAAACAGTGCAATAACTCCTCAGGAGCGCGCTCACGTTGATCTTCACTCCTAAAAATATCTTCACTTCCTTCAACGTGATCAGATATCAATGTGTTGACGCCAACATGCTCCTAAGGTGTATTATATGCCTTTCATTACAGTGCCCATTCTTTCATCTGCACATAAAATCGCTACGATCCTTTTGTGCAACATTTGGGTTGTGTAATCAAGTAAGCGTATTTTAAAAGGGAACATGTGGAACATCTTGGTCATTTCTAAGCTTCAGTGTTCAGACCCATGTAGCACCCACCAACATAATAACCTGAAAAATATGCAGTTCTTCAGACATAATAGGCAACATAATAATTTACTGCTAACACAATAACGGCTGTCTCCTAATGACTGTGCCAGGAAATAATTACCTTGGTGGGAAGGTTATGAAATCTTACATTTAGTCCCATCGATGTACCTGTATAACTCTAATTCAGCCAAAGTAGATATTTCATCCTTTGCTTAACAGATTCCACTGGGCAGTAGACTTTATTTGTATTGATAGTCGAGTGCAGTTATGGAAAAACACCACCCAACCCTAAAAAAAATCTAACAAAAGGTTTCTGAGCTGTTTTGTGTAGTATTATGTGTCCTTAATAACATACTAAAAGTCTACTCAAGTCTGACTTCAGGTAAGGCCTCATTTTATTTGTATTGATAGTCGAGTGCAGTTATGGAAAAACACCACCCAACCCTAAAAAAAATCTAACAAAAGGTTTCTGAGCTGTTTTGTGTAGTATTATGTGTCCTTAATAACATACTAAAAGTCTACTCAAGTCTGACTTCAGGTAAGGCCTCATTTTCAAGATGGCCGCCACCAGGCCCTTCAAATTACTGTAAGATGACTGTGACATAAGATTACTGTGCAATGATCAGGAAAAGTGTTTTTATATATGTTTTGACCATGTAATATTCTAATTACAATATTACCTTGATAGATAAGTGGTTCTAAGTACAATTGGATGTTTTTTGTAGTTTTTTTTTTTACAGAAACATTACAACTGCTGGCTCTTAAAATAAGAGTGTGTATGACAAAACACCCTACTCCGAAACAGTATTTGAAACAAAAGCTTTCTATTAGCTGTTTTGTGTACTATAGGGTGCCCTTAATAGCATAGTAAAAGTCTACCAAAATCTGAATATTACAAAGGTGTATTTTCAAGATGGCGTCTAAAATGGGCATGAAGCTCTTAAATTAGTTAATTGACTTGGCCACAGATTCCATGTGTTTCCTGTAGACCCTTAACGCACGCCGTTCCACCAGTGCAACGCTGGAAACTGAAAACTTCACATCCATAGTACTGCTCGACTAAGACAGTGCAAATGGCCTTTAGTAATAGGCCCTACATTATGACTTGGGTCATTGCCATTCTGGTAACAGGTAAATTCAACATCACACATTTTTGGTGTTGGCAAACAGACAGCTTTTCACAAACTTGTCGATGGGGACTCTACCTTCAAGTCATGTGCCAATTTGTTTTTGATGACAAATCAAGACGGCACCACAATATAGGACCAAGGCATTGGCAGTGCTGTTTGGTGGTAAGAATACGGATTCACTTGCTTCTCTGCGTTACCACATCTTCAGCAGGAAGCTTGTTACCACTAAATCTGTTGTTACCCCAGAACGACTGCCCCCGACTGAATGTTCCACCAAATTCCACTCACTCAGAACTTACTTTCAGGTCATGACTTGACTTGGAAAGAAAGGTCAGCTGAATCCAGTGAACTGGGGATGGAAACTTGTGGACAACCACTTCCTGCCAGCTATGACCAGCAAGCCTGCTGCCCCTAATAGTCTCATGAAGATGATCCACTGTAACTGCACAAACCCAACGGTGCAGTTGTAAGGCATATGGACTACTGCTTATGGACCATGTCAAGTTGGCAATTGCAATAAGCCTCAGTGGGAGGAAGAATGTGATGACTAGCGCATCTTTTCAAGGTCGTTGAAACAAAAAAAAGAAATAATAGGACAGAGCTGCAGAATATACATACAAATGTTTCTGTTCAACATTCAGGTCAAAATGTAAATGTGTGTTTTTAAAGGGACACTGTGTGAGATTTTTAGTTGTTTATTTCCAGAATTCATGCTGCCCATTCCCTAATGCTACCTTTCTCATGAATACTTAACACCACGATCAAATTTTAAGTATTCATTATGACTGGAAAAATGGCACTTTTCATAGATGAAAAGGGGGATCTTCTCCATGGTCCGCCATTTTGAATTTCCAAAAATAGCCAATTTCAGCTGCAAAAATCACTGTACTTGGACCATAGTAGAACATTTTTGTTTATAACTTGATACATTTTCATGTTAAGATCAAATTTGGCAATAGGCAGCCCAGTTTCAATGAGCAGCATAGTTGCAGTACCTTTTTTGACCATTTCCTGCACAGTGTCCCTTTAAAAAAAACAACTGTCCAAAAAAAGAAAAATAAGAAAAAAACATTAAACAAACAAAAATAAAAAATGGAACAAACAACAACAGAAGAACACACACACAAGAGTTTGAGCGTACACATGGTGGCCCTGTTTTGACCAATTGTACAGTACCACACATTCCGAATTAATTTGTTTTATATTAAATTGTACTCCTAATCACATACTTATCAAGCAAATGTACTAATTACAATATGACATTGTCAAAACATGTTTGAAACACCACTATTCTTTGTCATTTCAAGTTAATTCTCATTCCGCAGTCCTTTTAAGGTTCATAAGGGTTGGAGCAGGCGTCACCCAACAGTTTTTTCTTCCTTTTAAGGGTGCTGACCAAAATATTGTAAGACTGAAAAATGAAAAAAGGTCGCACCATGCATAGGTTTCTTTTTATTTATATTTACACAGACGCGTTTCGGCGCTCTGCCTTCCTCAGTGTGCAATATATACAAGTGACAACAAGACTTAAATACCCACACCCATCCCATTCCATCTCCCCACCACCCAATGGGAGCTCAATGGTAATTTACAACAATTATGTCATTACATCAAGCACATAGGAGATCAATGAGTCACAGTCAAGCATTGGCAAAATTAAAGAAAAACACCCACAATAGGAGCCTATGATCAAAAAATATCAACAAAATTAGACAAAATGTTTAAAGAAAAATGGTTAAAGAAAACAACTTAATGACAGTTCTTCATTCATTCCGTTGGGAATGCATGTGTCAAGGTTAAAAATGTACCAGGCCTCGCGCTGAAGTAGGCGATTCTCACGGTCGCCCCCTCTTGGAGACCTATTCACAACCTCCAGCCCCATAAACCTCAAAGAATTTGCGTCATGGCCAGCTGCATTAAAGTGTCTGGCCACTGAAGATTTTTCATCCTTTCTTCTGATTGCGCATTTGTGTTCAAAAATCCTTGTTTTTAAGTGTCGCTTAGTTTTGCCAACATAATGTAAGCCACATGGGCATGATAGCAGATAAACAACACAAGTCGATAAGCAAGTAATGCGACCCTTTACTTTATATGTTTTGTTAGTTGTAGGGTGCGTAAAGCTTTTTTCAGTTATCATGCTGTTGCATGCCGCGCAATTCAAACACTTAAAATTCCCATGGGGAATCTTGAATGGAAATGGCGAGGGTACGGGGAGCTGTGAGCGCACCAACTGATCTTTTAAATTGGGTGCTCTTTTGTAACAGGTGCGCGGGGTATCTTGAAATGCATGGCCAATGTGTGGGTCGCTACTCAGAATGTGCCAGTGTCGGTTTACAATGTCTTTCAGTTGGTAAGAGATTTGTCCATACGTGGATACGAAGGTTACTGGAGTATTGGTGGGCCTGGATGTTAATCTCTGTGCACCACCCTCCGTCAGTAAATCAGTTCGTTGGATAGACCGTACTTTAGCAAGAGTCTGTTGTAATAAGTTGGCATCGTAACCCCTATCCAAAAATCTCTGGCACATTTCACCTGCCTGCCTGTCAAACGCGTCATCATTGTCACAGATGCGGCGCACGCGTAACAGCTGACTGTATGGTAAACTGCGTTTGAGCGGGGGCGGATGAAAGCTCTTGTAGTCCAAATAAGCATTTCTATCTGTGTCTTTCCGATAGATCTCTGTGCGTAATGCACCATCACGTTTTTTTACCAGTACATCCAGGAAAGATATGGACTCGTTGTCATGGTTCAAAGTAAACTGGATTGACCTAAATCGAGTATTGACATAATTATGGAACTCATCCAGTTCTTCCTTGGTGCCTTGCCATAATATAAACACGTCATCAATATAACGAAAGTAAGCCTTCAGATGGTGTTTAAATGGGTTGCTAGTGTATATAAAATCTTCTTCAAATTTCCCCATGAAGAGATTGGCGTAATTTGGTGCCATTGGTGAGCCCATGGCCGTCCCCTGGGTTTGTAAGTAGTACTTGTTCTGGAACATAAAGTAATTCTTCGTCAACACGTCTTGAGCTAATGACAGTAAAAAGTCTGCATTTGGCATTTGTTCCTTCTTCAGGTAATATTCCAAGGCCACTAAGCCTTCTGTATGTGGAATGTTTGTATACAAACTATTGACATCCATTGTACAAAGTAAATCCGACGCATTCACCTGTCCAATGTTCGATATCTTTTTCAGAAAATCGGTTGTGTCTTTTAGATAGGAGGGCAATTCATGTACCAATTGTTTTATATGGTGGTCTACAAATTGAGACAGCGGTTCAGTGATAGATTCATTACCCGAGACAATAGGACGACCAGGTGGATTATCGAGTCTCTTGTGTATTTTTGGAAGAGTATAAATTACCGGTCTTAATGGGTTAGTTTTTACCAGATATTTATATTCATCATCATTAATGATAGATTCAGACAATGCCTTTTTCAGTTTCGATTTTATCTCATCACCAAATTTCACAGTCGGATCCGCTTGTAAGCGCATGTATGCACCCGTGTCCCCCAACTGTCTCTCAATTTCATGCACATAAGAAGACACATTTTGGACAACAATAGATCCTCCCTTATCCGCAGATTTTATCACAATTTCGGAATCAGACATCAACATTTTCAATGCTTCTTTCTCAGAGGTTAACAAATTCGGTCGAATCGTGCATGTCCCACTTTTCAAACTGGTGAATGCATCTTGTTCCACCAGCCGGCAAAACGTCTCCACAGAAGAATTGGTAACAGGAGGAAGAAAAGTGCTTTTTGGTTTAAATGTTTTTTTGGGGGGCAAAATGCCCTCTTGTGTGGAATATTCCCGTTGAGTGTATTGTCTATTGTGAATGTCCTTCGAGTAGAAAGCCTTGAGGCGTATTGATCGGAAAAATTTAAACATTTCTACCTTGGTGGTGAATGGGTCATTCCCTCTCGCTGGAACAAATGAGAGGCCTTTGGACAAGAGTGAGAGTTGGTCTTCAGTCAGCTGCTTGGAGGAGATGTTGATTACATTGGATGATCCACCACTCATGTCCGGCCTCTTGCGCTTTTTCCCCCTCCTCGTTTTCCGCGTTGCGCGCCAGGTGCGTAATTTGGAGATGGTAGCGGGCCCTGGGCGGATCTTAAAAAACGCGATGTCGTCAGGGATGAGTCAGTATCCGTGCTGAAGTCGCTCGAGGAAGTGGTCTGGTTCGTAGTTTTCCGTGGTCTTGATTTGGGTCTACCCGGAAGGCCTTGTCCTGGCCCTTGACGAAGCCATGAGTAGACGGCGTTGTTTCGGTAGTCCATTGTGTCTCTTCTGTACTTGTCCATTTTGTAGCGCTGCATTTCCGTCTTGTAGATCTCTAGTTGAGCGTCGCACTTCTCCACCAATTCTTTGTATTGCTCAGCGGAGAAGTCCTTCTTTAGTTGAGTGTCGAGTTCCGCGATTTCTTGTTTGATGGATGTCATTCGCTTGTTTTGGTTTTCGATTACCAGCAGCATCAGGTCCAGTGAACATCTATTGAGGATGTCACACCACTTGACGCAGAAGTCGGGGTCTTCTCGGCCCAGTGTCGGTTTCTTCTTGATGCGTAAACCTCTTGGTATGCGTTTGTTCCGCCAATATTGTGAAAGCGTGCTTCCGTGCAGGAATGCCCTGGTTTCTTTCTTCTGAAGGTCGTGCATCACTTCACACTGTGCCTCCCAGGTATCTGTCGGCGATCCCATTGCGATCGGAGGAAACAGGATTTGTTCTGAGTCTTGCTCTGTGTAGGCAAAGGTGTTGGCTCTCACGTTGGTGAGACGTTCAAGTTCTTCGAATGACATATCGAGGGGAGCTCTGCTTAATTAATCTTAAAGTTCATAAGGGTTGGAGCAGGCGTCACCCAACAGTTTTTTTCTTCCTTTTAAGGGTGCTGACCAAAATATTGTAAGACTGAAAAATGAAAAAAGGTCGCACCATGCATAGGTTTCTTTTTATTTACACAGACGCGTTTCGGCGCTCTGCCTTCCTCAGTGTGCAATATATACAAGTGACAACAAGACTTAAATACCCACACCCATCCCATTCCATCTCCCCACCACCCAATGGGAGCTCAATGATAATTTACAACAATTATGTCATTACATCAAGCACATAGGAGATCAATGAGTCACAGTCAAGCATTGGCAAAATTAAAGAAAAACACCCACAATAGGAGCCTATGATCAAAAAATATCAACAAAATTAGACAAAATGTTTAAAGAAAAATGGTTAAAGAAAACAACTTAATGACAGTTCTTCATTCATTCCGTTGGGAATGCATGTGTCAAGGTTAAAAATGTACCAGGCCTCGCGCTGAAGTAGGCGATTCTCACGGTCGCCCCCTCTTGGAGACCTATTCACAACCTCCAGCCCCATAAACCTCAAAGAATTTGCGTCATGGCCAGCTGCATTAAAGTGTCTGGCCACTGAAGATTTTTCATCCTTTCTTCTGATTGCGCATTTGTGTTCAAAAATCCTTGTTTTTAAGTGTCGCTTAGTTTTGCCAACATAATGTAAGCCACATGGGCATGATAGCAGATAAACAACACAAGTCGATAAGCAAGTAATGCGACCCTTTACTTTATATGTTTTGTTAGTTGTAGGGTGCGTAAAGCTTTTTTCAGTTATCATGCTGTTGCATGCCGCGCAATTCAAACACTTAAAATTCCCATGGGGAATCTTGAATGGAAATGGCGAGGGTACGGGGAGCTGTGAGCGCACCAACTGATCTTTTAAATTGGGTGCTCTTTTGTAACAGGTGCGCGGGGTATCTTGAAATGCATGGCATTTAAAACATTTAAACCAAAAAGCACTTTTCTTCCTCCTGTTACCAATTCTTCTGTGGAGACGTTTTGCCGGCTGGTGGAACAAGATGCATTCACCAGTTTGAAAAGTGGGACATGCACGATTCGACCGAATTTGTTAACCTCTGAGAAAGAAGCATTGAAAATGTTGATGTCTGATTCCGAAATTGTGATAAAATCTGCGGATAAGGGAGGATCTATTGTTGTCCAAAATGTGTCTTCTTATGTGCATGAAATTGAAAGACAGTTGGGGGACACGGGTGCATACATGCGCTTACAAGCGGATCCGACTGTGAAATTTGGTGATGAGATAAAATCGAAACTGAAAAAGGCATTGTCTGAATCTATCATTAATGATGATGAATATAAATATCTGGTAAAAACTAACCCATTAAGACCGGTAATTTATACTCTTCCAAAAATACACAAGAGACTCGATAATCCACCTGGTCGTCCTATTGTCTCGGGTAATGAATCTATCACTGAACCGCTGTCTCAATTTGTAGACCACCATATAAAACAATTGGTACATGAATTGCCCTCCTATCTAAAAGACACAACCGATTTTCTGAAAAAGATATCGAACATTGGACAGGTGAATGCGTCGGATTTACTTTGTACAATGGATGTCAATAGTTTGTATACAAACATTCCACATACAGAAGGCTTAATGGCCTTGGAATATTACCTGAAGAAGGAACAAATGCCAAATGCAGACTTTTTACTGTCATTAGCTCAAGACGTGTTGACGAAGAATTACTTTATGTTCCAGAACAAGTACTACTTACAAACCCAGGGGACGGCCATGGGCTCACCAATGGCACCAAATTACGCCAATCTCTTCATGGGGAAATTTGAAGAAGATTTTATATACACTAGCAACCCATTTAAACACCATCTGAAGGCTTACTTTCGTTATATTGATGACGTGTTTATATTATGGCAAGGCACCAAGGAAGAACTGGATGAGTTCCATAATTATGTCAATACTCGATTTAGGTCAATCCAGTTTACTTTGAACCATGACAACGAGTCCATATCTTTCCTGGATGTACTGGTAAAAAAACGTGATGGTGCATTACGCACAGAGATCTATCGGAAAGACACAGATAGAAATGCTTATTTGGACTACAAGAGCTTTCATCCGCCCCCGCTCAAACGCAGTTTACCATACAGTCAGCTGTTACGCGTGCGCCGCATCTGTGACAATGATGACGCGTTTGACAGGCAGGCAGGTGAAATGTGCCAGAGATTTTTGGATAGGGGTTACGATGCCAACTTATTACAACAGACTCTTGCTAAAGTACGGTCTAGCCAACGAACTGATTTACTGACGGAGGGTGGTGCACAGAGATTAACATCCAGGCCCACCAATACTCCAGTAACCTTCGTATCCACGTATGGACAAATCTCTTACCAACTGAAAGACATTGTAAACCGACACTGGCACATTCTGAGTAGCGACCCACACATTGGCCATGCATTTCAAGATACCCCGCGCACCTGTTACAAAAGAGCACCCAATTTAAAAGATCAGTTGGTGCGCTCACAGCTCCCCGTACCCTCGCCATTTCCATTCAAGATTCCCCATGGGAATTTTAAGTGTTTGAATTGCGCGGCATGCAACAGCATGATAACTGAAAAAAGCTTTACGCACCCTACAACTAACAAAACATATAAAGTAAAGGGTCGCATTACTTGCTTATCGACTTGTGTTGTTTATCTGCTATCATGCCCATGTGGCTTACATTATGTTGGCAAAACTAAGCGACACTTAAAAACAAGGATTTTTGAACACAAATGCGCAATCAGAAGAAAGGATGAAAAATCTTCAGTGGCCAGACACTTTAATGCAGCTGGCCATGACGCAAATTCTTTGAGGTTTATGGGGCTGGAGGTTGTGAATAGGTCTCCAAGAGGGGGCGACCGTGAGAATCGCCTACTTCAGCGCGAGGCCTGGTACATTTTTAACCTTGACACATGCATTCCCAACGGAATGAATGAAGAACTGTCATTAAGTTGTTTTCTTTAACCATTTTTCTTTAAACATTTTGTCTAATTTTGTTGATATTTTTTGATCATAGGCTCCTATTGTGGGTGTTTTTCTTTAATTTTGCCAATGCTTGACTGTGACTCATTGATCTCCTATGTGCTTGATGTAATGACATAATTGTTGTAAATTATCATTGAGCTCCCATTGGGTGGTGGGGAGATGGAATGGGATGGGTGTGGGTATTTAAGTCTTGTTGTCACTTGTATATATTGCACACTGAGGAAGGCAGAGCGCCGAAACGCGTCTGTGTAATAAAGAAAAAAAGAAACCTATGCATGGTGCAACCTTTTCTCATTCCGCAGTCCTTTTAAGGGCCTGGCGGCAGCCATCTTGAAAATGAGGCCTTTCCTGAAGGTTGATTTTGGTAGACTTTGAGTATGTTTTTAAGTACATCTGATACAACTGGAAACCACTGAGAAACCTTTTGTTAGAATTTTTTTGGGGTCAACTCATATCTGCACTTGACTATGAAGGGGCCAGGACATTTCAGGAATTCAATGTTTCCAATTAATTCTTAGGGGTAGGCCTAGGGAACCCCTAAAGGTTGTCTGAAGAACCTTAGAAGAACTTTAGGGTTCTTCTGAGAACTAATTTGTCACATAGATTCCTCAGAAAATTTTTGAAGGATCCCCCACAGTGGCAAGCTGAAGCCTCCTTGAGGACATGCTCTTTTTTTACAGAAAGGTACACAATTGTAGTGAAGGGGAGGAGATTTGCTCCATCTAGCTTCAAGTCCAGGATTCCACACTATTAACAAGGAACCTTCAAAGAACCATCCGTGGTCACTAGGTAGAAACCTTTTTTTTTTTCAAGGAAGCTAAAAGCTCTCTGGCTGTGACAAAGTAGTTCAAGGAGATTCGTCTGAGAAACTGACCTAGATACCTACAATGTTATAAATATGTCAGCAACAATATACGTACCTATTGGTAGGCCAATAATTAAACATGATCTGTGCATTTGTGTTTGTGTGAGTGTCGGCCTACCAAAAGAGGGGAAAATATAAAAACCCGAGCAGAGACAGTCCTATCTGCAGTGTCCTCCAGTCCCGAAGGTAGTATGCGAATAGTGGTAGGAAACCATAGCCAATGGCATAGCCGTAACCAACCCCAATGATCCCAAAACTCTCACGTGCTGATTTATTGAGTATCTCAGAGCCTGTCAGAACGGTCGGAGGAAAAAAGAAAATGGCAGGAATCAGTTCAAATAATTATTATATCTGTATTGCTATGTGAAGAAATATGATGGTAAAAACCCTGACAAGGCTTATCAGAATGCATTGAAGTGCATGAGATTCCCTGACGCAACTCTGTTGCAGCAATACAGACCTACCAAGTACAAAGCAAGCGCTGTGACTGGAGATAGACACTACTCCTGCAAGCCAGAAAACTACACAGAACATTTCCCAGCTGTTCGAGAAAGCCATAAGTAAGCTGATGAGAATCTGCAGGGTCTTTGCAGAGAAGAAAGTGATCCTCCTGCCATACCTGGGAAGAGATGACCAAGGGATTAATACATGTATGACTGCAATCCAACTGCAAGACTAACGTTTTATATCCAAAAGATAGTCTTATAATTACGTGTGAATGTACAGTAAATGTGTCCTTCGGGTTTTAACAACTATTATTTGGTGAGATCTGTTTCAGATAGGTTCTTCAGTTACTTGCTCTGTTAGGCGTCTGACTTGATGTTGGGGTCCCCAACTATTTTTGTTCTGGCTGAGTGCTTGCAGTTGCATTGCATACTCTATCCTGAATAGCCTTAGAAAACAAATTTAACCCAAATGAAATATTGACTTGGTCAGTTTTGATTCCATACTGCTGAGCCATAAGTCTTACCTGTCTGACAAAATTCCAGAACAAAAAGATCCAACCAGTACTCCAAAGAAGAACACAGTTAATGTAAAGGGACCCTTCCATCCATCGTCACACACCAGATTCCACTGTGGAAGATAACCAAATATTTTGTGCATAAAAGGCGAATTACAATCACAAGCTTACACTGAACACAATAACGACTTCATCTTTGAATTTTCTTTGTTAAAAAAATATATATGCTACTGCAAAAGTTTGGAGTTACACAGATTAAAATTCAGCTGCATGCTACATACTGTGTAGACCAGTGTTAATTTCGTCAACCACGACGATGACGAAAATAATTCGTCAACGCCCCTTTTTCCCTTGACGATGACGAGACGATGACGCACTAAAAATTGACTCCAGCAAATAAAAATATCACGAAAATAAAACATATTTTCATCAAGGAGACTAAGACGAGACGAAATGTACAAGCCATGGACGAATGGACATTAAAAAAATATAATTATTTATAATTTGCAATTTGTAATTGTAATATAGGCCAAAGTGACTTGAACTTCATAGGTTATTGCGCGCTCACGCTGTTGCCTCGCTTGTCTCTGCTGGCAGCCAGCCAGTGCATGGCGCGGCTCAGTCAGTAGTTCTGTAACCTAGTAGTTCAATGAGTCCATTTAAGTTGAGTTTAGGTTCTAAAACATTCCCAGAGAAAGAGAAAAAATAGCCGACGTTGAGGGAAGTGTTAATTTTGAAATATGTTCAACAACCCTCTTGTCCATGACGAAGACATGTGTTTCTGCAGTAATGACAGTCATCGCGCCAATCCTCTGATACTGTCATGTTAAACCTCCTCGAGCTTCCACTATTCTCCTTTTCACTTAGGCTGCCCGGCGTTCGTTGTCTGTTCTTTTTTGTGATGTTTGCTATATTTGTTGTTTAACCACATGAGTAGGCATCGCAAGCAAATCATGAAGGTCGGATTTGTGAATTTATTTAAATCAGTCACCGGGGGAGCGCGCGCCAGCGGGGGGAAAGTTGGCCTGTCTAAACAGAGGCACGGCTACTGTAGTTTTGAAAATAATCAATGGATGGGCGATCGCTAAGGAGTTTTAAACTGTTGAGATTTGAAACTTGTTCTCGTCGAGAACAACGCTAAAAGACCCAAGGAAGTCGACAGCATTTCCATGCGTCTGCAGCGTCTTCCTAAGTTCCAAAAACTCTTTTCAGGGTCATGGTTATCGAGCCTCGACACCCCAGACAAACAAAACAGCATTATGTTTAAATATTTGTATGTACATGTGCTTTCTACCGTCCAGTCTGCATACCCCTGCCTAACTATTTTTCCTGGGACTTTTGCAGGGCATAGGGGTCTACGAAGTGTGCTCGCGCAATCTATTTAAGCCTATTCCATGCATGCCGCACGAGTCATTATCGTTCTCTGCTCGCATTGCCAATTGAAAACAAAAACCGCTAACTTGCATAGTCTAAAACCAGCTATATTTGATCTGACTCGTGGTCATCGGGGAGACTTCTTGAACTTCATGGAGACTTGGGATGTCTGGTCTTCCCACTGCCGGCAATCTGCAGGCTTTAAGTCACGCGGTAGCATGTAGCTTCCTCCGTGATCAAACTCAAAATCAAATAATATGCAGCAGCTTCTAATGCACGAGAGAGAGAGAGAGAGAGAGAGAGAGAGAGAGAGAGAGAGAGAGAGAGAGAGAGAGAGAGAGAGAGAGAGCAGCCTGCACATGGGTGTTTGTGTGTGTGTGTGTGTGTGTGTGCGATGCTCTTTTGCTCTATGATGTTGAAATGACTGATTTGGGTTTTGGTGGAAAATGACCAAGTAACAAGGTGAATATTTGCTGCAATAGGCTATATTAGTAATACTTTCTGAAATAACAATAGCCATTGTAGGTTATTTATTTTACACCACAATATTGACTAAAATTGATTTTCGACATTTTGACTAAGACTAAGACTAAATTGGGAAGACAATGACTAAAATATGACTAAGACTAAAATTGATTTTTTGTCATTGTGACTAAGACTAAATCAAAAAAAGCTGACGAAATTAACACTGGTGTAGACTATGAAGGTTTAAGTAAGCAATGCCTGTATACGTAAGGCCAGATAGGCAAAAAACCTATGGCCTTTTTAGCAGGCGTTTTCAGGTCAAAATGGATTCAAAATGGCACAATCTTGTTCCCCATTGTTGCTTCAATGAAAAAAAAATCCCCCAGAGCTGACTCAGGACAGAGGACACATAGTGCGCACCATAACGCCCAGCCCTCCCCTGGTGTGTCCCTTGACAAAACTAGCTAACATGTCATGTATTATCACTGAAAGGATGGGGAAGATAAAGATATAGTATAGGAAATGAGTGCGAGAAAGTGATGGCGATATGAACCAAATGATTTCACTCAAAGGGGGTTTCAAAAATGATATTGCACTTGTCAGCAATAAAATGTGGGGAAACGCTGTCACATTCAGTAGGCCAAGTTGTCGTTTGTTTCATCCATTGTTATGGGGGGCCTCCTTTTTAAGCTGAGGTCCCTAAGCAACTGCCTAGTTTGCCCAACTGGTCATGACAGGCCTGGAAGACATGGGAACACCATATTGACTATTGAGTGAGTCCAACACATGGGGTGCATCCCAATATGTGACCTTGCCTCCTCCACTTGTGCTTGTCTCCTCGTCCCGCCTCCTGGCCCCTCCTCCGTGGAGAAAACGATAAAGTTTCCCAGCTGTCAGCCTCGCCACAACAACTTTTGAGGGACTGTTTTTCATTCACCATCCCAATTGCAAATGAGAAAAAAACTTTACAATTGAGCTTTTGCAAGATATTCAAATATAATGCTGTTGTCAGTGATGTCATCATGACGAGAAGCAAGTGGAGGAGGCAAGTGGAGGAGGTAAGGTCGCATATTAAAACGCACTCATAGATAATAACAAACTAAGTATATTCTTACTTCCACGAGTAAGCCGTCTCATCAAAGGACAGAGCTTCACATATTCATTAACTCACAGCCTGGGTGAAGTTGCTGTGATTCAGCCCACCAAGGCAGCTGTCCCCAGACGGTGCGGGTTTGACCTGGGTCATTTCCCAAATCTAACCTATCTCTTCCTCCCTCTCATTTCCCTTCCCCTCTCAAATGGTTGTATCCAAATAAGGGCCACAAAAGCCCAAAAACAGATTGTATACATACTTGTCCTTTCTCTATATACAGTAAGTATGTTTATGTACATACATATATGTAGGCCTATATATAAACTAACATAATCGGTCATTAGACTCACCTCAGTGACAATAGTGGACACGTATCTGTCCTTACTGAAAACCCAGCCATCCAGACAGCCCTCTGTGTCATTGCTGTAGACAGAGTCAGAGTCTTCCTGTTCAGTGTAGCGTCTGCAGCGACTCAGGATGGTCTCCCCTTTCAGCTCCTCAGTCGGGATGGACAGATTGTAGCCCAGTCCTCCATAGCTGCTGTTCAGTGATGGAACTCTGCAGTGATGAGGAGGAGTGTCCGCAAGGAAAACCATGACTAGGGAAGTGAATCCATTGGGAATGGCACCAAGACTCAAGACAATGTAAATCAGTCGTTGAAAAGGACCCCACTCCCCTAAAAATGAGATGGTCTCCTCATAGTACTTCATGATGATTGAATGTTCCCGGCAGGATTCCAAAGAGCTAGAACAATCAACATGTATGTACAATTCCAGCAGTGGAGTTTAGAACACTATTTAAATCATAAAAACCTTTGCTAGAGCAGGAGTGGTTGGAGGCATCTGCTTGTGTTCAGCAATGTCAGCATATCCAGCCATCTGCCCTCTGGACATCGTAAAATGTAACTTTTTGATTATAAACAGCACACGAAAACATTGTTCTCAAGGGAAATATCTTACAGCATTGGTGAATGTTGATAGATGTGTTTGATTTTGTGCTCTGAGTGGGTCCTTTGACTTGCTCTCTGTTGTAATAACATGGTATGGCACTGGGCCAGTGGCCAGCTACATTAGTTTATTACCAGTAGTTACAGTCATTACGTTCTAGCTATCAACCTATCTTGTGACGTCATTTTGAAGTAGTGTTAAAGGTTGTATATTCAAGAAGTCTTTACAGCAGGTACCTGTACAGTACTCATAAAATGGCCCTGATATGTGATCAGAGATTAAAAGTTAGCTACATATTAGCTATATATTTTAAATAATTAACAAATAAGTCAAATGTGGTTCTACTAACAAAGTAACAATATAAGTAACAAAGTAAAATAAGTTTCAAACATTGCACGACCACATTCAAATGATCGAATAAAGGCCTGTTACTCAAGCATAACCAGTAGTTTCATGTAGCAGTAGCCTTCGTATTCATGAAAAAGATAACATTTGTGAATGGGCAGAATAAATTCTGCAAATAAACCACTAACAATTACATCTTTAAGGTTGAAACACTACAGTAGTCTTGTTTTGTCAGAACATATAGTGGAAATGCACCCACAGGATTTTTTCATTTCATTTCATTCATTTAGGCCTATTTGATTAGGACAATGCACATTAATTACATAAGCTATTCCGATTTTGACCATGAATTTTAAATATAATCTTCCATGACTCTTCCAATTGTGAAAGATAATCCTGGATGATCTGCTACAAAACTTAAACCAAAAGGTGAACACAACATTGCGTTGATCAGCTGATGGCAATGAAACACCTCATGCTGATCTTTGACCCCAAGCACTTTAGCACACTTAACCACCACACCCTGCACATTACAGACTGGTGTAAGTCTGCCCTGCTGCTGATAATTACTAGGCCTAGTAAGTATTTTCCTTGCACGTGCTCTCTGACATAACAGACTGAGGTCACCAGAGGGTGAACGTAACTTATTGTGTCTTCTGAATTTAACATGTAAACATTTATAGATGTTTTTAAGCTCAAGGTTACAATGTTCTTACAGTATGTCTTGCATCCTATTTACTGTCTAGTGACTGCATCATGATAATAAACTTTGACTTGACTATGCTGATTCAAGGACTCTATCTGCACCTTTTTTAACAGGTATAGTGATGCAGAAATGCGATTTTAAACCCTTAGCGCAGAGCCTATACTATAACTTTTCTGTCACCAAAATTGTAATGGCTATGTCTTAATCTGTTACATAAGGCTCTCGGTACTGTCATAGCAATGTTGTTATGATGTAGTTGAGAATTTTGAGCAAATAGTGAATAGGCCCGCCGGCGACCCCATCTGCAGTAAGAGGCTACGCTGGTAAAGGCCATTGATGCTGTTCACAGACCCAATCAAAATACTGCAGCGCCAACAGATATGTAGGAGTAAAGTCGACCTCTACATATGGTATGTGGTTCGTGTATGTGGACCGTATGTATATATTTCCTATTATTTTGGGTGTGGTGTCTTTTGGACACAGAACCACGCAGATCTTCATTAGGTGTCTAGTCCACCAAATATATGTCCAGGATTGACACCATGCTGCAAATTAGAATAATATCATACACAAGACAGAAACACATGTAACTTCTACATGATATTCAAACCTCATTGCATTATATTATGTGATAAAGTCTACCACTTAAGTTTGTCACTCTTTCACACCATTTGTTCTCAAGGGTCTGATAAGACATACAGGGGGTAACTGTATCAACCATTTCATTAAAAAATAATGGGCCTCAAGTGTTTCCCCCATATGGTACTGTATGTAATAAAAATGCAGCAGTGGTCCTTTCTGCCCTACAAAGTGGAAAGGCGGTAGCTACGCAGAGCTCCAAGCTGAGTATAATGACTAGAAATGATCCTGCTGTCCAACCCAAGTAGTTTGAGGTAGACTATTAACATGTGGCAGTTATGTTACTTCACCATATTCTTCGCAGATCAATCGTTTTGGGATTCCTCAAAAACAACACAAAGTGATGAATTTAGATGAATTATGTCTGTTGTAATGATTGAATAGAATGTTACAGTATTAGAATATTGCTTTACAAAACCTTTTAATTCTGCCTTTAGGAATTGCACCGTATTTGTGCAATTGAGGTGCAACACACTTTTACTGAACCAAAGCTTGTACATTCAATTGAATATTTCGAAAACTCTTTAGATTACATTAGCTCACTACTGCTATATTACAATGCAGCTTGGTATTGCTATACTCTTCTGCCTCCAGAGGTCCTTGGGATTGTATTAGTAGGAAATACCGGCAGGCATGGCCGTAAGTTAACTACTATTGAGAACACAGAGGTCATGTCCTCTGTATTTTATTTTCAGTAATATGATCAACAATGACAAATTCAGTCTGTATACTCCACCCCCATTTATCCTCAAGGCAGTGATTAATGAAAACAAACTGAAGTGTTTGAAGCATTCTAAATGTACAGTATGTAGTACAGCACGCAGTATTTGACTTCGGTATGTGAAAATGTCTGGTTACGGCCCTGCCGGCAGGCCTCTCTTTCTCTTAGTGTTTCAAACAAAACAGCATAAAAGTCCTCTAGACTGCATGCCAGAGTCTTGGCCGACCATTATCGCCTGTCTCTATGAGTGCGTTGCAATATGCGACCTTGCCTCCTCCACTTGCCTCCTCCACTTGCTTCTCGTCGTGATGACATCACTGACAACAGCATTATATTTCAATATCTTGCAAAAGCTCAATTATAGAGTCTTTTTCTCATTTGCAATTGGGATGGTGAATGAAAAACAGTCCCTCAAAAGTTGTTGTGGCTAAGCTGACAGCTGGGAAACTTTATCGTTTTCTCCACGGAGGAGGGGCCAGGAGGCGGGAGGAGGAGACAAGCGCAAGTGGAGGAGGCAAGGTCGCATATTAAAACGCACTCTTTATCATTCATACCTTTCCCACTGGCCTTGGGTCTACCTTCTGATAAGCTCATTTCTACTGCGCAAGGTTGAGACAGACCCTGAAGTACAAACTGAAACAGCAGCATACATCAACAAACACTAAGATAAAGCAGTGGCAAATGTCTCCGTTGCAAACTTGGCTTTGCCTCTGACAGTAGTACATGTAGTATACTACAGTATATCTCGAAAGTGAGTACACCCCTGCAGTTTTGTGAGTAAATCTTTTCATAGGAAAGCATAAAAAATCACTTTGACACAATGTTTAGTGTCCTTTTAACAACATATTTAACCACTATTTTCACTCAGAAAAAAAACGAAATACAGCCATTAATGTTTGAACATGTACCCACAAAAGTGAGTACACCCCAGATTGAAATGCGGCAGAGAAGGGGCCGTGTTGGCTCGAATCATCTCGAAATGAAAAGGGATTAAAAGGGAGGTCATCGGTGTGCGTTTCAACCTTTCTTTGCATTGAACTTTTACATTTTGAGTGTGCACCTGGCTTAAATAGATTGGTGTGAGATTTGAATGCAATCCTATGGAGAATATCATGATCTGCTTCAGTAGTCAGTGCATGTTGACATGCATGCTTCTTTTAGGTGTATTTCAGATTGCCAATGTTGACAGCATTCATGCATCTCCAAACCATGTATGTCAGTCCAACTACCATGCTTGGCCATCGAGAGGATTCACTTGTTTGTAAAGTTCACTTGTTTACCACCACACATGCTTCACACCATCTAAAGTAAATGTGTTTATCTTGGTCTCTTCAGATCACACGACATGGTTCCAGTGACCCATATCCTTGGTCTGTTCATCTCTCTTGAGACCGAGATAAACAAATCTTGATGCTTTCCTATGAAAAGATATACTCACAAATCTGTGGTTGTGATGAATAAACAGCAATATGACACAGGCATCATGTCCCAATTAAATGAAACGGCACATTACACACGACTTCCAAGCAATCCCATGGAACAATACAAAGTCATAATTGACGAAGTTGTCCAGACTGCACACACCCGTGGTTGGATAACAGAAAAGGAAAAAGATTTTTTGATGGTGAAACACCCGATATGTCCTATTTTTTATGGTCTACCCAAGGTTCACAAGTCACTCGAAAATCCTCCCCTCAGACCAATAGTTTCTAGTATTGGATGCTTAACGGAACCGCTTTCCCAATACCTGGACTTTTTTCTGAAGAAATATGTTACAAATCTTCCATCCTATTTGGGGGACACGACGGACATTTTAAATACACAGAAGGAATTCAAATATGATGGTGCATACTAGTGACATGTGATGTACAGAGCCTATACACTTGTATCCCACACACAGCTGGCATGGAGGCCCTCTCACATTTCTTTAACACCCGTGCACCTGAGATGGTACCCCCTAATGAATTTCTTTTAACATTGGCTGAATTGATATTAACAAAGAATTACTTTCAATTCTCGGGCGTGTACTGTTTTGCGCCATCGTATGCGTGTTTAGTGATGGGACTTTGGGAAGAGAAATTCATATTTAATCCCAACAATAATATTTACTTATCATGCATCCCCATATGGAAACGCTACATAGATGACGTCATATTCACATGGACTGGAACCCTTACTGACCTCAAAAAATTCATGGATTACATCAACAGCACTACCCCATTCTTAAGATTTACAAGTGAACATTCTCCGGAAAAAGTGGACTTCCTCGATCTGACTATTCTCCGAAATGCCCAAGGCCAACTAGAAACCACTATCTATCGCAAACCCCTCAGTAGAAACACGCTCCTCAGAGCAGACAGTCACCACCCCAAACAATTAATAAAAAATATTTCAATCGGTCAATTCCTACGTCTAAAGAGAAACTGTAGCAGTGACGCAGACTTTAACACAAAGGCCATGGAAATGGCGGAGCGCTTCCGCGAACGCGGGTATGCTGAAACGGACATAGCCACAGCCTATCAGCGAGCCAAAGGCACAGAGAGGGCGCACCTACTGAGAAAAACAAGGCGCGCTTCAACACAGAGACTATGCTTCTCAACTGAGTACTCAAACCTGGGTGGAGAGGTAAAGCAAATTATCAAAAAACACTGGCATGTCTTACAAAGCGACCCGGCCCTAAGTGACATTTGTGCTGAACAACCACGCATCGCTTTTAGGAAAACGCGCTCACTGAGAGATCGACTTGTGCATACATCACCCAGCCCTCCTAAACAGCTAGGCTGGCTGACAGCACCCCCCCAAGGGTTCTACCGATGTGGTCGATGCACCCACTGTTCAAACTCGAGTGACACCAAACAGTTCTCCCACCCACATACTGGCAAAAAGTTTAAAATCAACTCATTCATTAACTGCAATACCACCCATGTCGTTTACATCCTAAAATGCCCTTGTGGACTCATATACGTGGGGCAGACCAAACGAGCACTGAAAGTCAGAATTGCTGAGCACAAGGCTGCCATAAGAAATAAGAACTTGGACTATGCAATAGCGCGCCACTATGCAAAGGCGAATCATGGCTGATGCGCTTCGCTTAAATTCTGGGGAATAGACAGCATTACACCTCCCCAAAGAGGTGGTGACGTGGTCAAACTTCTACTGAGAAGAGAAGCCTTCTGGATCCACACACTTAACACAGTGGAACCCCATGGACTTAACGAGGAACTTTGTCTCTCATGTTTTCTTTGAGAATGTTTAATTTTATCATTAATATTTTTTGTTTTTTTGTTTAACTGTGTCCACTTGGGTGTTTGGAATGCTCTGGCCCATAATGATTATTTTCACTTTGATTTATTTTCACCTTCAGTTAATTTTTTTACTGACAAATGAAAACTGTTAGATCTACCATGAGTGCCCTTACTGGTTAACTACTACATACACCCAGCCCCTTTTGAAGAACCAATGCCAAAGCAGAAGGGAGGGAAGATGTTTTTATTTTGACTGTGGTATCACCAGTATGGTTTGACTCTGAGGAAGGCGCAGGTGCGCCGAAACGTCAGTCATTTTGTGCACCAAAATAAAAAACCTCTAAAAAAGTTGCTGAGTGCTCCAGTCATCTCTGGGTCTAGTCACTGTGAAGTAGCCCAGCTTGTCTCTATACTGCTGTCCTCGACGGTGAGCACCACCAAGGCTGAAGCGCAGACATCCCCTCTTCGAAGTGTAACACCTATAATATCCTCACCCAGGGAACACAAGAAAAAAACTGACAGTGGACAGAAAGAGGAGGTGGAGTTTGGGTTCTAGTTTTCTGCCCCCCTTTGGGCGTTGCAAAAAAAAAAAAAATGTCAGAGTCATTTCATGAGAAGTCCATACACTTGTTTTAACCTAGGTCTTAAAAACTGTTGAAAGTATAAACTGAAAATTAAAGAAAAAATTACACAACATACACTGACTGTGATTGAATTTAGTGGCATGGAGTCAAATAAGAACTTATACCCCTACATGTCATGAGAAGCTGGCTGGACTACATTCCACAGATTCCTACATTCTTGTCAAAACACACAATTTTACCATCATGTGACGTCAGACCGCTTCAATTCAAATTCAAACCAGGTATGAGTGCATAGACATAAACATATTACACATGCCAGAATTTTCTGCGAGAAACCAGTAGTTGTTTATACTACTAATGCTCTACCTGCTTTGCTTCAATACAAAAGAGTATACGAAAGAGTATTCAATACAAAAGAGCATTACGCCGGAATAAAGGTAGCCTTCTAGAATGGATCAGCCAGGCAGGGACAATTCTAGACCAAAATTACCAAGAGGGCCAAGGTGGGGCATTGTTTTTTAGGAGTGCACATCCATTGGCAAAAGAGAGCACCGTGTTAAGTGATCAGTGCTAAAAAAAATAAATAATAAATGGACGTGCTCTTGGATGATGGTGGCGTAATGACACGAGCTCTCGCGTTTAAAGCGAGCTGTGTGCCACACAAGTTCGATTCCGTTTTGAAGCTATCATTTTGAACAGAAAACATAGAATCGTTTTTTTTTGTTCCCCACAGCACAACGCTCAATTTCCCTGACTGCATGTGCATATTGGTATTGCGAAAAGAAATTATGTATTTCCGCCAGATATTTACCACATCTACAGTAATTGAATGATTTCAACAATGTTTAATAAGGAAGTGTATTTTCGCAGAGGAGAATTTGAGTCATGAGGTCACAAAGAACATATGGTTGTCCTCCAATCAATAGGGCTATCCATGCTTATTTCTTGTTGCTTTCATGTTCACGCACTGTCATGAATATAAAGTAGGTCAGAAAGTAGAGGTAGAAGTGAAGATTTCAAAAAGTAGGCAAACTACTTCTGATTTACTAGGGGGAAAGGAGGGTTTCGAGAAACACGTATTTCGCCTGTTGAAGAAAGTAGATACTACTAAAGAAAATGTGTAGTTTAATGCTAACCTAGGAAGTAGTTTGAGAAACTAACCCCTGATTTGATATCAAATTGTAAGTAAAAAAAGACTCACACATAGTATTCCTGACACCAAAATCTTTCAACTTACAGCAAACGAACAAATGTTCAGTGCATCAAAACAAAACTTTTGACACATTTGGAAAGTCTTACAAATAACAAAAGTAAGTAAAAAAATAAATTGTAACTTCGAGCCTATTCACATAGAAGGGCAGCAGAGGTTCCAGACATGCTAACATGATCAAAAATGTGAACAATTACTCTTACTTAATTACTCATTTTTGAAGAACCTTGTAATATGTATAGAGCTTTTTGCTTTTTGTGTTGACACGGTTCGTGGTCCAATGATAAACTTGCACAATCCAACAATTATTACAAATGTAAAGCCATAAATTATGCCGAAAATACTTATATGTATGTGCTTTTGTTGATGCCAACATTTTTAAAAGGCATTCGCAATGCATTCAGGGAATTCGGTCGTACCCCTCCATTTGAAGTGTGCCTTCGGATAATCTCCGTTTGAAGGAGCCCTTGCCTTGCCCCTTCCCCTCTGTCTGAACGTGAATTGGGACAGCCCTAGCCCTTCACATATACACGGAAAATAGAGGGGAAGTGGAAAGGCGTAGGGCTAAGGGGTGAAATGGGATTCAGCCTAACCGCACAAATACAACGACCATGACATGAGCGAGGTGAGCGACAGAGGTAATTGACTTTGATTTGAGTCGTGCGACAAAAGTGATTTTGGACACTAGAGGCGATTCGCGTGACGAGAGCGACAGTTTGTAGTTGAATTGCAAATGAGCTATGACTCGGTTTGGCGACAAGCCGCCAGAGCCAATGACTGTATAGAAGTCAGTGACCACAGCCAATGGGAATGTTGGAATGCTTGGGCTCTGCTTTTAACGGACATACTCTAGTCGCTTCAATTGCTCGTATCTCTCTGGCTGCACAGATGCGATTCTGTGTCGCTTGAATCTCGTTGCGGCCGTTATATTCGCCTGGTAAGAAGGAAATAAGGTCCTAAGTAGATCAAAAATCCCCGGAGAGTCACTTTAAATGCGCACCGTGTAAGATGGTGGTGCAGGGTGGCCAGAGCAGGTATTACAACTATGCAGCTCTTTGAAACTGGGCTGCCTATTGCCAAATTTGATCTTTTCATGAATATTTTCTGAGCAAACCAATATTTACTAGTATGGCCAAAACACAGTAAAATTTTGCAGCTAAAAATGTCTATTTCTGAAAATTGAAAGTGGCGGCCCATTGAGAAGATCCCCTACTACTAAAAAAATTACACGGTGCACCTTTAAGTTTGTCACCCTTCTACCATTTGTTCTCAATGGTCTGACAAGACATATTGGAGGTGACTGTGTCGCCTATGTAATTGAAAAAAGAATGTGCCTTAACTGTCTCCCTCATGTGTAATAAAATGCAGCAGTGGTCCATTGAAGTGACACTGGGATTTTTTGGAAAAACACCACAAAGTGACAAATTATGTGTTGTCCTGATTTATTGAAATCTTACAGTGTTGATATTGCTTTACAAAACCTCTTCACTTCTTTTTAAAATGGTATTGTATTTGTATAATTGAGGTGCAACAAACGTGAACCAAAGCTTGTACATTCATCCAGTTGAACATTTTAAAACATATTTACGTTACATTCAACTACAACTATATTACAGCTTGGGTTAAGCAGTTTGGTATTATTGTACTGTCCTGCCTCCAGAGGTCATTGGGCCTAGAAGGAGGAAATACCGGCATGCTCCTCTTTTTTTTTAGCATTTCAGACAAAACAGCACCAAACCGACCACGATCGCCTGTCTCTATATCACTCATACCTTTCACACTGGCCTTGGGTCTACCTTCTGATAAGCCCTTTTCGGTAACACTTTCTATGAAGCCCATATCGATAGCGCATTATGAGCACATTTATAACAAATTATAATGCACATTATAATCACTTACAAAGCATTACGACTACACCGATGATGTTTCATGATGCTTTATGTTAACAGTAATGCATAACCATGAATGTAGCTTATAATACTTTATAAATCCAAGGGTATTATGAGTGCTCATGACAGGATATAAACTACAGGCTGCCTGATGGGGCTTACAGTACATTATGATGCATTATAGATGTGCATTATACAGTGCGTTATAGATGCATCCATATGAACTTCACTTTACTTAGAGCACACATTGACGACTTATGATCTCACATGAAACATTATAGCATCATATGAGCCCTTATGACAGTTTATCATCCAGGTCTGTGCATAGAGGGGTTTAGGTACTCATAATGTACTGTAAGACCCATCAGGAAGCCTGTAGTTTATAGCCAGTCATGAGCACTCATGACACCCTTGGATTTATAATCATATAATTTATATCATTATGAGTGTAGTCATAATACGTTGTAAGTAATTATAATGTGCGTTATAATTTGTTGTAAATGCGCTTATAATGTTGGCTTTAAGTAAAGTGTTACCCACTTTTCTACTGTGCAAGGGTGAGACAGACTCTGAAGTACAAACTGAAACAGCAGCATACATCAACAAACACTAAGATAAAGCAGTGGCCCTTACAACCAGTATTAAAGAAATTACCTAATAATTGCCTCTGTTGTTGACTTAGTTATGCCTGTGACAGTGGTAAATACTGTATGTCTGCAATGAAATACAGACCATGTATGACTGTACAAAAGCATGATGGGGATGACTCAAAGCCAAACATTACAGTAGCATCAAGCCTTTCGGGCTCTCTGAAATTTAGACAGTAAGGCAAATGGCAAATGATGCAGACAACAGTGAAATTGAGCCAAGATCTTTGGCACCACATAAGGCTGCTGACTGAGACGTTATCTGACTGAGACGTTACGTTAACAGCAACAGGTGGTCATGCTAACACATCTGCCTCTGGGAATCAAGGCCAACTGTTGGTGTCAGCCTGCCCCAGACCATCATCAAATGGAGACTACCAGCTACCAGCACGTAGCATAACAAAGGAAGATACCCACCATCCCCCATGCATTTCAACACTTTAATATGACCTGGGTGAATGAGAATCTTCACAGACATGTCTCTGTTTCAATAGAATTTGCTGCTCTATTTACCTAATTTGCTGAATTTAATATTTACCTTGAAAACACGGTTATACACAGGTACAGTTGCAACAGCTGTTGATGTTCTGCTTATTTTCGGACAATTACCTGTATCCTTCACACCTTTCCTTGAGGAAATGCACGTTTTCCACAGCAATGATTGAGGAACAGTATAAATCAGCATAAATATACATAATCTAGCAATGACGTATATTATTAAATGTAGTGTAACTAATGTTATGTAGTTACCATAATAATAACCTGTCCATGTATGCTGGTGAGTAAATAATAGCTAAAGTAATAGCTAACTATTGTAAAAGTATACAATTACGGAGCATTTTTTCGTATCTTGTGGCACAACAAAATTATGACTTAAAAATGTGCATTTACTTTCCCTTTTTAGTGCATGAAAGTAAGTTGTGTGTATCTCGCTTAGACAAACAAAAAAAAGATGATGGGGCATTGGCAACGTAGGTGTGAGAATTATTATTATTATTATTATTATTATTATCATCATTATCATTATTATTATTATTATTATTCAAGGTCCATGCATGCAAAACAGTCAGTGCTTAATGTGTCATAAATGGTTTCATCAAAATTTGACAACAGCATCTTCTGGTCCTCTTGTAGGCGTCAGCTCATCGTCGTTCCTCAACTGCACATCTCCACCCAGACTATTTCTATCACCAGACCTTGCCTTATGACAGTAACTTTAAAAAAAATAAAATAAAAAAAACATTACAAAAACTCATCTGAAAGGATCCAATGTTGAAATGATCAAAACAACAAATGCAATGGGAATGAATTTCACAGAAGTACACTACTCACCACTGTAGAGGTTTGACATGGCTAATGAGTTCTGGGAGGTTTTCACCTTTTGTCTCTGGTAACAACAGGCTCAGACCACCAGAGAAGAGAGAGATTGTGCCCATCAGAATAAAAGGCAGTGTCTTGTTGTACGTTCCTAAAAGCAAAAATCCAATATTATATATGTGTATGTGTACTGTTTGTAAAGTTGAAGACAAAATGTACCCCCCTCTTGAAATTAAACATCTAGCTTGACCCAATTCTCTGTTGCAATGTTTTCTACCTTGGGATACTTACCGATATGGGCTACGTGTGGTGCAGAAGCACTGCCAATTCTGGCAGCCATTGAGCTGACACCTAATCCCATGTTTCGTACAACAGTTGGCAAGAGTTCCGCGTAAAAGACATAAACAAATGCATAGGCCCCGGTCACAACTAATCTTCCCATCATTGCCAAGGTTATAATCAACCCACTGAGACCTGGGGGAAGAAATAAATGGAGCACAAGATGAGTGATGGGATAGTGATGATCATCAAATAAGGATAGACTCAGCGCTTGCACATTTTCCCCATTTAAGTAACACTTGAGTGTGAAGTTACACAGTCCAAGTGGAGATGCACAAAATGAAACATGGTACATCTCTATGCAGATAAAAATGGGAACTATATCAAGATAAATTATCAATGCGATGATTAAGTGTTCCTGCTGAGTTATTATGTCTTCAATCTTCAATCTGCGTGGAAAGTCGTCACATTTCATTTTGTGTTACCAGACTTGGATCAGATAACTAGTCAAGCAAATGCATTTCGATAGGGAAAATGTGGAAGAGCTTGGTCACTTGTAATTTCAGCCCTGTTTGATAGTCAGTGACTTGCTGAGCAAGCTAAACTGATTGACAAATTGAAACTGAAGCTAAACTGAAGCATACAGATTGCAGGCACACACAATGTTCACAGAAGTACGCATTAACTTGTCTCAGACTAGAGAAGAACATATCAGAATGAAAACATGGTGCACTGTTCCTTTTGTGTGGTGTTTCTGTAAGCGTCAACATACACACCATCAGGCACAAGCTGGATGAGCAGCATCAAAGCCCCTCCAAGGAGGAGAGTGAATGGCAGCACGAACCGGCGAGGAGCGTAATGTGCGATGAACCACACAAAAGCATAAGCAACAAATTCTGTGGCAGCAGAAATGAGGCAGTTGAGATACGGATCCCCATCCAGATTGGAGGTGTTAAAGGACAGGCCGTAGTATGCCAGGGATATGCTTATCCTGTAGAAATACACACATTATTTGGAGACCAGAGACAACAAATAAATAAGATATGGCAACATGTATTTTAAGTGAAATAACACAGTATACACCGATCCGAGGAAATAAATGGAAGTAGACTGGCCGCCATTACTGAAATTCTTCCTGAAGCAAAGTCGTATCTGGACAGTGGAGAAGTCCATACTTTTATAAGCCAATAGTAGCCAACTAGAACTAATTTAATATACCTACATATGTGGCGGTGAAAAGAATATCCATGACATTAAAAACGAGACATTTGGGAGCTTTTAAAGTCTATTATTATATGGTTGTGACGTCATCTGTCGAATGCTCCATTCATTTCAACGGGGCTCCCCAACGTTCGGACGTCTGTTATTTTTCGATAACGGACGGGTTGGTCTATAACAGACCGCTGTCAATGGCAACAAGACTTTTCACTGCTAAAGCGACTTTTCAACAAGACTCTAATCACCTGCTGTGACAGACAGCACCCGTTGTCCTGGCTACCGCTGTCAATGGCAATAAGACGTTCACTGCTAAAGCCACTGGCTTGTACAAGTCAGTGGCTAAAGCGAATGTTTCATATCACTCCGCAGGGGGTCCGGTCTTTTGTCACTCTAATCAGCTGCTGTGATAGACAACACCTGTTGTCCTGGCTACCTAGCTGTTGCCTAGCGGTGTTCCACAACGGCACTGTTTTGTTTTGCGCAGCAACAATCTTAACATTAAATAGGTCTAAAGAAATGTCCCCGCCATGTGTGAATCATTTAAGTATATCCATATAATAAGCGGGTTAACTTTCGGCGAGTCGGTCGCTTTGTGGAATAGCAGCACTTCAGAGAGAACAAGACCCCTCCGCTCCGCGTCGGGGTCTAAAGATTCTCTCTGTCGTGCTGCTATTCCACGGTAGCGACCTTCTCGCCGAATGTTAACCCTTACATAATCGCTGAATAAATACAGGTGGAAATGAGACTGTCCCAGGCCAGCTAGCAGCTAACAACCAGCCAACCTTTGGTAAAATAACACAAGGCTAGCTACCCGGCTTGCTAGCTAACTCAGAACATGTAATGTTGGCAACTCACAAATCACACAACCATTTAACAAGCCCAAAATTACTCAACATTACGCTGGTAGATCAAGGAGGGTCTTGGGGTTGAAAACAAAGCATTTTTTTACTTTGTAAGTGAAACCAAAAATTATTAGCGAACTCGTTTTGGTGAAATGTCAGTTAGCCCGCCCATAGGTCTTCTCGGTTACATGGCGCTATTCCGACGTTGATGTTTATTGTCAGAATACCGGCAAGTTTTCCACCAACCACCGCTATTCCTACATGCCACTATTTCGACATTCATGCAATATGCTTTTATTGCATTGCCTTCATTTAAAAAATATATATATATTCTAAACCATTATGAGAATGCTGCCACTCAAACTGTGAAGCCCTATCATTATCAGAACAGCCGACATTTCCCCTCATATTCATATAAGGCTGTCAAATCTAAAAAGGAGCTGTCCATGCTTGTGGTGCTGAAATCAGTGACGTAGTCCTAAAACACTTTCCCGAGTTACTGCTGTGAAGGGACAAAAATTTGTAGCTTACATGGGGGGGTGACTGTGAGGAATTCCAAAAGGCAAGTCTTACAAACCCAAACGCAAATGTACAATAGGCCTTTTATTCTGAAGTCGGGTCCCCGTTTTGCACAGGCCTATTTCTTACATTCAATCCATCATTGAAAAGGACTGTTCGTCTACCGCTGGCTAGACGGAGAGAACCCGATTCTCAGCGGCCGTTTCAGGGCTGAGGCAGGTGCATTGAGTTATTTCAACAAGGTTTTAAATAGGCTAATCAGACTTAAATTCTGAGACTTCTCAAAAGAGCACCAACTTTACCATGTTGCATTTAGTCTCGACAGTGTAACGGTGCCTGCCACCGACTGTACTTTAAAGTTTTTAAATTAGTTTGGAGTTGGGCAGGCAGGCAGAGATAAGACTGTAGTCGGTTTGATCTGTTACCAGTCCCACTATGAATAAATAACCAGTGATCAGAAAATAACTCAGTTCAACACAAAAGTAATTTTCTTATTTTTAGTGCACTTCTCAATCTTCAAATTCTTATAAAAAAAACATTATTTTCAAAACACAATACAGTTCATACAAAACAATAATGTAGGCCAGGGGTGCTCAGACTTTTTCAACATGTGAGCTACTTATTGAGATGGGTGTGTGGAAGTGATCTACTGGGGGTTCGGGGGAGAACATTTGAAAATACAGCTGTTAGAAATGCAATTTTAAAGGGGCATTCCACCGGTGGAGACATGAATATGTTACTGAAAGTGGGTCATATTTATAGTAGAATAGTAACATACATCTCTAATTTGGTGCCTTATTGGCCAAGAAAAGGCAGAAAATGACTTTTTAGTGCTTGTGGATTTGTGACAACAGTCCCCATAATGCACTGCAATCATAGGCGGCGCTACAGCAAGACTCTTGGGGAAGCTAAAAAAAATAAAAACGGGGGGGGGGGGGATGGGGGGGTGGTTGGTGCAAACGTCATCGGAGAAACTGTGTAGGAGGGTCTGGGGGCACTGTATCAGTCGCCACGCGAGGCCCTAACCGCGACTTTTGATATATTATCAGCATGACATTATATGATGTTGAAACAAAATGATGAACAAATAAAACCGAACATTTCCATGCGCAACTATGGGTCTTCATGCTCGTGCGCCAATGGAACTCTCAAAGGCGACAGGCACACACGCCACGCACGCACACACACACACACACACACATACACTCTGGAGGCAGGAGAGGACGACGGCTATTTGCCAGACCATGGACTATTATCTCCCAAATATGTCTCGAGCAATCAAATCATACACCCTACTGCCCACTCTTTGTTTCTAATGACATTTTCATGCGCTAGGTCACTCTACCTCAGACCGGTATCAAAACTCGCAAAACTAATGACGAGGCAAAATGCGCACACACGGGGGAAGACAGGAAAGCCAGCTGATTGACCATACCATGCCCAAAAATAGAATAGCCTATGGGGCGCTCTCATATCCAACAGGCTGTCTTCAGATGTCAGTTTTGCAGCCCAAATAATAGGAATATGCTATAATTTTGAATTTCTAGTTGAAGTAGCTTGTAATGTAGTTCGCTACATTTCCAAATGGTTGTAACTTGCTTAATAATTCTATTGGATGTAGCTTGTCTAGTGGAGCTAAATGTTAGCTTTCTAGGTTCTACAAATAAGTAGCTTGCGCAGCCAGACACTTCTCGCTGCCTCGCACTGTAGGCTACACTGTCCACTCCAGTCACACGCAGATGCCCAACAAACACAAGCGAATATACACACATCACATTATATATGGTAACTAAACCACCCTGGCAGGCCACCATGAATTCAGGAAAGGTGTGCATTTTTGAAAGTGGTGTTCGCTTGGTGACAGCTAGGATAGCACAGGTGTTTTGCTTTGTGATGGCTAGTTCTAGTTAGACGGAAGACAGACAACTAGGCTACATCGATAACAACATTGCCAACAACAACATTGCCACTAAATAGTAAACTTAGCGCTTCGGCGAGCACATCAAGGGGAAAAACAGATTTCCTACCTTATTCTGTCCGGTCAATTCCTGTTACTTGAAGACAGAGGCAAAATATCCATTTAGATTCGCCAAATAGGCTATCCATTTGATAGATGTAGTGTGGTTGAATAACGAATGCTAAAGAGGAAAATGTCAACATTGTGACCTATGACTGGTGGAAAAAAACCCGAATGATCTATAAATGAAATGTAGTGGAATCCCAATTTATTCTAGAGGTCATTGCTTTATCAAGATATTAAACATTCCAGATTTCATTTCATAAGCCACGAGCCCGCCTCACTGCCTGTTGAAGCCAGTAGAACTGACACCTGATTGGTTGACCGCAGCATGACATCGCTGCAACGAGGCTGACAAGGTGGATAGGCACTTCAGCAGGAAACCCTCGTTCTGTTTCCTCGTGTGTGCCTGCGACACTCCATCGCTGGATATAAAAAAAACGTGATTTTAAATTTTCATTTTATTTATTTCTTATGACAAGTTTGGGGAAGCTAAGCTTCCCCTAGCCTCTTAATAGCGCCGCCCATGACTGCAATGCTCAAGTTCCACAGGCCACACCCAGTTATTTGGGACTCTATGCATCATCCCTCCCTCAGCTTGCAGGCAGTGTTGCCAGATTGGGCTGTTTCCCGCCCAATTGGGCTGCTTAGGATGGTCGTGTGCGGGCAAAAATGGCATTTAGCAGAAAAACCTGCCCAATTTTAGCCATAGAAATCAATAGAATTGGACGGGATTTTGAGCTTCTAGGCTGGTTTTGAGCATTTTTGGGGCTGGAAATCATCCTCATCTGGCAACCCTGCTTGCAGGTGCATCACAGTGGGACAGACATCACTGGAAAGGAGAAGCTGGAGCACACTGCAGCTTAGTTTTCAAGACTTTATTTTGTGCACACACGCGACCAACGTTTCTGTGTTGCTACACCTTCTTCAGAGTCAAATGATAGCAAGAGAGAGACACACATTTCAAGACTTGACATTCACAGGTGATCCTTGGTTTGGCTAAATTGGTCTGATCTCATTGCAGGTAATTGACCCCACCCCCCAACACCAGGACAAGATTGTAGACAATTAGACAGCTTGCCAACTTCCCAAAACAAAATAAAAAAGTGAAAAAAACAATACACAAAGAACATTGTCAATAAAACCACAGCTACAATTATTACAAGACCACAGCCGCGATGCTGGAACAATTTGTTACAGAGAGCAAGACATATTGTGTTTATGCCCTGAGGCTCCACTGAATTTAGAGTATGAATCCAAAATGCCTTTCTACGAAGCCTCTCTGTCTAATTGTCTGCAATCTTGTCCTGGTGTTGGGGGGTGGGGTCAATTACCTGCAATGAGATGAGACCAATTTAGCCAAACCAAGTGGCATCACCTGTGAATGTCAAGTCTTGAAATGTGTGTCTCTCTCTTGCTATTATTTGACTCTGAAGAAGGTGTAGCAACACCGAAACGTTGGTCGGGTGTGTGCACAAAATAAAGTCTTGAAAACTAAGCTGCAGTGTGCTCCAGCTTCTCCTTTCCAGCTATATGCCAGTGACTTACTGGCAGTGTTGCCAGATGAGGCTGATGATTTCCAGCCCAAAAAATGCTCAAAACCAGCCTGGAAGCACTAAATCCCGCCCAATTCTATTGATGTCGATGGGAAAGATTGGGCGAGTTATCCTGTAAAATGCCATTTTTACCCGCAGACGGCCATCTCAAGCAGCCCAATTGGGTGGGAAACAGCCCAGTCTGGCAACACTGCTTACTGGAGCCTCAATGCCAGTGATTTCAAAAGCACTGGGACACTGATCTGTGATAGGTCTGTTAGAGCATTAGGTCCAACCCCCTATGGGCGGGGTTGAAAAGGTGGGAAAAAGGCTTGTAGTCTCAACAGAAATCCACCTCTCTTACACTTCCTCTGTCGATGATGCAAAATGACCATTTTTACATCATTGACAGAGGAAGTGTTAAGAGATGAATGCGGATTTCTCCTATCTCAGGGGGAATTGAGAGATTTTTGCAAGACCATTCAAAAGTATGACTGGGTGTCTAGCAATGGAAAGCCTAATGCAAAATGGGTGGAGTGTCCCTTTAACACAATATGAAAATGTATTTGTACACATCAATAATAATGAAAGGTGAATCAGCGGTGAATAACAACCTCATACAGACCTTATTTAGGCCTACTGTAAATTACGCCTGTTTTTGATCACAAAGGGAGACCATAGTAGGCTCTCAAGTTTATGATAAATGTAATTTTCATAAATTAACATAATATTAATGAAGTTATTGATGTGCCCTCTTGGTTTTTGGACAGATTTTATGTAATCCCCTTTTCACTTTAATAGGCCTATGAGTGCAGAGCTTTTTTCTCCCTCCCTGAAGTGTTATTTCATGTGTGCATGCTTGCTGTCACCTAGCCTATTTGAAGGGTTGTTGGTTTGGGATTTCGTGGAGGACTTTTTTAATGCAGCTGTGAGAAGTAGACAGAACAGCGGTTTGTGGGCGTTTGGCGTTTTCACGTGGATGATATTGTCTTCGTGGACGTTACAGACATCCCTAGTTCCAAAAAATAAACAAGGAGACATCTACTGAATGGACCGAAAATCGCGCTCTCTGTCTAGCGGCCGCGCTGAACAGACCATTTGAAAAGACGCGCCTGCACTCAGGTTAAACAGGCCCACATCATTCACTCTCCCCTCGCACGCGTGCCTATGAAATCTAATTGAAGTAGCCAACTCCACGCTCAATGCGGGAGTTGCATCTTGCCTGCACTTCTCAGAGCATTGTTTAAAAGGGGGGGGGGAATCAGGGGATTGCCGGTGTTCGGGCGGTTGTTTTCTTCTCTGGCTGTTTCTTTTGAGCGGTGACGCTGCCTGTAGGCTACTAACTGAACATATAGCGCACGGTATCGGCAAACGTCTCGTGCCGTCCTATTTTTTTGTGCTCCGATGTTATGACTTATGAAGAGTTTGAGTGTGGCGCTTGACAGTTATCCTCCTTATCTGAAGACGTCGTCGTGTTTATGGTAGGCTATACCATACAGTGTAGGGCAGTGTAGATGCCTGGAGTTAGCCTGTCAGATCCATAGGGAACTTTTTTTTTTTTTTTTTTTTTTTAAAGTGTCATTCTACGATCTACCAATACTGCCTCCGCGATCGACTGGTCGATCGCGATCGACCTATTGAGCACCCCTGATGTAGGCTATGCTATACTTGTTGGTGGAAGAAATGATTCACTCGGGATGAGGGTGTCGGAATAGTGGCATCTTGGAATAGCGGCATATAGGTACAGTTGGTTGTCGGAATAGCATTATGTCCAACCGTATCTCTTTCATTTCGTGAAGTATTCACGAAAAAATAACTTTAATTTTCGTGGTGCATTCACGTTATTGCCCGTTTTTCGTGGTTGGGCAACGAAACGCTGCCTATTCATTTGAATTGCCCGACTGCTGCCTAGCGACCCACAAGTTTGACGCCCTTTCGGTACCTTCACATGGTAATCAAACATTTCAAACAAGCAATTTAGGGTTAGGTTTAGGGTTAAGGTTAGGGTTAAGGTTAGGGTTAGGGTTAGGTTTAGGTTTAGGGTTAAGTAGGGTTAAGGTTAGGTTTAGGTTTAGGGTCGTATGACATAAGGCGCAAGTACCGAAAGGGCGTCGAATACCCCCTCCCCGCCCCTGCAGACGCTTGGATAACCATAGCAGCAGTGGGGCAATTCAAATGAATAGGCAGCGTTTCGTTGCCCAACCACGAAAAACGGGCAATAACGTGAATGCACCAGGAAAATTAAAGGTTTTTTTTTTTTAATACTTCACGAAATGACAGAGATAGGGCGGAATAGCGCTTGCCCCCCGGTCTTTTCAGTATAGAGCAACGATTCTCAAAGTGGGGTTCGGGGACCACTGGTGGTCCAGCTCATGCATTGATCTGCATCAAAATGAACAGTGTCGAATTAGCACCCGTCAACTGTCAATTCAGTTGACAGGTGGTCACTGAACATTTTTGGGGGGATGAAGTGGTCCTCGGTCTGAAAAAGTTTGAGAATCACTGGTATAGAGCTAGCCTGTGTTTACATGTCCTACTAATATGTTTCATTAATTTATAAATTCTATCAGTTCATGATATAGCTTGATATAGCCACTGTCTGCCATCGTCTATCCACGAAACTTTATTCAAAACTTCATCCAGGCTGTCATTTCGATGGTCTCAGTCACCAGAATTTATTAGCGCAACAACTACTTAGAGTTGGCATAACGGGTTTAATGAATAGAATGGCACTCCAGCAATGGCGCCAGCACAAGATGGCGGCGCCCTTAAATCGCTTCTCGGATTGGTATAGAGTTCTATAGCAAAACAAAAGCACACACACTGTGCTATTAGTAACTTGGGGCAGCCAGGCCCAAAGGTTGGAGTGCTGGCCTTAAAATCAGAGGGTTGCAGAGGGTTTAAATCCCACCCTTACCAGCACCTTCATCCATGGCTGAAGTGCCCTTGTGCACGGCATGTAAACCTACATTGCTCCAGGGCCTGAAACCAATACCCTCTACCTAAATATCTGTAAGTCGTGTTGGATAAAAACGTCAGCATGATTTCATGTAATGTAACTTTAACTACAACTCTGAAAAGCTTCACCAACCAGATTATGATGTTTACAACCGTGATATTCCTCATATTTGAAGTTTTTAGGAGATCCAGCCAAGTGTACTTGTCCTGACTGCTGGGTTTGTGCTCAGATTCCTGAAAAAATAAATAAACAAACATGGAGATATTGTGATACATCATTAGATACTAGATCTAGACATTCTTCTCCCTCTGCATTTACCAGGTTATTTTAATGCTAAGTACTTATCACTCATTTTTATCTCTAATGACTTGACATTAATAATGTAGTAAGAATGTCAAAGGCCGGCTGTGCAGTATGAATAATCTATGTTTGAAATAAAATAATTGCAGACATTCTAGGCAAAAGCGGGCTAAAATCATGTCGTCTGACCAAGGCATTAGTGTCATTCATGACCTCTTGTTGGAAGATCTCCTCTGGTGGCGTGATGCCGTTCCTCTTGGCAGCAGCTCGAATGATGGCCTCTGCCTCCTGCAACCGGCCCTGAGTGATGAGCCAGCGGGGGGACTCTGGGATGAACCTGAGGGGAACAGAAACACAGCAGACTTATGTAACAATAAGCCTTCTAACATAAGCATTGACAACACAATGGGATTCATTCCAGTATTTTTTATTCTGATTTTAAATTCACTGTTAACCCTCTGGAGTCTAGGGCCTCTCAGAGGCTTTCAGGCAGTTTGGAACACCTTTACTAGTATTTCAACTAACTGTAAACATCTATACTAATGTGGCACATATGGTTGTATTCTGAAAAGTCTAACAAAAAAGAATATGAGAGTAAAGTGAATGTTATACAAATATGTTTTATTTAAATGGAGTGGAAACACAACTGTACAAAAGAAGGTCAGAGGTATTCAAACAGTGCAAGAAAACTCAATATAAATATATTTAGCCAAGACTTTTGTAAACAAAAGTGTTGCCTGCATAAAAGCACGAAGAGCATTTAGAAATGTTTTGTTGTTTCCATGCAAAGTGTAAAAAAACTAATTGTAGGCTATGTCAAGCTAGTGTCCTCTATTACCTGAATACTAATGAGATGGGTGGGCATCACCTCTGGTGGTCCCCACCCCCCTGTCACTTGCCACAACAGTAACTCGGGCCTTTCGTGAAGTCTTTACAAGAAAAACAGAAAAAAACAACTCTAAGCCTCACGGTGCCTTTACGAATAGCCTCGTTTCTCGTGGTTGGACGACGAAAGGGGGAACTGACAATTGAGTTTGTTTGGTTCTGGGGGGAAGAATAATGCGGACGGACGTCAACAATGAAGCGCGACTGAAGGCCAACTGGAAACGTCGGTAATCAAACATTTCAAACAAGTTAAGTTTAGGGTTAAGTTTAGGGTTAAGGGTAGGGTTAGGGTTAGGGTTAGAGTTAGGGTTAAGGTTAGGGATAATGTTGGAGGAAGGGAGACATGGCATTAAGCTGACACAACGACAGCGCTCCCCTCCCGGAATGCACGCACGCTGCTCGGGTGGTCTCTCTCTCTCACTTGCTCTCTCTCACCCACTCTCGACGACAGCGCGTGTTGCCCAACTACGAAGAATTAGGCTATATCGTAGCGGCACTACGAAGCATGTAGTTGATTTTCCACGAGAATGGGCTCCTTGACATGTGCTCTGGCAGGGCATTGTCTTTGTTTTCCCACAGTCTTTTGTTTGTGCTGGCTGAAAGGGGCTTGTTCACACCTCTGTATAGCCACTCACACACTGGGTAGGCCTTCTTCACATGTGAATAGAGATAGATGTGACCTCACTACTTCACTACTGCAGGGAGAGAGTGCAGAAAATCCAAAGATTTATTTTCACTCAATTTAAAAATAGCAAACTATATAATTTCGTCAATATGTATATATTTTTTGAAAACTAGAGGTCTCAATGTTTTTTATGGTGCCACTTATGTGTTTGAACAACAAAAACTCACAGAGTTACAGGTGTGTTTTTGGAGAAATGTCAAATCCAGTCACTGGTGAGCGGCTGGACCTCAGGGGGTTAAAATGTTTTTTTACTGTTGAGAAGAAAAGGCTTTGAACGCTCAGGAGACCAGATGATCAGATCAGATCAGAGTGAGGTGTGTTTTTGCACACACACACACACACACACACACACACACACACACACACACACACACACACACACATATATATATATATATATATATATATATATATATATACAGTATATATATATATATATATATATTTTTTTAACCTGTGTGTGTGTGTGTGTGTGTGTGTGTGTGTGTGTGTGTGTGTGTGTGTGTTTATGTGTGTGTGTGTGTGTGTGTGTGTGTGCGTCTGTGTGACCTACCAAAAGAGGGGGATATACAAAAATCCGACCAGAGACAGTCCTATCTGCAGCAGCATCCGATCCCGAATGAAGTATGCAAAGAGAGGCAGGATGGCATAGCCAGTGGCGTGACCTAAACCATACCCCAGGATCCCAAAACTCTCACGTGCTGACTGAATGAGTATCTCAGAGCCTAACAGTCAGAGGGAAAAAAACAAAATCCAAGGAATGAAATAGCTTCACATCGTTAGCGTTTTGTATGTAAATAAATGGGATATAAATGTCAATGCTTTCCAAACTGCCCCAATGATTTTGAAATGTGCAGATTCAACTGTGTGCAATGCTGACGTACCAAGTACAAAGATAGCACCAGAGGAGGAAGTAGTCATTACTGCTAAACCAAAGTAAACCACACAGAACATTTCCCAGCTGTTCGAGAAAGCCAGAATGAAGCTGAGGACAACCTGCAAGACCTTTGCTGTGATTAAAATGATCTTCCTGCCATACCTGTGAAGAGATGACAAAGGAATTAGTAAAATTGTGAGGCTTTGTTTACAAAAGTTACTTTTACATTATCAGAGTGTCATTATCAGTCCCACTATAAGAGACAGAATATTTGGCAATGTCGGGAGGCTATGCTGCTTAAGATCGGCCTAAGAAGTTCCCCTTCCTTCTTAGCCTAGTAAACTAGCCCCCCACCTGCCAGCGGCCAAAATTATTTTTGCCTGCGAGTGGGACTAGCATCAGACAGTGCCCCTACAGGCCCTGGCGAACCAATCACAATGCAGGAGATTTGTTTTGAATCTTTGGATGCAAACATGGGCACGGTTTTGAGGGTTGAGGGTAAGAGCGTTGGCCTGTAGGCACAGACACGGTTTGAAAAACAACGGGTTGTTCCCATCAACAGTCTTCCGATGTCTCATTGATCGGGGCCAGACTAAATATTGTAGTGAATGTGTTAGTGCAGTTATAAGACTTAACAGGAGCTATTGAGTAATGTAAGTGCAATGTTATGTTTGGCCTCTAGAGGGCAGTTGGATCATTGATGATTAATATTGGCTGTCTGCTTCCATGAGCTCAGTTGTTTGATTAGCTGCGTACAAGACTCCACGAGCCCCGACGAGAGGACAATTCCTCGTTGGAGTTTGGCGTCATTGCAGCCTGTTGTAATCATCCAAACAGTCATTAAACTGTTAAACGTCAACCTGCATTCCTGTCGTGTCATTCCCACGCATCGGAGACTGTAAGTAACGTATATGCATTCACTCGAGGATCTGAGGCTAATCAACTGGTGCACGTAAGCTAGCAAAGATAGCTAATCGCATCCGAAGGCAGCACGCATATTACGTGAAGTAAAAGACACGACACTGGTGTCAGAAGTGCAAGCTACCGTCATCTTTCAAGCGAAGTGGAACGAAATAAGAGTGTGCTTTGTAAACTGGCCGTTAATAGTTTCATTCTGACGACCTTTTGGACTGTATACTATTCGTTGCCTAAAGACAACACGGACATTTCCAGTCACTCGCAGGGCTCTGTTTTAACTTCCCCGCGCGAGAGAAGAATGCGGCGGTGCTGCAAATGAGGAAAAAGTTTCGCTATAAATGTTCAGGACAACGGCAAGTAGCATAACAACGACGGTGTGTGAATTATCTCGGAACTATTAAGATTCATGACACATTGCCTTGGACAATAACTCAACTAAATAATATGCAATGAGCCTACTAAACTGCTTGGAGTGCCTAATAAGATTGCCTTAAAAAAACTCATGTTGAAACCTACTGCATCTTGCCTTGGACAATAAATCTGCTAAATCATATGCAACATACTGAACTGCCTGGAGTGCCTAAGTACAAAAATTGCATTTAAGACGCCTTATTCATAATAAATAAAAAAATAAATACATACTAAAAAAAACAAAAAAACACCAGCCAATATGTCTACAGAAGGACAACAGAATGGAGATGGTGCAGCTGCAGCCACAGACCCAACAGACCCACCGCCGTGGCTAAAAGTCCTGTTAGAGCAGCAAGCTCACCAAATGCAGCAAATGCAGCAAACCCTCCTGGCTGGGTTGGCCACTCACCTCCAAACCATTAGGGGCGCACCCCCACAGCTTGCAGCGCCCACAGTGTCAACCGTGAATTCAGATCAGGTGACCCGAAGTCGCACATCACATGTTGCCCAAGATGGCTATGCTCACCACAGCCTTCAAGAACATTTAATTCAACACTCACCTGTATCTCAAGCCACATCCATGACTACTCCACATGCTGGTGGTGCGACAAACCAATTCGCTGCTGAGCTGGACGTCATTCAGCAGCGCTCCCAGAGCGCAGGCCCCCCTCGGCTGCTGTCTGATTCAGGTGCTGTGGACAGGGCCAGAGGCATGGAGAGGGAGAGAGGACGACAGCGTCTTACAGCTGCCACCCCTCGGACTTATGGCAACAGTCACGTCCAAGCTGATGTTCGTCCAGCTATCCCATATGATGGGCCTCGATCAAAAATGGCGACATATGACGGGAAGGAGGACTGGGAGCCATTCTTGTTGCCATTTGAAAGACTAGCTCGCAAAAATACGCATGGAATGGTGCTGAAAGAGTTGACAAGCTGCATGAATGTCTTCGTGGCGCTGCCATGCGCTACGTGTGTTCCCTTCCAGAACACATCAGAGAAGACTACACTCTGCTTAAAGAGCACCTAACTCAACGCTTTGGTCATCAAGATCCTCCAACGACTGTGCGCAGGAAACTTGGAGAACTACGCCAGTCAAAAGAGACATCTGCTGAGTTTGCAGAGGAGGTGAGACGCTTAGTTACCCTTGCATACCCTGGTGTAGAATTGTCCCTACAAGACCAGTTAGCTGCAGATGCTTTTCTTAAGGGATTGAAAGACCAAAAGCTAGCCTATGAAGTAATGAACAAAGACCCTTGCACGCTGGCAGACGCCCAAAAGCTAGTAGAGGCACATGAGCACAACTACAAGGCTACAGTGGGGCGGGAAGTGGACCTTAAGAGTAGAGCGAGGCGTGTATCCTGGGCTGATGACGATGACGACATGGCACTTGTTTCTCGTCGGGTTCAAACACCCACGTATGTCACAGCTGACCAGTTTAAAGGACTGTTCGAGAAGGTGGAGCAAATGCAGCTGACTCTTAGCCATCTGCAACCAGTCATGAGTGAACAAAGACAGAGGTACTCCGATCCTTCCCCTGGCAGAGAACATGGCCCCTATCATGACCAAAGCCGCAGGCAGCAGCAGCCTACTCAGTCACGTAGCAGTGCACGCGCTACCTCTGCAAGCCCTCCTAGAAACAAAAAAGGGGCCTGCTACGGGTGTGGGGAAGAGGGGCATTTCAGGAGGGACTGCTCCAGGTCGCCTAGCCCAACCACCCGGCGTACTACAACAAGCGAGTGTGAAATGGCCCAAGAGCAGGCTCAGTCCCCAACACTTAAAATCAGTCGTGCCACCAACCGAGGGCCTAGTCTTCACATTGCAATGAAGGTGAACAACACCCCAGTCCAAGCTGTAGTCGACACAGAGGCTGAGGCAACTGTCCTGTATGGACGTGACCCACCACATCTAAAAAAGGCAGTTCTTCATAATGCCGAGTCCAACAGTGAGATGACTGCCAAGAGTGGGGTGCATGTCGTTTTCCAGATGGGAACCCACAGTTTTGACTGGGATGTCTATGTGGCCCCAATCCACGATTGTCTTCTACTCGGTCTTGACTTCCTCAGAGCTGCAAACGTCACAATCGAAGCAACTGGCCGGGTTTTTATCGCAGGGGAGCCAATACCTGCTAAGATTGTGGGAGGGGAGGGGCCAGACTACTCAGTTGCCCGTGTACTGCTGGAAAGAGATACAACACTGCCACCAGAGTGCGAATGTGTGGTATGGGGAGAGGTAGAGCACCCAAGACCAGGCATCCCTGCAGTATTGGAGCCGACCAGCATTACCGACAATGTGTGCCTTGGAATCCTGATTGAGGCATTTTCAGATGAATTGACTTTGCAGTCTGAACCTGACATTGAATGCAACCTAGACAATGACCCTGAAAGTGCACCAAAGATTGGCAGGGTTGTCGCCGTTAAAGCCACTGACTTACCTGAGCATGTGCAAACTCTGTACTCAGCGTCTGGAGAGATGCTTAGCGGGGAGCAGCAAGAGAAACTGATTGTTCTACTGCTTAAGCACCAGTCCCTGTTCGCTGTATCCGACACAGACCTAGGTTACTTCTCTGCAGTCTCACACCAGATAGACACTGGCACAGCCAGACCAGTGCGTCAACCAGCAAGGCGAACACCCTTGGGCTTCCAAAATGAAGAAGAGACTCACCTCCAGTCTATGCTAGAAGCAGGAGTGATAACTCCTCGTCATCTGAATGGGCATCGCCTGTGGTTCTAGTCCGCAAAAAAGATGGAGGTGTGCGCTGGTGTGTCGACTACCGGCATCTGAATAGCTTGACAACAAAGGATGCGTATCCTCTGCCAAAGATTGAAGAGTGTTTAGATGTGCTGGGTGGAGCGACAGTCTTTTCCACTCTTGACCTACAAAGTGGATATTGGCAGATTGCTGTGGACGAAAAAGACCGTGGAAAGACAGCCTTCATCACAAAGTATGGACTATATGAATACACTAGGATGCCCTTCGGGTTGTGTAATGCCCCGGGGACATTTCAGAGGGTAATGGAGTTAGCCCTGCGTGGCCTTCAGTGGGACACGCTACTGATTTACCTGGATGACATAATAATTCTAGGAAAAGACGTGGAAGAAAGCCTTGATCGCCTGACTGAAGTCTTCGGAAGACTGCAGAGCTTTGGGCTGAAACTGAAACCGTCAAAATGCCAACTCCTCAAGGAAGAAGTCCTATTCTTGGGACACGTTGTTAGTGGTGAAGGCATACGACCAAATTCAGCACTTGTGAAGGATGTACAGGACTGGCCACACCCTACAGGCAGGCAAGAACTCCAAGCCTTCCTAGGGCTGTGTAACTATTACAGAAAGTTCGTCCCATCCTTTGCTGAACTAGCGAGCCCATTGAAAAAGGAAGTCCAGTTTGAATGGGGGGAGGAACAAAGAAAATCCTTCCTGCACTTGAAAGAGAAGCTCACCTCATCTCCAATACTGGCATACCCTACTAATGAGGGGAAATTCATCTTGGACACAGATGCATCTAATCATAGCATTGGAGCGGTGCTATCTCAAAATCAGTGGGGTGAAGAGAGAGTCATCTCTTATGCAAGCAATCACCTGACCCCAATACAGCAGAGATACTGTGTAACCAAAGAAAGTTGGCGTCTGCGCCTTGAACTTAGGATCGCTTGTTGCTTGGTGCGACTGCTCACCAAAAATAGTGATACTAGGACAGTCAAAAAGATGAGGCGCACACAAGGCTTGCAGGTTCAAAAAGTGTATTGTGTCCGACAAATTAACAAAAGACGTCAACGGAAAATCCAAATCCAAATTCACCCGGCAGTTCCGGCATTACCTTCTGGGAAGAAAATTCCTCTTGCGCACGGACCACAACAGTTTGGTATGGCTCTTCAGGTTCAAGAATCCCCAAGGCCAATTAGCAAGATGGTTGGAAGAAATGAGCCAGTATGACTTTGAGATTGAGCATAGAGAAGGAAGGAGACATCTGAATGCTGACGGAATGTCACGCAAAGATGGTGATGAAAGTGAAGACTGTGACTGCTACGAAGCAGGGCAAGAGGTGGCCTCTCTACCATGCCGTGGCTGTGCACACTGCCAACGACTCGACCGGCAATGGGCCAAGTTCACTGAGGATGTGGATGATGTGGTTCCCCTTGCAATCAGGCGTCTAACCACAAATGAGGATGATGGAAATCCAACAGATCAACTAAAAGATCCAGTGACAGAAGGGACAGGCATGCCTGCTACAAACTGGCTTCAGCCGATAACTCGAGAAGAATGGGCATTAGAGCAGCGCAAAGACCCTGTCTTATCCAAGCTACATCAGTGGATGGAAAAAGGAGAGCTGCCCACACGAGATGAGGTGTCCCTTGAAAGTCCTGCTGCTAGGAAGTACTGGCTTTGCTGGCCCCAGTTTGAGCTGCACCATGGAGTTCTGGTCTATCGTTGGGAGAGGGCAGATGGAGGACAACCACGTCACCTGCTGTTAGTGCCAACCTCAGTGCAGACAGAATTAATCAAGGCCTGTCATGATCCACCTCAAGGGGGCCACCTGGGGATCGGTAAAACCCTACAACGCTTGAAGCAGAGCTACCACTGGTATGGGATGGGAGGTGATGTGGAGCTCTTCGTACAGAAATGCCAGAGCTGCACCACACGCAAGACTGCCGGGCCAACAACAAAAGCAGCAGCTGTACCAGGCCGGAGCTCCCCTGGACCGTCTACATTTGGACATGCTGGGTCCCTTTCCAGTATCCACAGCCGGCAATAAGTACATTCTGGTCATCATAGACCAATTCACACGGTGGGTGGAAGCTTATGGGGTACCCGATCAAGGAGCAGAAACGACAGCTAAAAGACTTGTGTATGACTTCATATCACGTTTTGGTTGCTCCCTGGAACTCCATAGCGACCAGGGTCGCAATTTCGAAAGCATCCTTTTCAAGAGAGTATGCCAGCTTCTTCAGATAACTAAAACTAGAACTACGCCATACCACCCTGCATCCAATGGCCAAGTGGAAAGATTCAATAGAACTCTCCTGCAGATGGTACGCTGCTATGTGGACCAGAACCACAAGAACTGGGACGAGCATCTTCCCTTGCACACAGCAGCATATCGCAGCACCAAGAATGCCAGCACAAGCTTCAGTCCAAACAGACTCATGCTAGGCAGGGAGGTCCACCAACCACATGACATCTGGTCAGGTGCAGCAGAGCTCAGAAGTGACAGGGGTGAGGTTCCGGAGTTCCTGAGCGAGCTGGAGCAGGGCTTGAAGGAGGCGCAAGAGACTGCTAGAGAACACCTGAAAGCTGCCCAGGAATGACAGAAACGAACCTATGATGTCAGGGCCAAAGGAAGACCATATGCTGTTGGAGATCTAGTCTGTGTCAAGGACAGTACCAAGAAAAAGGGATTCAGTCCGAAGTTGCAACCGCCATGGAAGGGCCCCAGCATCGTTTCCGCTTGCCTGGGCCCAGTGCTGTACGAAGTCATTGGGACGCGAGACAGAAAGATCCTGCACCATGATCGTTTGAAGCCCTATACATCTGATGTGATACCTGGCTGGACGCGACGAAAAAGGCATGAGATTCTCCAGAGGGGCCAGCCCCTTCCCAGTGTCGAATCGCATGGAGCACCCAACGGACAGCCGAAGGAGTCTTCAAGTTCTACAGAGGAGAAACCAGAGGAATGGGAACCTGAAGGACGCGGGCGTCAAAGAACTGCACGACGGCGCCGCTAGGCTCGCAAAAATGCTTGCCCAACTCCACAGGAGACGGTGCCAGCGGACTAGGCTGACGGCCCTGCAACGCCCCTGCAGCATCCTACCACGTCCCGAGGTTGTGAAGTCCGCCCCCCTGTGTGGTACAAAGCATGAATGGACTCTCATCATTAAAGTCAGTAGTTCCTTTTTTTGACTTTCAGTAATGCCTAGAACACCTTTGGACTCTAACTAATAATTAGTGTCATCTTTGAGATAAAGTAATGATGTTTTGAAATGTGTTTAAGCTGAACTTTTTGACTTTAAAGTAATTCTGAGTTGTAATACGTTAAGTCTCTACTTACCCTGGATAGTACTGAAGGGACTCAGTATTCTTGGAGGGGGGCTGTGTAGTGAATGTGTTAGTGCAGTTATAAGACTTAACAGGAGCTATTGAGTAATGTAAGTGCAATGTTATGTTTGGCCTCTAGAGGGCAGTTGGATCAGTTGTTTGATTAGCCGCGTACAAGACTCCACGGACCCCGACGAGAGGACAATTCCTCGTTGGAGTTTGGCGTCATTGCAGCCTGTTGTAATCATCCAAACAGTCATTAAACTGTTGTGACCGGTGGTCATGCTGAACTTTTATTCTGACGGGGTAAACGACACTCCCCTTTCCTTCCGGTATGTAGCATAAGTCATTGCGGTGGTAGCTAGCTAGCAGACGCTGTGTTTTTGATGCTGTCGAGTGCAGCGTTGGCACGCCGCTCTCTCTGTCCCTCTGTTTGTGGTTGAGCCATCGTACGGGAAAGGTAGGCGTCCTTCTCGGTTGATTCATTGCTCTTTTGGTGCATTGTAATGTACTTAGTTTGTTGGTTACTGACGCCATTTAACTTAATCGCAGCCCTGTCCATCCGCAACTGGCGTGAACCCAGCTGGCAGTCGGCTACTGTTCTGGAGCTTGTATGCCGAGCTCGGCAAACTCGAGTATCACTGGTGGCGTGCTTCCACTTCGTGCCCTTTGTGGTTGACTACTTGCGTGCCGCTTCGAGAGAACCAAAGTTTCCTTGATTCACGGTACCCAGCTGGAACCCGGCGTGACCCATATCCCGACTTGCGCTTGGCAGACCTGATCTGGAGGAGGAGTTGGTGCCTTCGACTACACTGATGCAGTATCACTAGAGAAGGGGGGCATTACTGTTCTTTTCCCAACCTTTTTCTTTTTTTGTCCTATTGTGAAAGTGATTTATCCTATGCAGCCTTTCACTTTGTAACGTCCGAGACGAAGGGGCTCGTGTAAGTTTCACTCTAACATCCAAGACGAAGGGGCTTGTGTAATTTTCACTCTAACATCCAAGACGAAGGGGCTTGTGTAATTTTCACTCTAACATCCAAGACGAAGGGGCTTGTGTAAGTTTCACTCTAACATCCGAGACGAAGGGACTCGTGTACGTTTCTACTTAGTAACATCCAAGACGAAGGGGCTTGTGTAGGTTTTTCACTCTAACATCCGAGACGAAGGGGCTCGTGTAAGTTTCTACTTAGTAACTGCCAAGACGGAGCTTGTGTATATGATTAGGGTATGAACACTGAAGTATTACTGGGAGACGCATCTTAAACCCCAGACTCCTTTTTGGAACCTGTACTTGCTGTAGGGAGAGACCAAATACGTGTGTCTAACAAGTGTGTGTGTGTGTGTGTGTGTGTGCGGTGGCCATTACCAATTTTGCCCTTTTGGCAGTTTTGTTTTCTTTTGTTATCAGTGTGGGGATTTTGTGTGTTATTTTGGTTTGTTATTTTTTTTATTTTTGATTTACTAACTTTGTTTGCAGTGCAATTTTCTGTGATTTGGTCTACCTCTCGTGCAACTAGCACACTTGCACAATTTTGTATATTAAGATGGCGTGCCTACAAATACTGTGAAAGGTTCACATTCTATTTTTTATATTGTACTGAGCCCATGAGGCATATTTGACACAGAGACTTATTACGAAAAGGAAAATAAAAAGAACTCTGAATTGTATGACAGTTGTATCTCTTGTTATTCACCAACCTGTTGCGGGGAAAGTCAAATCAAGTGTTTGATGGTTGGGTTCTCTCACCCTAACAAATGAGAGTGGCGTAGTCACTAAACATCTTAAAAATATTAAAAATATTAAGAATATTACGGTAAAGAGATAACGCAGGCCACATTTGGCAGTAGTCGGCAAAGGATAACTAAGTGGATACAGCTGTCTACAATTGTTAGTGGTGGGTTCTGTATGCATTTTGTCTTTTTTGTTTTGTTGGGAAAAGAACAGTGATTACCCCCAGCCAGCGGAGGGCCCCACTGACGATCACCAGCAGGGCAATCCGGAAGAGGACACATCCTCCCCCATTCCATTTGCAAGTGTGTGCCCCTGAATAATTGTTTTTTTTCTTTCTCTGTTTTGAACCCTCTGGACAACCAGTCATGAGCAGCAGTGAATCAGATGTAAGCCCGGAAGAGCGTATTAGACTTTTGAATGAGCGTATCCAACAGCTGGAGACTGATAATCAGCATTTGCGTTCCAACATTGATCAAGGTAATGCTGCTGTACCCAGGGCTTCTGATACTCCTGTTAATTCTGGTGTGACTGAGGTGAGTGGGGCTTCAGGGGCTGGTACCTCCAGTACAACCAGCAGAGCTGAACGCTACATTTACTTGCCAAGAGAGAGAAAATGTCCTAGGTTTTCGGGGAAAAATACAGATGCCTTGCCGGTGGAGGAGTGGGTTGAGGAGGCCCGGAGGTCCTTAGAAGTACGACCCATGTCACGGGCAGAGCAGGCCTTATTTCTGTATGACTTGTTGGATGGTGAAGCAAAAAATGAGATTAAGTTCCGCCCTTACGCAGAGCGAAGTGACCCAGACAAGATACTGGCTGTGTTAACTGATATTTTTGGTTGTTCTAAGTCGTTTATCTCTCTTCAGAAACAATTTTTTCAGCGTAAGCAATTAGAGGGAGAGTCCATTCGAGAGTTTTCTCATGCCCTGCTGGCCTTGATGGAGGCGATAAAGCGTAACAACCCCCGCGGAATCCCAAATCCGGATGCCCTACTTAGAGATCAGTTTATTGAGCATGTACGGGATGGGCTGCTAAGACGGGAACTTAAGAAGTCCGTTAGACTTAACCCGGATGTTTATTTTCTTGTGATGCGTGGTGAGGCCATTCGTTGGGTAGAGGATGGGGAGCGTGTTTGCACACCACGCCCTCGTTCCTACTCTTGTGACTCGCAGGCCTTGCTGGTGAGTGAGTGTCGAGCTGACAGCCACGCCGTTACTGTTAAACCACAGGATGACCTGTCAGAAATGAAAGAAAGCTTACGAAAGCAGCAGACACAGTTAGATACTATCATGCAGCTCTTGGCCTCCTCACACTCACCCACCATGCAGGGCCAGGGCCCCACAGGACCCCCTCGTAGGCCATATCGTTTTCAACCCGACGGTAAGCCCATATGTTTGCGCTGTGGACAACCCAATCACATTGCTCGTTTTTGTCGGGCTGATCTCTCGAGTAGTTCGGGGCCAATCATGAGTGGGAGGGTGGCTGTGCAGGGTGGCGAAGTTGGGGAAGCGGCCGCCGCCTCTGGGCCACAGGGAAACTAGTCCCCTCTGGTGCAGAGAGTCGGCCGTCAGAAGGGGACTTTCACGGCTCAATCATGACTGAAAAACATTCCAACCTTATCGGGTCTTGCCCTGTAGTTGAAGTGAAGATGGGAGGGGTAAAAGTTTCATGTTTACTTGATACGGGCTCAATGGTAACCACCTTGAGCGAGAGAACAGAAGTGTAATTGGCTACAGTTAAGGGCAGCTAATGGACTAGAAATCCCGTACCTTGGCTACTTGGAGCTAGATATTACAGTTCTGGGTAAGGTCCTACCCGGTATGGGCGTTCTCGTGGTTCGAGACCACCCATATTCGGGTAGCGTCGCCAAGGCTCCTGGTCTGTTGGGTATGAACGTAATTGGTGGGTGTTATGGGGAACTCTTCCAGCAGCATGGTCCCACTCTATTTCAGTCTTCCATCATACAAAGGGCGAGCGAGGGGTGGAAGGATGCATTGTCCGAGTGTCACAAATTGGACTGTCTACCGGAAACGGGGCGTCTGGGGCGTGTTAAAGTAGGCGGGCGTTCGTCCGTGCGGGTTCCAGCTGGGTCACTGCAGATGGTAGCCGCCACCTGTGCTACACATGTGGGTCGCGCCTTGCGTTCTGTGTTGTTCGAGCCTACCACTAGCCTACTGCCAGCTGGCCTCTTGGCCTCCAAAGCTTATCTCTCGGTGGAGGACGGGAGGGTGTGGGTGCCTATAGTCAATGTTGGTGCGCAAGATGTGTGGTTACCGCGCCGAGCCACCTTGGGTGAAGTGTTTGCGGTAGAACTTAAGACTGGGACGGCGGTCACACTGGAGAGAGACGGGGAGACTGAATGTGTCGTACAAGTCAATACAATCCAGGCGCAGCAGGTCCCCCTTGATTTGTCTGCCGTCTCGTGGCCCAGCCTCAGCCCTGACCAAGATCAAAAGAGTAGAGAACTTCTTCAGAAGTACAGTTGTGTGTTCAGTCAGGGTGAGGGAGACATCGGGTGTACTGACCTGGTGCAGCACGAGATTCCATTGCTAGATAACGCCCCTGTGAGGCAACGTTACCGTAGACTTCCGCCCTCTCAGTATGACTTGGTTAGGACTCACATTGGCGAGCTATTGGACAGGGGGGTGGTGCGGGTGAGCTGCAGCCCCTACTCTTCCCCCATTGTGGTGGTGCAGAAAAAGGATGGTACTATTCGGTTGTGTGTGGATTACCGGCAGTTAAATGCACAGACACGAAAAGATGCCTTTCCTCTCCCTCGAATAGAAGAATCGCTGGATGCTTTGACGGGGGCCACCTTCTTTTCCACCCTTGATTTGGATTCAGGATATAATCAAGTGTCAATGGCTGAGCATGACAAGGCTAAAACCGCTTTCTGCACACCCTTTGGACTGTTTGAATTTAATAGGATGCCCTTCGGCTTATGCAACGCTCCTGGGACTTTTCAACGTCTCATGGAGCGCATATTTGGCGACGAACGGTTCCATTCTTTACTGCTATATCTTGACGATATAGTGGTGTTTTCCAGCGACTTCAAATCACATCTACAACGTCTCGAGTTGGTGTTTGAGAGACTGAAGCATCACAACCTAAAACTGAAACTCAAGAAATGCAGTTTTTTTCAGTCAGAGGTTAAGTACCTTGGCCATGTCATCTCAGCCGCAGGGGTGTCGACCGACCCAGAGAAGATCAGGGCCGTAGAAGAGTGGAGGCGTCCACGGACTTTGACCGAGTTACGGTCATTCCTAGGTTTTGCCTCCTACTATAGGCGCTTCGTGGAGGGCTTCGCTCGGTTGGCGGCCCCTTTGCATAGAGTAGTGGGGGCGTTGCAGGGCTCCAAGAAGAAGCGTGGATCGAGCTCACTGGAGGGACACTGGGACGATGACTGTGAAGCTGCATTCAGAGGGTTGAAGTGTAGGCTAGTTAGCACACCTGTACTGCTGTATGCAGACTTTTCCAAACCATTCATCTTGGAGACCGATGCGAGTCATGCCGGTCTGGGGGCGGTACTGTCGCAAGAACATGAGGGCACGAGGAGACCTGTGGCATTCGCAAGCCGGGGGCTACATGCGTCCGAGCGCAATATGTCCAACTACAGTGCTATGAAATTGGAACTACTGGCCTTGAAATGGTCAGTTACCGAAAAGTTCAGGGAGTATCTACTAGGCACCAAGTTTACAGTGTATACTGACAACAACCCTCTTAGTTATCTGCAAACGGCCAAGTTAGGTGCTGTAGAACAACGTTGGGCCTCACAACTAGCGCTGTTCGACTTTGACATAAAGTACCGTTCTGGAGTTCTGAACAAGAATGCGGATGCCCTGTCTCGCTTGCCCGACCCACCGGCCCCAGCTTCCATGTCGGAGATGGCTCCGGGAACAGCCATTCCGTTGGTGCTTCAGCGGGCTCAGCCCAGTGTCCATCCTGTTAGTCCCCACGCTGCTTCTTGTGGGACTATCGACGCCTTTCCCGTTCGAGGCAAACCGGAGCTTAAAGCTCTACAGGCTGCAGACCCAGTCCTGGCCCCCGTCCTGGGATACTGGCAGAGGGGGCGGAAACCGACAGCCGATGAGCGCAAGCTGGAATCGGCGGATGTACTTAAGCTTCTTCGACAGTGGCCTAGGCTCCAGGCCCAGGATGGTGTTCTGTATCGGCGGGGTACGACTACCAGGGGACGCCGTCGAAACCCTTCAGTTGCTGTTGCCCCGGTCACTTCGGAGTGAGGTGTTCTCGGCCTTGCACAACGATCACGGCCATCAGGGTGGGGAGAGAACCGGTCGGCTCATACGAGAGCGTTGTTATTGGCCGGGCCTTCAGAAGGATCTGGAACAGTGGTGTTCGAAGTGCGAGCGGTGTATCGTGTCTAAGGGGGGTCAGCCCAAACTGAGGACTTTTCCGGGCCATCTTCTCGCTTCCAAACCCTTGGAGGTAATTGCGCTCGACTTCACCCTCCTAGAACGAGCTAGTGATGGGCAAGAAAATGTATTGGTTATTACCGACGTGTTCTCAAAGTTTACTCAAGCTTACCCTACACCTAATCAGAAAGCAAATACAGTGGCCCGTATTCTAACAGAGAAATGGTTCTATTCTTACGGTGTCCCGAAACGCATCCATTCCGACCAAGGGAGAAGTTTCGAGAATGACCTTCTGAGGAGCTTGTGTACTCTTTACGGGGTGCAGAAGAGCCGCACTACCCCCTATCATCCCCAGGGGAATGGCCAATGCGAGCGGTTCAACCGCACCCTGCATGACCTCCTGCGTACGCTCCCGCCAGCGAAGAAGAGACAGTGGCCAAAACACCTTCCCCAAGTAGTCTTTGCTTACAACACCACCGTGCATTCTTCTACTGGATACTCCCCCTATGAACTCATGTTTGGGCGCAAACCTTTCTTACCCGTGGATGCCCTCCTGGGTTTCCATGATTGCGATGGGGAAGGCTCTGTTGAGGATTGGGTACAAGAACATCAAGAACGCCTCAGAGTGGCATATGATCTTGCCGGGCGTCATCTGGAGGAGGCAGCTGCGAAAAGAGCTAGTTGTCAGCCCCAGGCTTCTCCCGGTGGGCACCATTGTCTATCGACGAAATCATGTGCAAGGCTGAAATAAGATTCAGGACGTATGGGGCCCAGTCAAGTATCGAGTGGTCAGATGCTTAGATGATGAGGGTAGAGTCTATGACATCTGTCCCGTAGAGGGGGAAGGACCAGTGAAGAACATCCATCGCACGGAGTTACGGGTCTGTTCACTCTGCCCCGGGCCAGAGCCAGGGCCGAGCGCAAGGACACCAGAAAGAGGCACTGAGTCGGGTGCGTCCAACCAGGAAGACGAGTCAGAGGAGGATACAGAGTGGTTGGTGCTGGCAACACCAATCCAACAACAGGAACTCATGGGGCCCAGTATAGCATCCCCAGTCAGAGAAGCTGATCCACCTGCACCGGGTGCAGAACAACACGAGCCCCCTACGGCCCCCGTTTCGCCACCACAAGATGTAGGAAGGCCATTGGTGGAAGATGACGTGTCCGCCGAGGTTATCCCCCGTCGGTCATCTAGGGCACAACGGGGTTGCCACTCAAACCCCCACCGACTACCTCGATCTGTGGCCACGGTGGGGGGCGAGGAAGGGGCTGCGGCTCACCCGTCAGAGGAGCCTCCCAGGTCTGTTTAAGCTAGTAGGTCAGGGTGCGAGGTTGGGTCACCGGGACGGTTCCATTCCGAGGCGGGGGTGTATGTGACCGGTGGTCATGCTGAACTTTTATTCTGACGGGGTAAACGACACTCCCCTTTCCTTCCGGTATGTAGCATAAGTCATTGCGGTGGTAGCTAGCTAGCAGACGCTGTGTTTTTGATGCTGTCGAGTGCAGCGTTGGCACGCCGCTCTCTCTGTCCCTCTGTTTGTGGTTGAGCCATCGTACGGGAAAGGTAGGCGTCCTTCTCGGTTGATTCATTGCTCTTTTGGTGCATTGTAATGTACTTAGTTTGTTGGTTACTGACGCCATTTAACTTAATCGCAGCCCTGTCCATCCGCAACTGGCGTGAACCCAGCTGGCAGTCGGCTACTGTTCTGGAGCTTGTATGCCGAGCTCGGCAAACTCGAGTATCACTGGTGGCGTGCTTCCACTTCGTGCCCTTTGTGGTTGACTACTTGCGTGCCGCTTCGAGAGAACCAAAGTTTCCTTGATGCACGGTACCCAGCTGGAACCCGGCGTGACCCATATCCCGACTTGCGCTTGGCAGACCTGATCTGGAGGAGGAGTTGGTGCCTTCGACTACACTGATGCAGTATCACTAGAGAAGGGGGGCATTACTGTTCTTTTCCCAACCTTTTTCTTTTTTTGTCCTATTGTGAAAGTGATTTATCCTATGCAGCCTTTCACTTTGTAACGTCCGAGACGAAGGGGCTCGTGTAAGTTTCACTCTAACATCCAAGACGAAGGGGCTTGTGTAATTTTCACTCTAACATCCAAGACGAAGGGGCTTGTGTAATTTTCACTCTAACATCCAAGACGAAGGGGCTTGTGTAAGTTTCACTCTAACATCCGAGACGAAGGGACTCGTGTACGTTTCTACTTAGTAACATCCAAGACGAAGGGGCTTGTGTAGGTTTTTCACTCTAACATCCGAGACGAAGGGGCTCGTGTAAGTTTCTACTTAGTAACTGCCAAGACGGAGCTTGTGTATATGATTAGGGTATGAACACTGAAGTATTACTGGGAGACGCATCTTAAACCCCAGACTCCTTTTTGGAACCTGTACTTGCTGTAGGGAGAGACCAAATACGTGTGTCTAACAAGTGTGTGTGTGTGTGTGTGTGTGTGTGCGGTGGCCATTACCAATTTTGCCCTTTTGGCAGTTTTGTTTTCTTTTGTTATCAGTGTGGGGATTTTGTGTGTTATTTTGGTTTGTTATTTTTTTATTTTGATTTACTAACTTTGTTTGCAGTGCAATTTTCTGTTATTTGGTCTACCTCTCGTGCAACTAGCACACTTGCACAATTTTGTATATTAAGATGGCGTGCCTACAAATACTGTGAAAGGTTCACATTCTATTTTTTATATTGTACTGAGCCCATGAGGCATATTTGACACAGAGACTTATTACGAAAAGGAAAATAAAAAGAACTCTGAATTGTATGACAGTTGTATCTCTTGTTATTCACCAACCTGTTGCGGGGAAAGTCAAATCAAGTGTTTGATGGTTGGGTTCTCTCACCCTAACAAATGAGAGTGGCGTAGTCACTAAACATCTTAAAAATATTAAAAATATTAAGAATATTATGGTAAAGAGATAACGCAGGCCACACTGTTAAACGTCAACCTGCATTCCTGTCGTGTCATTCCCAGGCATCGGAGACTGTAAGTAACGTATATGCATTCACTCTACGATCTGAGGCTAATCAACTGGTGCACGTAAGCTAGCAAAGATAGCTAATCGCATCCGAAGGCAGCACGCATATTACGTGAAGTAAAAGACACGACAATATTCACATTTAATCTCACATTTAGTCTGCCAGGCTACTTCCTTCTGATTCTTTGGGAGAACATACTATGCGCTATAAAATAAATGAAACAGGATCCCTTGAGACAGTCTTTAGTGAGAACATCTGTAAATTGATAGTGTAGATTGAGAACATCTGTAATACTGATACAAGTTTATTAACCTGGTTTCCACCAGACCTCTGTGTGTGTGTGCAGCTCTGCAGCCCCCTGGTGGCGCTCCACACACACTAGTAGTGGAGTTCACGAAGCTGCGCGGAACTACAGGTCGAGCAAGAGTCAGGCAACAAGTTTATGACTTACTCTATTGTAGCTGTTGGATGGGTCTCTTTTGAGTCTCACAATTCTACCGTGTCTCACAGTCGTCCACCGTGAGGCATGAGGCCAGAGAGAAGGATTTGTAGGATAGACTGACTTACACCCAGAGAGTGAGATTGTAAAACGAGTGTCAACTCACTCAATCCATGCCTGCAGTTCACTTAGAGGGTGCTGTCGAGAGAGCACAGCCCATTCATCCGAATTAAGTCTGCACTAACCTGTTAGCACCCCTAGAGTGCAGTACCACCCGGAAAAGTAGTGAGTTGACACTCTGTAACTGTTAAGCTGGTTCTGGCGCAGGCTGTATCCGGCTGTTGCGCTGTTGGCATTGTTTCCCAAATGGCATTGGCTACCAAAGTTCTCTATGCCTCTTTTACATGTCAACAACCCCACGACTCCACAGAATGAAGTTTTGGGCAACTTTGAGCGTCGTAAATGGATGGAAAGTAGAGATTTATAACGATGGCTACTTCATGCCTAGATGAAGCACAGCAAAAGCCCAATGTTAGCATCGGTTAACTAGCGCTGGATTTCTCAATGCAAGGCAGAAATTGAGCTCAGGTATGTGCTCAGACATAGCTAATGTCAGACATAGCTAAGAATTATTCACCAAGTACTCTTATGTACAATATAATTTGCTGCAATTTGATTGTAAATGCATGAAACCTCAGTACGGATTAAGCACTGTTGAAATCATAATGCTTACCTATCTGACAAAATTCCTGAACAAAAAGATCCAACAAGTACTCCAAAGAAGAAGACACTTAATGTAAAGGGAGCCTTCCATGCATCATCACACACCAAATTCCACTGTGAACACAGAAACCAGTAGAAAAGGTAAAGGTGAATAACACGATACATTGCATTGTACAATTTTAATTGTTATGAATGTGACCTATGATGGTGAACAGATAAACCTATAATGATGATATAAACACATGTGCACACTTCTCACACACTTCTCACATATTCATTATTAAGTGCCATTTACACTCACCTCAGTGACAATAGTGGACACATATCTGTCCTTGCTGAACACCCAGCCATCCACACAGCCCTCTGTGTCATTGCTGTAGACAGAGCCAAAGTCTTCCTGTTCAGTGTAGCGTCTGCAGCGACTCAGGATGGTCTCCCCTTTCAGCTCCTCAGTCGGGATGGACAGATTGTAGCCCAGTCCTCCATAGCTGCTGTTCAGGGATGGAACTCTGCAGTGATGAGGAGGAGTATCTCCCACGAAGACCATTGACAGGGACGTGTATCCATGTTGGACGTAATTAAGACTCAAGACAATGTAAATCAGTCTTTGAAAAGGACCCCACTCTCCTAATAAACGTGCAATGCTTTCTTCATAATCTTTCATCTTGGAATACCAATGAAAACTGGCCAGATGTCAGTAGAACCAACACACCTATAATATCCTCACCCAGGGAAAACAAGAAAAAAACTGACAGTGGACAGAAAGAGGAGGTGGAGTTTGGGTTCCAGTTTTCTGCCCCCCCTTGGGCGTTGCAAAAAAAAATAAAAAAAATGTCAGGGTCATTTCATGAAAAGTCTATACACTTGTTTTAACCTAGGTCTTAAAAACTGTTGAAAGTATAAACTGAAAATGAAAGAAAAAATTACACAACATACATTGTTTCTCTGGGCTTTATATGTGATTGAATTTAGTGGCATGGAGTCAAATAAGAAATCAGTCTTTGAAAAAGACCCCACTCTCCTAATAAATGTGCAATGCTTTCTTCATAATCTTTCATCTTGGAGTATCAATGCAAAGGGGCTAGATGTCAGTACAACCAACATAGTACCTACGTATAGTATCCCCAGCCAAGGAAAATCTGAAAAAAACTGGCAGGGGGCAGAAATAAGGGGTGGGGCTTATCTTTCCACTTTGGGCATTGCAAAATGGTTTTAGGATCATGCCATGACAAGCCCATACACGTGCTATAGCCTATGGTCTTAGAAGCTCTTAAAAGTATAAACTGAAAATTCAAGGAAGATGTACGCAACAGACATAATGAACTAATTTTTGGTTATATGAGCTTTACATCTGATCAAATCTAGTAGGCCTACATGGAGTCAATAAGACATGATACGTCTACATGTCAGGCAAGACAAGCTGGCTGAACTACATTACACAGATCTACATTCTTGTCAAAAACCATTGTTTCACCATCACGTAATCTTTCATCTTGGAATACCAATGAAAAGTGGCCAGATGTCAGTAGAACCAACACACCTATACTATCCTCAGCCAGGGAAAACCAGAAAAAAATGGCAGTGGGCAGAAAGAGGAGGTGGAGTTAGTTTGCATTTCCAGTTTTCCAGTTGTTCCAGTTTCAGGGTCACTTCAACGCAAGTCCATACAATTGCTTTAGCCTTGGTCTTATCTTAAAAATGAATACATGTATAAACTGAAAATTAAAGAAAGATTTACACAACAGCCATAGTATATACTGACTAATGTTTGGTTCTATGAGCTTTTTATGTGATCAATTTAGTGGCATGGAGTCAAATAAGAAATGATGCCCGTGCCCTACATATCAGGAGAAGCTGGCTGGACTACATTCCACAGATCTACATTCTTGTAAAAGAAAAACCCACAGTTTTACCATCATTTCATATGTCGTCAGACCGCTTCCATTCAAATTCAAACCAGGCATTAGTCGAGTGTATATAGAAATATATTATACATGCCAGAATGTTCTGCCAGAAACCAGTGGTCGTTTATACTAATTATGCTCTACCTGCTCATCATGCCGGAATAAAGGTACTTCTAGAATGGATCAGCCAGGGAAATGTCATGAATGCCATAATCGGTAACACTTTATAATAAGTACCCCTTTTTAAGCACAAGTTAAGCCTTAGTTAAGCCTCATTTTAACATTAGTTAACCCATAGTGAATCACGAGTTACGAGTTACGAGTATTATTTCTCATTTCTTAATCATTAACTACTACCATTAGTGAATGGTTTGTGTGTGCTGATGTAACTGTTCGCTAAGCAAAGTTAAGCCTTAGTCAAGCCTTATTTTAACATTAGTTAACCCTTAGTGAATCACGAGTTAGTCATTATGTATTTCTTGGTAATTAATACATACTGTTAATTAATGATTCGTTTATGGTGATTGAACTTTCTGCTAAGCATTAGTAAACCATCATTAAAATGTCAGATAACCCTCCTTTATTTATGAAAAAAACATTATCTCTTTGTTGTCTCCTACCACCTAACCATTAACAAGTACTATTAGGCATGTATGGTAATGGTTTGTAAACTCTTGCTTTAGCATCAGTGAAATCTTAATTAACCCTTTTGTAATAGTTAGTGTGTAATGACTGGTAACATGGCAAACAGTAAGTTGAGGCTCATGTGACTGCCTCTCATGGATGTTTCTGGACATTAACAAATGACTTGCTAAGCATTGGCATTGCTTATGCATTATCAAGGATATATAACCCATTACTTAAGTATATCTGGGGAACGGAAATGTGAGAAAGGTAAACAGTGACGTCACGCATAGATTCCCTTATTGCCAAATTTGATCTTTTCATGAATATTTTCTGGAGAGAAAAAACAATATTTACTAGTATGACCAAATGTTTGCAGCTAAAAATGTCTATTTCAGGAAATTACAAATGGCGGACCATGGAGAAGATCCCCCTTTTCATGTATGAAAAGTGCAATAATTTGATGGTGGTGGTTAGTATTTGTTTAAAAGGTAACATTTGTGAATGGGCAGCGTGGATTCTGAAGTGACACTGGGATTTCTGGAAAAACACCACAAAGTGATAAATTATGTGTTGTCCTGCTTTATTGAAATCTTACAGTGTTGATATTGCTGTACAAAACCTCTTCACTTCTTCCTTTTAAAATGGTATTGTATTTGTATAATTGAGGTGCAACAAACGTTTTACTGAACCAAAGCTTGTACATTCATCCAATTGAACATTTTAAAACATATTTACATTACATTAGTCAACTACTACTATATTACAGCTTGGGTTAAGCAGTTTGGTATTATTGTACTGTCCTGCCTCCAGAGGTCATTGGGCCTAGAAGGAGGAAATACCCGCATGCTCCTCTTTTTTAGCATTTCAGACAAAATAGCATAAAAGCCCTCTAGACTGCATGCCAGAGTCTTGGCTGGCCACTATCGCCTGTCTCTATATCATTCATACCTTTCCCACTGGCCTTGGGTCTACCTTCTGATAAGCACTTTTCTACTGCGCAAGGTTGAGACAGACTGAAGTACAAACTGAAACAGCAGCATACAAACATCGACACTAAGAAAAAACAATGGCCCTTACAACAACCAGTATTAGAGAAATGACCTAATAATTGCCTCTGTTGTTAACTTGGTTATGCCTCTGACAGTGGTAAATACTGTATGTCTGCAATGAAATACAGACCATGTATGATTGTAATGTACAAAAGCATGATGTGGATGACTCAAAGCCAAACATTACAGTAGCATCAAGCCTTTCGGGCTCTCTGAAATTTAGACAGTAATTGCAAGGCAAATGATGCAGACAACTTTGAAAGTGAGCCAAGGTCTTTGGCACCAAAGCTGCTGACTGAGAAGTTATCAACAGCAACAGGTGGTCATGCTAACACATCTGCCTCTGGGAATCAGGGTCAACTGTTGGTGTCAGGCTGCCCCAGATAATCATCAAATGGAGACAACCAGCTACCAGCACGTAGCATAACAAAGGAAGATACCCACCATCCCCCATGCATTTCAACACTTTAATATGACCTGGGTGAATGAGAATCTTCACAGACATGTCTCTGTTTCAATAGAATTTACGGTTTGATTAGCTATTTAATTTGCTGAAATTCCTATATACCTTGAAAACATGGTTATACATGTATACATATACAGTTTCCACAGCAATGATTGGGGTACAGTATAAATCAGTATAAATAGCCTATACGTAATCTAGCAATGACAATAATGTGTCTCATCAAACTTTGACAACAGCATCTTCTGGTCCTCTTGTAGGGGTCAGCTCATCGCCGTTCCTCAACTGCACATCTCCTCCCAGACTGTTTCTATCACCAGACTTTGCCTTATGACAGCAACTTGGGGAGAACAAACATCAACATAACTTCAGCTTAAATGATCCCATGTTAAAAATGACAAAACAAAGACTAGAAGTCAGTCAGATATGCGTTTGTCCTGAACCTGGCCTCAGTGAGGTGGGATGTGCATACTCTGAAAATGTCAAAACAACAAATGGAAATAGCTTTCACAGAAGTACACTATACTCACCACTGTAGAGGTTTGACTTGACTAATGAGTTCTGGGAGTTTTTCACCTTTTGTCTCTGGTAACAACAGGCTCAGACCACCAGAGAAGAGAGAGATTGTGCCCATCAAAATAAATGGTAGTATCTTGTTATATGTACCTAAAAGTAAAAAAATAAAAAATAAAAACAGTATTATGTATGGGTGTATGTATATGTGTATGTATTGAAGACAAAATGATTAGCTTGTCTCCTGAAATTAGACATTTCTCTTGAGTTCTCTGTAAATAACCACTATTAACAAGTTTATGTTATTCTGGAAACAAATACATTATGGAGATAATGTCCAATAAATAGAATTTCGATCTCTTTTTTTTACTCTTTCTACTGTACCGAGTTTAAACAAAATATTAGGCCCCTCAAGTACAGTACCCTTTCTTAACCAACATCGACTTTGATTAGTCATTAACTAGGTTAGCACGTGTGCTCCTAAAAATTGTCGGCTTCAAATTGTTCTAGTTTAAGAAACTTACCGATATGGGCTACGTACGGCGAGGAGGCACTGCCAATTCTGGCGGCCATGGAGAAGACACCCAATCCCATGTTTCGTACAACAGTGGGTAAGAGTTCCGTGGAGTAGAGATAAACAAATGTATACGCCCCAGTCACAACTAATCTTCCCATCATTGCCAAGGTGATAGTCAACCCACTGAGACCTGGGGGAAGAAATAAATGGAGCACAAGATGAGTGATGGGATAGTGATGAGCATCAAACATGGCTGAAGATAGGAGGGACCCAGCTCTTGTATGTGTTCCCCATTTACAAACTACTTGAGTGAGTAGTTACACAATCCAAGTGTAGTTACTGAAAATGTAATGTGGTGATTTTCTATGCAGATAACTAGAATGCACTCTGAGAGTGCAGACCTCCGCCTTCTGACCTCTGCCTTCTGCCTTCCTTTGGTCTTAGAAGCTGGAATGTCAACATTTGCCCTGTCTCGCAGTTCAATTTTGTCTAAATTTCTCTAAACTTTGTAGCAATGGTGAAAAAACGTTTAGAAAATCCTGGTTCCAATTCGGGATCCGGATCACCACCAGAATGATCACTTGTTCCTTGGGTCATTTCCAACAACTCCACCAAGTTTCATCCATATCCATTCATATGTTCTTGACAAACAAGCAGACAGACAGATAAACAGACGGACAAACCAACACGACAGAAAACATAACCTCCTTGGCGGAGGTAAAAACAAAATGGGCGCTATATCAAAATACTGTATCAATGTGATGCCAAAGTGCTCCTGCAGAGTTATCACACCTTTCATATAATGTCTGTTTTTTATCTGCATAGAAAATCACATTTGATTTTGTGTTACCATACTTGGAGCAGGTAAGTTAACTAGTCAAGCAAACGTATTTAAATAGGGAAAATGTGGGAGAGCTTGGTCACTTCTAATTTCAGCTCCATTTGATAGTCGGTGACTTGCTGAGCAAACAAAATGCTATCAAAATAGCGTGGAGCTCAGACTGATTGCAGACACAATGTCCAAAGAGGTATGTATGCCATGAACTTGTTTCAGATCAGAGAAGAACATATCAGTTCGGAAACATGGTGGACTGTTCCTTTAATGTGGTGTTTCTGTAAGCTTCATATACACACCATCAGGCACAAGCTGGATAAGCAGCAGCAAAGCACCTCCAAGAAGGAGAGTGAATGGCAACACGAACCGTCGAGGAGCGTAATGTGCGATGAACCACACAAAAGCATAAGCAACAAATTCTGTGGCAGCAGAAATGAGGCAGTTGAGATACGGATCCCCATCCAGATTGGAGGTGTTAAAGGACAGGCCATAGTATGCCAGGGATATGCTTATCCTGTAGAAATACACACATTATTTGGAGACCAGAGACAACAAATGAATAAGACATGGCAACATGTTAGCCTTGCAAATGATTGGCTCTACTACAGTAGTCTAGCCTTGCTCTTCTGTGGAGTGTCCAGATTGGTGGGATTTTGATCGCAACGCCCCCCATCTAATCTAATCAGAAAACATCCAATAAGCGAATAACCGCCCCACGTGGGGGAGAAAGGGGGAGGACGCTCGTGACGATGACGAAAACGTCTACGCCAATGGCTCTGGTCTGCGCTATGTTGTTGTTGTCAGCGATTGGGTGAGAGCTGTCAAATCATTTCAAACCATAACTCAGTACAAACTTCCGGCTTCCTGCAATCGCGTCAGATCACACAACTTTCAGATCATGAATACGAAATGAAATTTTAGTATTATGGGATGGTCAGGACCAGGCTAGCAACATGTAGCATAAGTGTAATAAAACAGTTAAGCAAAACAAAAGCATACAGAAAAACACAGTCAACACATAGTACTAAAGGTAACTTTAAAGAAATCTCTAAGAAAAATTAAAAACTTCACTAACCAAATTATGATGTTTATAAGTGTGATGTTCCTCATATTTGCTTTTTTTAGGAGATCAAGCCAAGTGCTCTTGATCTCACCGCTGGGTTTGTGCTCAGATTCCTGGAAAAATAATCAATCAACCATGGAGATATTATGAGACATCGTTAGATACCAGCTCTAAAAATTTTACTCCCTCTCTACTTACCAGAGGTTGTGTTAATACTAAGCACTAATCACTCATTTTCACGTCTAAGGACTTATGTTTAGGCTGCAGTCTAGTAATCACATGCTCTAGATCAGGGGTGTCAAACATACGGCCCGCGGGTCGCATCCGGCCCGGATGTAAAAAAAAAAAAAAAAAAAACTTTTTCAAAGAAATAACCGAAATGCGCAATTACGCCACTGGGGGCAAAATCAAGACCTGCATGACATTAACCCAATGGTCCTCTCTCTCTCTTATACTGTATATGTAGAAAAGTGCACATCATACTTCTATTATAAATGGTGAATTTGTACTGTGACAGGCATTTGATAAAGCTCATATATAGACCTCATACATTGAGATCAAATGTTAATACTTTTTATTTGTATTGTATAGGTATTGGTTATAATTATTTGTTATTTGCATTGGTTCATATTGAGCTGAAACGGGATGTTAAAGTGCGTTAAAATGCAGCAAATTACATCTAAGAAATACAACATTTTCTGGGGGAACACCCCCCGACCCCCCGCCAAAATGAACTGTCCCCTATTTTATTCATTGACAGTTGGCCATGAATGAATGAAATCAATGAAATTTTGCATAGGATTATCAATATTGCTTTGCTTTCTACATATTCAACACACTTTTAAAACATGCTGAAAAGATAACACGCTTTAAAGATATCCAATGCAACTTTGACATAAACACACCGATGTAAACAACTTTATGGCGGCCTCTAGTGGTTCTGCCGAAAATGTGCATTGAACTAAATTAGACAGACATTGGCTTCGAGATTATGTGCGAATTAAATTTCTTCGTCTTCTGTAATTAGCCAGATTCCCTTCCTTGCATTCAGCTCTCTCCACTTCTAAGGGGCTTTATCAGCGATTCTCCCCCTTGCTTATGAGTTCGCTGCTTCGTCTATTCACTTCACACAACTGCAATCACGTTTGCACTTCCTTCAGATGGATACTATTATTTGATCCACTCGTTCCCGGCAGATATCCCCGTCTTTATTTCACATTTCCAGTAACTATATAGTACCTGTACATTAGGAGAACGAGGAGACAAAGGGCTATTGCTTATTTTGTTGTAATAATAAAGATTTGATTTCCAAGTCGAGGTGACAAGACGCGTTTTTATCTTGTGTGGTGTTGAAAGTGAAAGTGGACACCCATAAGCCGGCTAGAGATCACGTTTTGTTTCCTCTTGATCGGCAACAACATTTTTTGCCTCGCTCGACTGATTGTGTCCTTTGACATCAAGTAAAATGTGCGCCATCAGATTTCAACTCGTAGGCCTATACATATGTGTAGCTTTGTAAACTAAAACGAGGCGGCGTGGACTTTGAGAATGCTAATGCATATATCCCAGTGCAGTGAATGAGTGATAAAATCCACATATTTGCTCTTTTGGCGTTCGGCTCTCTCCCGTTTTGAAGCCCTTTTCCAATGTTCACATAAGCGAATTATTTGCCTGTCCAAACCTTTCATCTCAATTACTGTAGCTCGTGATTTATTTGCAGTCCCATTCGTTGTTTTCGCTGCATGCCAGCGTGATATTTTGCAATCAGCTAGCCAGTAGCCAGCTTTCAGCGAGCTGCTGCTGCTTAGTTAGCAAACGAAGGGGATGAATGGGTCTCTCATTCGTTCCACGCATACACCATAGAAATCTAGACGCCCCTAGCGGCCACAAATTCCACAACAACAAAGGGCGCGGCGTCTTGAGGCAAAACTGCAAGTGCTGTTTCGGAGCAGAACCACCAGATGGTGATGGAAATATTCCCATTTTCGCCATAACGGGTCAGTCAAGCAAAACCCTGAGTTCCAAGCCATTTCATGACTATGAAAAAGTTGCATAGTGTTTCTTTAAGGTTGTTGTTTTTTTGTGATGATGTTACTAATGCGGCCCGCTTGAGGTCCACATGGGTTGTATGTGGCCCCCAGACCAAAATGAGTTTGACACCCCTGCTCTAGATATACTCCAGTCCAGATGAATCTGACTTCCTCTACACTATATGAGGTGGGTTGAACAATGGCAACATTTAATGATTCCCGACAAAATTCTGTCAGATATGTCTTTTCAGTGCAAAGCTTTAGAATGTCGAAGACCGGTCGTGCTGTATGACTGATTTATGTTTGAAATAGTTTCTGACGTCCCAGACAGAAATGGGCCAAAATCATGTGGTCTGACCAAGGCATTAGTATCTGAGGTGAGCTCCTGCTGGAAGATGTCCTCTGGGGCAGTGATGCCGTTCCTCTTGGCAGCAGCTCGAATGACGGCCTCTGCCTCCTGCAACCGGCCCTGAGTGATGAGCCAGCGGGGAGACTCTGGTATGAACCTGAGGGGAACAGAGAAAAAGCTAAAATTGGTGAACATAAAGTAGTCTCTAGTCATCCTTATCCTTTTACAGTAACAAAGAACAAACAGCGCCTATAACATGCCTCCATAGATTAGATAAATTGTAAGACTCTGAGGGGAACAGAACCACAAGAGACTTATGTGGAAAATTAGCCTTGTAAAATAAGCATTGACAACCCAATTGAATTAATTCAAGCAATTTTCATTTTAATATTATATTCACTGCTAAACTGTTTTTTTTTAATTATTGTTGAGAAGAACAGGCTTAGAGCGCTCAGGAGACAACAGATGACATTGCTCATTTTTTTCTGGGTGAGGTCAATTACTTTTTTTGCACATATATTTTATTTATTATGAACATACAAATATTCTTGATGGATATTCTTGATGATTTTGTTACCCTGGTGTGTGTGTGTGTCTGTGTGTGTGTGTGTGTGTGTGTGTGTGTGTGTGTGTGTGTGTGTGTGTGTGTGTGTGTGTGTGTGTGTGTGTGTGCGTGCGCGTGCGCGTGCGCGTATGTGTGTGCGTGTGTGTGCGTGCACGTGTGTGTCTGTGTGACCTACCAAAAGAGGGGGATATATAAAAATCCGACCAGAGACAGTCCTATCTGCAGCAGCATCCGATCCCGAATGAAGTATGCAAAGAGAGGCAGGATGGCATAGCCAGAGGCGTAGGCAAGACCGTACCCAAGGATCCCAAAACTCTCACGTGCTGATTTAATGAGTATCTCAGAGCCTAATGGTCAGAGAAAAAAGAAGTAATCCAAGGAATAAAATAGTTTCACATAGTTAGCGGTCTGTATGTAAATAAATGGGATAATAAATGTCAAGGCTTATCAACGATTTTGAAATGTGCTGATTCAACTGTGAGCAATGCTGACGTACCAAGTACAAAGGAAGCACCATTACAAGAAGTGGCCATTACTGCTAAACCAAAGTAAACCACACAGAACATTTCCCAGCTATTAGAGAAAGCCAGAATGAAGCTGAGGACAACCTGCAAGACCTTTGCTGTGACTAAAGTGATCTTCCTGCCATACCTGTGAAGAGATGACAAAAGGAATTAAATTAGTAAAATTGTGAGGCTTTGTTTACAAAAGTTACTTTTACAATATCAGAGTGTCATTGAAGAAACATTGCACAAACTCCATGTGGCATATAATGACTGTCTGAGGATATTGCTGAAAAAGCCTAGGAGTTGCAGTGCTAGTAAATTATTTTGTGACTCAGGACTTTGTACTTTACCTGGTCTCTTGAGGAACCTAATGTTTAAGTTCATGTGCCGTCTGGCTAAGTCTAAAAACTGTATTATAATGATTCTAACAAGCTCCAGATGCAGCTCTATCCGATATCAATCATATATGTGGAAGCATTGGTATGGCTGCCTTTTAAGACTGTCATGACAGATATGTTTGTATATGCTTAGGCATTATTGCTTGTTGTTTTTTTTCATGCCTATTTTATATGTTATTGTTTTTTATGTATAATATGATGTGTGTCTGCCTATTGGGCCTAAAGCCTGTAATAAAGTTCATATATATTATCAGTCCCAGTACAAGAGACAGAATATTGGGTGGGCCCTGTACCCCCACATTTGGGCTTGCATGCACGGGGACCCCGGTTGAGTCCGGCCGGGGTCATTTCCTGTCTCTCTGTCCCACTAGCTTCCTGTCTCCATCTCACACTGTCCTGTCAAATTAAGGCATAAAAGCCCCTTAAAAAAGACAGGATATTTGGCAGTGTCGGGAGTCCATGCTGCTTAAGATTGGACTTAGAAGTTCCCCTTCTTTCTTGATGTTTTAGAGAAGATACATTGCGCTATACAATAAATGGAACAGGACCTTTTGAGACGCCCTTTAGAGTTGATTGAGGATTCTGTAACACTGTTACACGTTTATGACTTATTCTATTGTAGCTGTTGGATGGGTCTCTTTTGAGTGTTTCACCATTCTACAGTCTTCCACCATGAGGCCAGAGAGAGGGATGGGGGGAACTATAGACTGACTTGCACCAAGAGAGTGAGATTGGCTAGCAGCACCTTCCCTCTCGTAACTTCTGCTAACCCACTGCGTATAGCTGGTTCTGTAACTGTGATAAGTCCACTGTAGGTATCTGTTAAATCTGCAAAGTTAAGCCTTTGACAACCACATTCCTTTCTGGTTTGGCGATAACCCTGGTGGACAGGTTCTTCAGCCATTTCTGAACTGACCTGGTCTGGTCTGATTTCTGGGGGTGTGGTAGCCTGGCTCTCACCACAACAGGGTTGTGTCTCTCGAAAACGTAGATGCTAGGTAGTTAGCAGCTAGGGTAGTTCCAGATGGGAAATAACATTGCAATCAAACAAAGAAGCCAACATAAGATAGCAACTATGGTTTTGAGAAACACATGTTGTTAAACACAGCTCCGCAAGTTCCACTCACAGTGATCTGGCACCCCACTACCTTGCCGACCTCCTCCACTCCTATGACCCCTCAAGATCACTGCGGTCCTCCTCCAAGGGCGAGCTGGTCATCCCCCACACTAGACTCAAGCTCCACCAGTGACAGAGCCTTTCATGTGGCTAACCCACTCCTCTGGAATAACCTACCCAGCCACATTCAGAGCAGTGCAGTGTCTTAGTGACTAAGAATTATTCACCAAGTACTCTTGTGTAAGATATAATTGGCTGCAATTAGAATGTTAATGCATGAAACCTCAGTGCGGGTTAGTCACTGTTGAAATCATAAGGCTTACCTATCTGACAAAATTCCTGAACAAAAAGATCCAACAAGTACTCCAAAGAAGAAGACACTTGATGTAAACGGAGCCCTCCATGCATCATCACACACCAGATTCCACTGTGAACACAGAAACCAGTAGAAAAGGTGAAGGTGAATCACAATATAGCACATCGTACAATTTTAATCGTTATGAATGCGACCTAGGTGAACAAATAAATAAAACCTATGATGATATCAACACATACCGTACAAGGTGCACTTTTTAATACTTTTCATATATTTATTAATTAGTACCAACTGGGAATTAAATGCCATTTACACTCACCTCAGTGACAATAGTGGTCACATATCTCTCCTTGCTGAACACCCAGCCATCCACACATCCCTCTGTGTCATTGCTGTAGGCAGAGCCAGAGTTTTCCTGTTCAGTGTAGCGTCTGCAGCGACTCAGGATGGTCTCCCCTTTCAGCTCCTCAGTCGGGATGGACAGATTGTAGCCCAGTCCTCCATAGCTGCTGTTCAGGGATGGAACGTTGCAGTGATGAGGAGGAGTATCCGCCACAAAGACCATTGACAGAGACGTGTATCCATGTTGGACGAAATTAAGACTCAATAAAATGTAAATCAGTTTTTGAAAAGGACCCCATTCTCCTAATAAATGTGCAATGCTTTCTTCATAATCTTTCATCTTGAAATACCAATGAAAAGTGGCCAGATGTCAGTAGAACCAACACAACTATAATATCCTCAGCCAGGAAAACCAGAAAATAACTGGCAGTGGGCAGAAAGAGGAGGTGGAGTTCGTATTTCCAGTTTCCTGCCCCCTAGGGTGTTGCAAAAAAAAAGTTTCAGGGTCATTTCATGACATTTGCTCTAGCCTAGGTCTTAAAAACTGTTAAAAGTGCTAACTAAAAATTAAAGAAAGATTTACACAACAGACATAGTATACACTGACTAACGTTTGGTTCTATAAGCCTTTTATGTGATCAATTTAGTGCATGGAGTCAAATAAGAATTGATACCCCTATCAGGAGAAGCTGGCTGGACTACATTCCATAGATCTACATTCTTGTCAAAAAACACAGTTTTACCATCATTTCATGTGACGTCAGACCGCTTCAATTCAAATTCAAACCAGGTATGAGTGGAAAGGCCAGTGTGCTTTCCTGTACTGTGGCATGTTGGGTGGGAGCATCAGGAAGAATGCTGGACGAATCAGGAAGAATGCTGGACGCCTTGACAGGCTGGTGAGGAAAGCTGGTTCTGTTGTTGGCACAGAACTGAAGGTGCTCACTGATGAGAAGAGAACACTGAGCAAACTTGACCCTATCCTGGACAACATCCACCCTTTGCACCCAGTCTTCAGGATGCGCACACAGTGGGCAACATGTGGATTCACGGCTCTTCAAGTGATACTTGACCCTGGATCTCTTCCTAGTGAATTTGGCACCTAGACACTTTGGACACTTTTCCAGTTTTTGATCGTGTGTGTGTGTGTGTGTGTGTGTGTGTGTGTGTGTGTGTGTGTGTGTGTGTGTGTGTGTGTGTGTGTGTGTGTGTGTGTGTGTGTGTGTGTGTGTGTGTGTGTGTGTGTAGGCTATAAGTGGGATAGGGAGATCTGACCCTGTGAATATATGTTATGGTGAATATTTGTGAATATACTGTATGTGCAATTTTGTGTGTAATGTCCTTGAGTCTTCTTCTGTATTTATTCATGAACAAACCCCAACTCCATAGAAGTTGGGACACAAGGTAAATTGTGAATAATAACAAAATACTGCCATTTTCAAAATGTCTGATTCTTACATTAGATGGAGAATGGCACAAAGAAAACATATCAGCCATCAAAACTGACCAAAATTAGTGGATATTCGTGAAAATGTAAAAACAATACGTCTCAAAAGAGTTGGGACAGTGACAATAAAAGGCAGCAAATGTCGAGGAAGACTAAAAACAAAATAAAAGACAACACTTAACAGTTAAATACATTAACCGATGAGATGACTTTATTTAAAAAACAGTGTTAATTCCTATCTAGGACATGATTTCACCAGCTTAAATGGTGGGTGTATTCCTTGTTATGTTTTGCAATGTTTTCCTTTCTGTAGTGCTTTCAGTGTGACAGGTCTTGACCAAAAGCCCACCATTTTATCACCTTCTGGTCCTTATGATGGAGTTAAACGGTTAAAACATAGTAGAGAATGCAATTTGTCCTAGCTAGTGGCTGATCTCTCCCCAAAATACGGTGCATGAGTGGCTTTTCATGATGTTTAAAGCCCATTTATATCATTCAGCACTGTATTTAACTCTACAGATGAGTGATAACAACTTAACCAATGCACTACTGCACCCCCATGCCATAATGGAGGCTGACTTTTGAAGTTAGCACTAACACAAGATGGATGATTTTCACTGTTGCACAGGCTGTGCAAGACTCTAATATTTCCAAAAAGAATGGACTTCTGCACTGTAAGCAAAGGACAGTTTCCCATGTATTCTGGGTCTATTTCAAGTGAGCTTGGGTGCATAGGAGAATGTTTAAACCCCTCTATATCATTTGCATACATGAAGCATTCTTAATATGGCCAATTTTCAAAAGCTGTAATTCTTTGAGTGCTACAGTGAGACTACAGCCAATATCTATTTCATGATGTCATGAATCTAAACAACAATTGTCTCGGATGCTAAACATGACTATTAAACGGCTTGCTGATCAAGAATGGCATTTCCCGCGTCAGGTCGAAGATAATCAAAGACATTCTCATCGCAATGGCCTTTGCCATTCACTCATCGTTTCAATCTCTCCAACTTTGCCTATGTTCACCGTGCAACTACCCTGACATGACAATAGGTATCCTATATCTTCCAACTACACATACAACGACACGGCAGCGCTTTTCATGTTGTAGTTTTTCACAGTAAACTTTACTGTCCCGACATGGTAATACGCAACCTGTAGGCTATTACCGTGTAACACACCAAGAACACAAAAAATGCTTTAGTCCTCCGAATTTGAACACATCTCACCACAAAAACACGCAGTGCGAACCACACAGTGTCCCTGAATGACATGCAGGACAGATAGGGGGGCACCTACATATTGCTGCTTCTCAAGCGCACGGCACATTTCAATCAAAACTAAGTCATAGGACCACCTAGGCTACATAATACTCCTCGTAATAGTAATAATGAATGTTGCTGAAATTACAATAATAGTCATTCACAAAAATATCACATGCAACAGAAATACTTCGGCCACAACTATGATTATCTGTAGGCCTAGGGGCGACATCATTTCACGTTCTCCTTCGAGCTTTACGCTGCAGCCTTATGAGGCCAGCAGATGGCACCAGTCAATCATATATAGATTGGAGACATGTACAACATGCAAAAGGTGTAATGCAAGAGTGTTCACATCGCCACATCTGCGCTGACCGTCGTTGCGCTGTAACGACAGACTTGAAGAATACGGGCACCTGTAAAAGACGCAGTAAAATATTAGTATTTCATTTGTCAATTCAATTGTCAATGTATGAATATGAAAGGGGCAGATATGGGACACAGTTCTTTAGTGTAGCGCTCCCACTGCAATAGCCTAGCAGCAATTTGTCAGGTAATTCATGACTGTAGGCCTATCTGTATCTGAGTTGTAGGACTTCGAATGTGTCACCGCCCCTTTGTGGCCACATTAGCTCAGTTGCTTGATTGATATGTGACATGTGGGATTATTGAGGGAAGAAACATTCGTGCCGTCAGTATTTGTTCTTTATATAATTGAAAAGCACGGTGTGGTGCATACTGTGCATTGTGGTGCATATCTTTTGTGTCTTCTTTGACAAACTGACCGATTTATTTTTTTCACATGTTCTTACACACATATTGATTACCATGGTGCCCTATGTAATAACACTTCACTTTGATGTGAATTATTTCCAGATGTACATCGTGAAATGTTATTCTTCTTTTTTGGACGCATACAGCTGTGCGCCGTGCACCTTGTTAACTTGTCACGGTGATTGCACAGTCAACATGCAAAGAGATGAGAGACATGCAAAAACAGGTCTATGAGAAGTCCCATTGTGAAAATGGTTTTCTTTAATTATCTTCGAAATGACACAAGTATGATCATTCTTGTTACGCATGTCGTTCCATGACCAGGTGTAGCGTCCGACACAATTGTTGTTTTCCTCGCACGACACCAGCGGCGTCGGCACAGTCCGAAATCTGTAAAACCTGTTCTGGCTGCGAAAAAATGAATTGAAGTGAATGGGACCGTAAAGTCCAGAGTAGCTGCGGGTAGCTGCGGGTAGCTGCGGGCTGCTTGACACCAGTACGAGAAGGGGGGGCCAAGGTGGAAAGCGATTACGGACGCAATTACCAGCTACATTGCGACCGACATGCTTCCAATATACTCAGTGGAAAAGACAGGTTTCCAACAGTTGATTAAAGTTTTGGATCCCCGCTACAAACCCCCAAGCCGCAAATATTTTAAAGATGTTGCGCTCCCTCACCTGTATAATCTCACTCGGCAGAAGGTAGCAACAGAGTTGAAAGAAGTCGATTTTTATGCTGCCACCATGGATCTCTGGTCTAGTCGCACCATGCAGCCGTATATGAGCCTTACGGTGCATTATGTCAGCGAAAGTTGGAAAATGCGAAGTGTGTGTCTACAAACGTCATACTTCCCGCAGTATCATACAGGCGAAAGCATTGCGCTTGAGTTAAAGGATGCACTCGGGTCCTGGGGGCTTACTGAGGAGCGACTGAGCTGTGTCACGACAGACAGCGGCTCCAATGTTATCAAAGCCATGAAGGACAACAACTGGCCAAACCTGAAATGCTTTGGACATCGACTCCACAATGCCATAGGTATGTTTGTTTGCTAAGATGAATATATTACAGCAAAAAAGCTTTCTGAATTGTGTGTGGTACAGTAGGCTATATTGGTATTTGGGTCAGTGGCACATCAGGGTGTTTACCTCAGCTAATTAGACATACTGTAAATTGTATGGGTTTTAAGATTATTTAGGAAACATTTATTACAAGTATAGGCAGCCTACTAACTCCATTTACAAATTAATTAATTAATGGCCATTAGCTGTGGCTGTAGACTGCCACCTGATGTCTGAGCTACATTGTTACCTTTACTGTATAAGTGAGATCAAGGATTATTATTATTATCTCTGAATGACAAATTTAAATGGACCACAATGTTTTATGTGGGTAAAATAATGGATCTAAGCTGTATGTGGTGTACATATTCATATGTTAAAAAAAATGTATAATGTTTTTTTTTTTTCTCCTTTATTCTTTGCTGCAGTGAATGGTGTTAAAGATGAGAAGACGGACCGTGCCATTGGATTGTGCAGAAAGGCTGTTTCTGCCTTTTCCTACAGCTGGAAAAAAAGAAGGGATATGGCAGAGCTTCAGGTTGAGCTGGGCCTTCCTCCTCATCAGCTGGTCACAGAGTCCCCAACCAGATGGGGTTCACGCCAAAAAATGATTGAGAGATTTCTTGAGCAAGAGAAGGTCATAAGCCGAATCTTGGCTGGTGACCGCAAAACCCGACACCTCGTGCCAGCTTGGCAGGATTTGGAGGTGCTGGAGTCCATAGACAAAGCTATAAAACCACTCCAGGAATTCACAGATGCACTCTCGGGGGAGTCCTATGTTAGCGTGTCATGTGTCAAGCCAGTACTTCATCTGTTCAGGACCAGTCTCCTGCAGCCACAGGAGGGTGACTTGCGCCTCACCACCACCATCAAGGGCAAGATCCTGAACTACCTGGAGGAGAAATACAGGGAACCAGAGAATTATGAGCTCTTGGACATGGCATCGCTATTGGACCCAAGATTTCGCACCACCTACATCACCCCAAGCAAATTGGATGAAATCAAGATGAGGGCCATCAATGAGATTGCGGAGCTAGGCTCAGAGGAAGAGCACCCTGCTGTGCCGCAGTGCGAAAAGAGCCCGCCAAAGAAGAAGACTTTAGCGGCCTTCTTTAAGAAAGCAGCACCTGCTGCTGGGTCACAGCAGTCAGTCAGGCAAAAAATTGGAGGTGAGCTCACCTCCTACTTGCTGGGTCCTGAGGTGGACCCAGACATCGACCCCCTCGATTGGTGGAAGCGTCACGAGCCCGATTACACACGGCTCAGTCGTCTGGCCAGAAAGTATCTTGCCATTCCAGCGACTAGCGCCCCATCTGAGCGGGTTTTTAGTGTGGGCGGGGGTATTGTCACCTGCAACCGAGCTTGCTTGAAGCCTGCTGTTGTTGATAAGCTCATTTTCCTTGCGAAGAATGTTTAACACACACACACACACACACACACACACACACACACACACACACACACACACACACACACACACACACACACACACACACACACAGTTCTCTCTCACACCCCCCCCCTCTCTCTCTCTTACACACACACAGAGCACTCTCTCTCTCTGACACACACACACACACACACATACACAAACACAGCACCACGCCCACAGAGCCCTCCTCTCTGTCTCACGCTCACACACACAGAGCTACCTCTCTCCCTCTCTCACCACACACACACACCACACACACACCACACACACCACACACACACACCACACACACACACACACACACACAGCTCTCTCTCTCTTACATACACACACACACACAGCTACCTCTCTCCCTCTCACACACATAGAGCGCTCTCTCTCTCGCTCTCTCTCTCTCTCTCTCTCTCTCTCTCTCTCTCTCTCTCTCTCTCACACACAGCCACATAGAGAGCGCAACAAGAGTTTTTTTTGTTTGTTTTCATCTTCTGTTGTTTAATATGGAATGAAACTTGCTGTTCTTCAAAGCTGCTGTTTGTTGTTTTGTTTTTTCAAAAGTCTGAACTTTTTTTTTATTTTTTTAGTTAGATCTTCTGTTGAGATGTTCGAAGATTTTTTTTAGGGGTGAATCGCCCAGCCCTAATGTAGCCTATAAGTTGCCATTGGGAAATGCGCTGTTCACTATTATTTTTTAAAAGGCACCCGTGTGCGATGACCCTTCTTGTAGGCCTATTCCTTGCATTGTAGGCTATGCCTTAGTCCACAAGAACTCCAAACGGCCAATAGGCTAATGTTAAAGCATATGTTGTGAGCACACTCCAAATAGCGCCATGGCCCATGGCGCACGAAGTGCAGTGCAGTCAGGGGGATCAGAAAACAACACAGCGCATCGTGTCATTCTTTCTCTATCTGTGTGAATTGGGCCATCGTTTTGTGTTTTTGTAAAATGCAGGTGAAAAGCAGTTAGTTACTTGGCCTTAATGTGACTGCGTGTGTGACTGCGAGGCAAGGACTCTCGGATGCCAGCGCTCCACACTCGCGCCCAACAATACGCGTGGATCGGCCACTTTACGCACACAGAGAGAGGGTGGATAAACAGTTGCGCAGAGGAATAGGCACCTGCGCTTAATGTAGGCCTATCTTACTGAGGGAATCGAAATCTTGTCACACTGAAAATGCCTTCGCGCTTACCATTCACCACCCATTGCTCTTCATTGATGGTGATGTGTAGACCGACATTTGGTTACTGCATTTAATGGGGTGGATTTTGGGGATATGATTGTGTTAACAGGTCTTTTCCGACGTTGAAGGACTTTGAATGTGCCATGTTTACAGACATTAACGGCCCCTTCCATAGGTCCCTTCCTGCGCGTCTTTATGTACAACGGCAATAATGGCAGTTCCACCCGCTTACGTTGCGCGTAAAGACGCGTGCAGACTGGAAAATTAAATAAACATTCTGATATGTTTTATTAATTCTCAAGCGTAATTTCAGTTATCATTTCAAGCAGCATTTAACTGCAATCTGCCTGGCCATGACCTGTTGAAAGTGTTGCGTTGCCCATGAGCGTGAGAATGACTTCGCTTGCCGTTCTGGAAAAAAGATGTGATGGGTGGTTATTATATAGCCTAGGGCTATATTCACCGGGGATTGAACTCACGCCTCCGATAAGGAATCGGCAAACGTGTATGGAATTCCGACATTCTAACCACTCACCCACCAACGGCGCTTCCATAATAGCCTAGTGGTAGGCTATAGCGTACAATATTAAACATTATATGCAAAACCTACAAATAATACATGGCGGATTGTAATGTCGCATTTGGTAACTGCAGTTGAAGAGGGGTGAAGTCGGGGACATGATTGTGTTGACAAAGATTTGTGGACTTTGATAGATGTAGGCTATAGCCTGAATTTGACAGGCACTGTGTGGTACAGCGTCACTGCTTTGTGACAAATGCACCCGAGCTGAGGCGAGACACTCCGAGCATTTCCGACAACTTCATCGTGCGTCTGAACTTACTTGGTTGGAATTTCATCGCACTTACTTCGTACCTACATCGGACCACCTTGGTCTGAGGGTTTCGAGAAATCATAGTTGTTGGTTAGTTGTTGTGTCGGACTTCGTTCGGACTTACTTGGTCCGAAGGCTAATTTTGGTCGGATTCGAGAAATCCACCCCTGCTTTGCTTCAATACAAAAGAGTATACAAAAGCAGGGAAGCCGATAAGGGGGGACAAAGGGGTCAGTTGCCAAAGGCCCAGGGAGATGGGGAGTCAGTCCATAATTTGATCCTTGTTGAATTGAATGTATTGGGTGGGGTGCCCTATCAGATGTCTTTGTCCTGGGCCCAGCCAAAGCTGTCAGTGGCCCTGTACAAAAGAGTATTCAATACAAATGAGCATCACGACGGAATAAAGGTATTTCTACAATGGATCAGCCAGGGAAATGTCATGAATGTCATAAGCTCATTCTGCTAACGTTTGGTGTTGAATGTCATACAGTTGTGTACCTTTCATAGAACATCATACGTGTAGTTTAGTAACAAATTTGAAAACTATGACCTGGGTGAATGAGAATCTTCACAGACATGTCTCTGTTTCCATAGAATTTGCTGTTTGATTAGCTATTTACCTAATTTGCTGAATTTCCTATTTACCTTGAAAACACGGTTATACAGGTATACAGGTACAGTTGCAGCAGTTGTTGATGTCCTGCTTATTTTTTGACAATTATTCTTCACACCTTTCCTTGAGGAAATGCGCGTTTTCCACAGCAATGATTGGGGTACAGTATAAATCAGTATAAATATACGTAATCTAGCAATGACGTATTAAATGCAGTTATGTACCATAATATTGAACCTGTCCATGTATCAAAGCTGGTGAGTAAATAATAATGACTTGCATTCTTAATAACAGTAATTTGTTAGCTTAAGACTAAATTGTCTCCGTAACATATTGTAACCACTCCTAACTAATGGTTGTGTCTCTGGTACCTATGTGTATCTGGTTTACCTATGATATTTTAACTGTGTTTTTGCTTTATTGTGAAAACATAAGCAAATACTCCATCTTAAAATTCCTATTTTCAGAAAAGACCACAAAAGTATTATTGTTATTGTTATTATTATGCAAGATCCATCCAAAACAATAATGTGTCTCATCAAAATTTGACAACAGCATCTTCTGGTCCTCTTGTAGGCGTCAGCTCATCGTCGTTCCTCAACTGCACATCTCCGCCCAGACCATTTCTGTCGATCGTTGCTTTATGACAGCAACTTGGGAAAGAAAAAAAAAACACCAAAGTAACTTCAGCTGAAATGATCCCATGTTAATGTCAAAACAAAGATTAGAAGTCAGATATGCGTGTGTCCTGAACCTGGCCTCACACTCTTACTCTTATGAAAATGTCAAAACAACAAATGCAATGGAAATAGCTTTCACAGAAGTACACTACTCACCACTGTAGAGGTTTGACTTGGCTAATGAGTTCTGGGAGGTTTTCACCTTTTGTCTCTGGTAACAACAGGCTCAGACCACCAGAGAAGAGAGAGATTGTGCCCATCAGAATAAAAGGTAGTGTCTTGTTATACGTACCTAAAAGCAAAAATACAGTGGGTGTACGTATGTGTACTGTATGTACAGTTGAAGACAAAATGATTGTCTCTTGAAATTAGACATCTCACTTGATTTCTCCATGAGAATAACCATTAACCTATTTCTGTTATTCTAGAAACAAATACAATATGTAATGGAGATAATGTCCAATTAGTTGAATTTCGATATACCAAAATTCAACAGCATAGTGGCTACGTATCCATGATTAAATAGTTCTGTCGAGTTTACTTTGATCTTTCCTTTAATTCTGAATTAAGAGGTGTTTACATGACGGCATAAAGGCAGTTAATTCCGAATAAAATGCCTCATGTAAACATAGCAATTGTCAATTACACAGAGTTTAAACAAATAAAAGTGGCAAAAAAATTACAAGGGCAAAATTATTAGACCCCTCAATACAGTACCGTTTCTTAACCAAAACTGTCTTTGATTAGTCGTTCACAAGGTTGGCACATGTGCTCCTGAACAGGGCCTGATTAATGCATAGGCTAGATATGGCTGTAGCCTCGGGGTCTGATGAAGGGCATGCTGCCCGAAACGTCACATTAAAATGAGATAAATGGGAGCTTGGTGTGCAGACTTTATTTTATTTTTTTCATGCGACTTTGCTAGACATGCACCCAAAACTTTTTCGAGACGGATGTGCGTGTTGAGACGGACTTGCAGCCTAGGGGCCCCCATCTGCCTGGAGGCCCCCGATTGGTCAAAGGGGGTAACATTTCATTAATTGCCCAGTTGTGACAAGATGCAGTATTACATGTAAAACTAGACTGCCTGTGCAGTCGCCTTCAACTGCTTAAGGTATATCCCCGAAACGCGACGCTTCCAGTCCCCCATCATTCCTACCACTCCCGTCCACCATTTCGTAAACGTATATGATACATTCAGACGTGACATGACGTGCATAGGCTTAAAACCAAACGACTATTGTGAAAATGAAGCAAAAAATGGGGCAAATGGTAATACTGTTTTAATCGTTCAGTGGATATACCACATTAGGTACAGTGTAATAACCAGTGTAACAATATTTAATACAATGTAATACCAGTGTAACACCGCCATTTTTTTTAACTTACATCATGTGTTTGTGCGTAAGTGGTATTACATGGTATTGCATATTGTTACACTGGTATTACACTATATTACATGGTATTGCATACTGTTACACTCGTTATTACACTGTACCTGATATTGCATATTGTTACACTGGTATTACACTAGTATTACATGGTATTAAATATTGTTACATTGGTTATTACACTGTACCTAATATGGTAGATTCACTGAAATGGTGAACCATTAAAATAAGGTGTTACCGGGCAAATCAATCCACCCAGTCAGAAGTTATGGGCCAAATGAAAATTCCGCCATTTTTTAAGTGTTGTCTTCCAAACTCGAATCAGTTCATGAACCTACCCTAGAGCATTCACACACAAAATCTAGGACAAATCCATCCACCCGGTCAGTAGTTATGGGCCAAACAATAATTCGGCCATCTTGAATTCAGCCATCTTGAAAGTGTTGACCTCCAAACTCGAATCAGTTCATGAACCTACCCTAGAGCATTCACACACCAAATCTGGGACAAATCCATCCACACGGTCAGAAGTTATGGACCAAACAAAAATTCGGCCATCTTGAATTCAGCCATCTTGAAAGTGTTGACCTCCCAACTCGAAGCAGTTCATGAACCTACCCTAGAGCATTCACACACCAAATCTGGGACAAATCCATCCACCCGGTCAGAAGTTATGGACCAAACAAAAATTCGGCCATCTTGAATTCAGCCATCTTGAAAGTGTTGACCTCCAAACTCGAATCAGTTCATGAACCTGCCCTAGAGCATTCACCCAAAAAATCTGGGACATATCCAAACATCCGTTCAAAAGTTATCGCGTTAACACGAAAGACCTTGCGCGGCGGCGGCGGCGCACGCAAAACCATTACATCCCCGACGCTCCGCGTTTCGGGGATATAAAAATCCTCTCCACAGTTGGCAGACATGTCATCCGTAAAGGTGACCTGTATGATTGAGGCCATATTATTACTATTATTTACTTTAATGTATTGTACTTCATGATTTACTTAATGAATTTAGACTTTCATTGACTACTACTTTTTGGTTACTTCTATTGACCCCTTTAGAGTTTGTAAACAGATATGACGTAATTTGCCTGTGTGCGCATCGCTGCCTCAGAATCGACCATGCTCCGTTCACTTGTACAGAGACTCGACAGGTGTTTTTTTCCGAAATAAGATAACCGATGCTCGCGCTAACTTCAGATATACAGTGGGCACCACAGACACAGGCATTCCTGGTGATGTCATCAGTCCAGTCAGTAGTTTAATGTCTTGTAACAACAAACATCTCCTATGCTTCTGGAACAGCCTCTTTCCTCTCAAAAGAGCATAACAAGTGTACTTTTCAGAATCTCTATTTTTTTATCAACGTACACACTTCAGAACGTCAGTTTTCTCTCTTTAGTGTCTGCTTTGTCAGCCAGTATTATATACAGCCTCTCCACTCACTATTTTACCCATGCCTGCAGTTCACCTAGTGGCCGCTGTCGAGAGAGCACAGCCCATTCTTTCTGAATGGAGTCTGCACTCCCCCTAGAGTGCAGTACCACCCAGAAGAGTGGAGTCTCTCGTAATGTCCTTAAAACATCTCTGGTGTGTTTGAGTCAGCGATTCCCACACATTCATGTCGACTCTGAATGGGTCAATAGGCCTACTTCAAACTACACAGTGTTGTTGACTTCATTGACAATGACAATAAACTTCTTGAATCTTGAATGATTGAGGCCAGAGTAGATATTGCAACTATGCTGCTCATTGAAAATGTGTTGCGTATAGGCAAATTTGATCTTTTGATGAATATTTACTGAGTAATCAACTAATATTTACTAGTAGGACCAAAGTGCAGTAGGTTTTGCAGATAAAAATGTCTATTTCTGGAAAATCAAAATGGCGGACATGGAGAAGATCCACCTTTTCATGTATGAAAAGTGTAATTTTCTCAGTCATAATGAATACTTATGGTGGTGGTAAGTATTTGTGAAATGGGTAAAAACATTTTAATGGGCTGCATGAATTCTGGAAATTAACTACTAAAGATATAGACAGTCCACCTTTAATTCCTTGCTTGGAATTACTGTATGACACAGTCTATGTAATACTGTCGCAAATTTTGCCTTAAAGGGGGGCGACAGCAACCTGTAGCCTAGGGCCCCCCAGCCGCCTTAATCATGCCCTCCTCCTGGAGAGTTTGGTCAATTTCTCTGTTGCAATTTTTTCTATCTTAGGATACTTACCGATATAAGCTACGTGTGGTGCAGAAGCACTTCCAATTCTAGCAGCCATGGAGCAGACACCCAATCCCATATTGCGTACGACAGTGGGAAAGAGTTCCGCTGAATAGACATAAACAAATTGATAGGCCCCGGTCATAACCAATCTTCCAGCCATTGCCAAGGTGACAGTCAACCCACTGAGGTCTGGGGGAAAGAAAGAGATGGAGCACAATATGAATGATGGGATAGTGTTGAGTATGACACAGAGCTGAAGTTACAGGGTTACGTGGCGCTATTCCGACATGTCGCTATTCCGACATTGATGTCTATTGTCTGAATACCGGCGCGAGTTATGCAATTTCTTTGGTTTGTGCTACGTTGCTCAGCTTTTACTAAGTTTAGGGAGAGTGCATACAGTTACCCTAACCCTAACCCTAACCCTGACCCTAACCCTAACCCTGACCCTAACCTTACGGTATGTCGGCTGTCGGAATAGCGGTATGTCGGAATAGCGGTATGTCGGAATAGCGGTATGTCGGAATAGCGATTGCCCCCCAAGTTACAGTAGGAGGGACTGAGCTCTTGTACGTTTTCCCCATTTAATACCACTCGAGTGAGTAGAACACAAAATGAAATGTGATTTTCTATGCGGTGTTATTACACCTTTCACGTAATGCCTATTTATTATCGCCATAGAAAATCACCATATTTAATTTTGTGTTACCAGACTTGGATCTGGTGACTAGTCAAGCAAACATTTTTAAATATGGGAGAATGTGGAAGAGCTAGGTCACTTCTAATTTCAGCTCCGTTTGATAGCCAATGACTTAATGAACAAACTAAATGCAAAAAATAGTGTCCAGCACCAAACATGGTGCACTGTTCCTTTTGTGTGGTGTTTCTGTAAGCTTCAACATACACACCATCAGACACAAGCTGGATGAGCAGCATCAAAGCTCCTCCAAGAATAACAGTGAATGGCAAACCAAACCGGTGAGGTGCGTAACGTGCGATGAACCACACAATAGCATAGGCAAGGAACTCCATGGCAGCGGAAATGAGGCAGTTGCGATAAGGATCCCCATCCAGATTGGAGGTATTAAAGGACAGGCCATAGTATGTGAGGGATATGCTAATCCTGTAGAAATACAAACATTATTTTGAGACCAGAGACAGCAAATGAAAAAGACATGGCAAAATGTAGCATACAGAAAGTGTAATAAAACAGAAGCATGCAGAATATAAACACATTAAACAGACTGTGCTATTAATAACTTAAAATACATTTCTGAAAAGCTTCACCAACCAGATTATGATGTTTATAACTGTGATGTTCCTCATATTTGCGGTTTTTAGGAGATCCAGCCAAGTGTACGTGTACTTGTCGTCAATGCTGGGTTTGTGCTCAGATTCCTGGAAAAATAAGTAAGAGATAAGTAAGTGGAGATATTATGGCACATCGTTAGTGGGGCTCTAATTGCTACACTGAGGAGCCAGGCTCATTGGCGAGACAGTCAGAGCGCACCCACAACCCTAGTGATGGCCACTCCATCACACTGCCTATTACTGACTTAATTCTTATGGACTCGATCGCCAAACTTTCTGCCCTGCTTGTTTTCCTAGCTACCGGTTAATACTCTACTGGTTAATAATAATAATAATAATAATAATAATAATAATAATGAACAATAAAAAACAAGTATTGGGGGAAAAAAGTATTTTTTTCTCCGTTGCTCACCAGAAGAAGAAATAAATCACGCCAAACTACTAGTTTTATGATTCCCAACAAAATTCTGACAGGGTTGTATATTCAGTGCAAAGCTTAAGAATGACGAAGGCTGGCCGAATTATGTGTGAAATTCCTGAAGTCCTGGGCAAAAACAGGCTAAAACAGTGTCGTCTGACCAAGGCATTGGTGTCATTCATGAGCTCCAGTTGGAAGATGTCCTCTGGTGGAGTGATGCCGTTCTTCTTGGCAGCAGCTCGAATGATGGCCTCTGCCTCCTGCAACCGGCCCTGAGTGATGAGCCAGCGGGGGGACTCTGGGATGAACCTGAGGGGAACAGAAACACAGCAGACTTATGTAACAACTTTCTAATATCAGCATTGACCATGAGTTCGGTGTAACGTCACAACTGCATTTCAGAACATACACGCCCCTTTTTAGGTGAAGCGCAACATACAAGCTTCCATAGGAATGGATGCTTTTGACCACCACAGCCACCAAAACATGCTTCCTAATAAATTGTGTGGTCACTTACAAAGTTCAAAAATGCCGTTTTTAACCACATGGCCCTCCTTGATCAACCAGAGAAATGTTGAGCAATTTCGGGCTTGTTCAATGCTTGCATAATATGATCTTTGTCAACATAGCGTGTTCTGTGTTAGCTAGCTAGCTCGATACTGTTGGCTAGCCGGTAACTTGGTAGCTCAGTAGCAAGGAGAGATGGAAAATGTGCTTATTTCCAACAATTGGGTAGTATCGCTGTAGCCCCTTAAGACGCGACTTTATAAGTTTGTTGTTACCAGTATGGTAATGACCAAGTCGTGGTGCATTACTAAAGGGCCTGTGTTGTGTCATAGTATTGTAGTGCTATAGTAGTTACATTTCAATGACAATTACAGCTCTGGAGGTACGGCGTGGATTAAGGGGCTACGATCAAGAAAAACAGCACAAATGTGATGGTATCAACTGTACCCTTTGCTTTGTTTACATTAAATGTGAAATGTGTGTGTGTGTGTGTGTGTGTGTGTGTGTGTGTGTGTGTGTGTGTGTGTGTGTGTGTGTGTGTGTGTGTGTGTGTGTGTGTGTGTGTGTGTGTGTGCGCGCGTGTGTGTGTCTGTGTGACCTACCAAAAGAGGGGGATAAATAAAAATCCGACCAAAGACAGTCCTATCTGCAGCAGCATCCGATCCCGAATGAAGTATGCAAAGAGAGGCAGGATGGCATAGCCAGTGGCGTAGCCCAGACCGTGCCCAAGGATCCCAAAACTCTCACGGGCTGATTTAATGAGTATCTCAGAACCTAACAGAAAAAAACCCAAAATGCTAGAAATTGAAGGAATTAAATTGTTTCACATTGTTAGTGTTCTGTACGTAAATAAATGGGATAATAAATGCCAATGCTTCTCAGATTGTATCAACGATTTTGAAGTTGAAGACGTACCAAGTACAAAGCTAGTGCACGTACAGGAAGTAGTCATTACTCCTAAACCAAAGTAAACCACACAGAACATTTCCCAGCTGTTAGAGAAAGCCAGAATGAAGCTGAGGACAACCTGCAAGACCTTTGCTGTGATTAAAGTGATCTTCCTGCCATACCTGTGAAGAGATGACAAAGGAATTAAATTAGTAAAATTGTGAGGCTTTGTTTACAAAAGTTACTTTTACATTATCACAGTGCCATTATCAGTCCTACTAGAGGAGACTGAATATTTGGTAATGTTGGGAGTCAATGCTGCTTAACCCATTGGCGCCGGTTGCTGCATTATGTAACATTACTCCAACGCTGTTTGTTGTATAATGCAACATTGTTGATGAGTCAAGGGCCATGAAATGTGTCTATAGGTCACAGAGAGTTTGGCAAAAACACGTCCCAGCTATAAATTGCTAATTCTGTCAAAAATCAATTACATTTTCAAAAACAAAATAAATACAGATAATGACCAAGGGGTCTGTTACAGACCAAGGGGTCTGTTTATTATTTTTCATGGTTACAATCCTGCCCATGCCCTGTAAAAACTGCTGTCCTAATGACAGACTTCATGTCAATTGACTAAAAAAAACCCAGATGGAATTGAATGATATCACCATGACACGGAAGAACGTATTGAAGTGATTCTACAGAACTGCAAATAGTGAGTTCAAACAGGTAAAACAGGTGAACTGCTTTTCAACATATTTCAAACCAAAGTTAAATCTTTTTCATAGATGTGCAGTACATTTCTCAAAATTATAATGTGAATACAAATGCATGAAACCTCAGTGTGGATTAAGCATTGTTGAAAATATAAGCTTTACCTATCTGACAAAATTCCTGAACAAAAAGATCCAACAAGCACTCCAAAGAAGAACACACTTGATGTGAATGGAGCCTTCCATGCATCATCACACACCAGATTCCACTGTGAACACAGAAACCAGTAGAAAAGGTGAATGTTAATCACGGTGCATACACACCGCCAGCGCGGACGTCCACTTAACGTGTCCGGTATCAGTCCGAAACAGTTAGAATGTAAACAGATCATGCCTTGGAGCGCGGTGTAGGCACGGCTCATGTCCAGCCCGACCGGACATGTCCGCGATGCTCCTTGAAAATAGAACTTGAGTCTATTTTCCTGCGCAGAGGTCCGCGTTCAATGACCATTGAACATGAATGGCTGCTGCCCGCGGACAGAACATGGACGCTGACTGTGCAGTGTGCAAGCAGAGAGGATCTATGGGTAATACGAGAGACGAATCTCGCGACTTTTTCCGGTTGGTACTGTCCACTGAGGCTATGTCTCAAATCACACACTTGTGCACTTCGGGCACTGTTTTTCAGTGCTTAGGGTGTTCACGCTGAAAATTTCAGTTGAGCCAGTGCACTGAAAGTGCCAGGATGATCCCCTAACAATGGCGGGAAAATGCAGTCACAGTGGGTTTACATACAGTGTTCAATCTCGCCCTCTAACCCGTGCCTGCAGTTCACCTAGGGAGCGCTGTCGAGACAGCAGAGCTCATAAGGCTGGCGCTAATAACTGACAATTGTGCTCGCTGTCGGCTGAAACTTGACAATATTATTGTAAGTTCTGAGAAACCAATGTGGATGTAAATGAAATGTACAATAACCTGGGAGTTATGTCCTTCTGATTTCTTACAGCATTGGCATTTATGAGTCAGGCTCCGCTAGCATCTTGCTAACATCTGGCCGTCGTGATCACAGCAATGCAGCCGGCCGACCAATCCAAATGCAGTGTGTGAAGCCACTCGTGACGTCATTTTGATAATAAAGACGTATTTTACAAAGATCCAACGAGTTTAAACATTCAAAGTGCTGTTTGAAAGGGTAATTTATCCTGCCTTTGGGAAAAATAAAATGAAACGATGATACCTATTCTCTCCCAAAGCAATGGCAGCATCTGTGGTTGAGCTCCATGGGACCCCATTCATTCTAACAGCCTCTGCACTCCTTGGCGCTCCTCTGCGCTGTCTGGATGGCGCCACGTAGGCTATGTCTCAAATCACGCACTTGTGTCAGTGCACTGCACTGATAGTGCACACAGTGCACTGAGGTCTTTGGTGCATAGTGTCGTGGGCACATTAAGCGAACGTGGACATCTTGGTGTGTATGTACCGTCACAATGTATATTATATATCCAGGGGCGGTTTTAGCTTTTGATCTTTAGGGGGGCCTGGCCCCTGGTGCTGACAGTGGTACCTGACAGTGGTACCTGACAGAGGTACCTGACAGAGCAAGCGTTCCATTTCTATTTCAGATTTGAGATTTTGTTTTCAAAAGGCTTTCAATTTTAAATAACAGTTCACTCAATGAAGGACTACCCACAAGTCATGACATTACATTTCCCCCCACGAAATCTAACTTACATTACCTACATAGGTGATCCTTGTGATTGGTAGCCTACTGTGTGTCTTATATGCACCCTAATGGTTGTCATAGTTCTTATGTGATTGAGATGAAAGAAAAAGAGAGAGGGAAATATTATAATAAAGAAGGCCGATAGGAAGTATTATACAGAGTACATACGAAGCCAGATGAAAATTAAGCTTTTTTTTGTCAAAACTTGATAGCCTACTGTTAGGGCAGCTCTACAGGTACAGTGATTTGAACAGGAAGCTTGTTCCATCATTTGGCAGCATAATGGCTAAATGCAACAAGTAGAGACACTGAAGAACTAAGACTCCTAATTGGATGGTATTACTGCATATCTGCAATATATTTATTTAGGCCATTGAGTGACTTAAAAATAGTCCGAAGAGTTTTCTCTCTCATATCCGCTCCTTGCACCACAAATCACAGTTCCAATCGGTAGCTCAACAGATAAATAGTCATTGTGACTTTTTAAACTCTGACATCTCCTTCTCAAGCAAACAGAAAAATAACAATTAAAACATCCCCTGTCCGAAGTCATGCCGATGATGGGAATCTCCCAGCAAGGTGCGCGCTCCCTGTCACACATGTAAATGGACAGTAGAAACCACGCGGGCACCAACGTCACTCCTCATTCCGAGCCAGTATGTTCGGATAACAATAACAATAAACTTCACACAGTTCCCAATCATTAAAATCAGTAGGCTAAGTGAGAAGTTGGAGAGCCCGCATTCTCACATCACAATTAGGCCTATAGCATCACCAAAATATGGATAAACCTCCCCTGCATATGGGCGAACCTCGACTATCAATGTAATGGTGACTCGCCGTAATATAATTTTCAGCCGAGATTTGCCTGCTGTTCGCTATTCCAAGGCTGAAGCATGTTTCATTTTACCTGATTCCTACCATCTGATATGCTTTCGCATATATGTTTCATTCCCTCGAGTCACAACTTCTAAACGCTGCCAGGCAGATATATAATTTTGACTGTCCTGATGGTAGCGTAGGCTATTAGTAGTAACAACCCCTATTTAGCACTATGTCCTCATCATTTGTACTCTGATTTTTTTTCTGATACATTTGCAAAGAAATGGCATGGTTTCCACAGTAGGCCTATGGTTGATTATGCATTGTATTCCATCTGTATTTGACCCCCCTTTCTGTTATTTTGCTACGTCAAGCTTTTGTGATTCTGACTGACTCACCTTGCATGAAGTGGTCAACAGAGAGCCCCATAACACTGGCGAAAGTGAAAGTAGGCTATTGTGCGTCGCAAGGCACCACCTGACAAAATCTTAGCCACCGCTACATGTTAAGCATGTTTCACGAATATCCACAACCTAATAATGGACGATTTTAATGGTCTTTCATTGTAACACTTTTTTTTTTAAACAACATTTACCAGCTTACAAAATTATGTCAGTTATGATGACAATGCTATCATAGTCTGCACATAGAACTGCAGTAGCCTACACCACTTTATTGTGTGTAGTGTGCATCATACCTTCTCATCACAAGAATATGCGCGGATTTGGGTTCTGCCTCGGCTGCATGATCCATCTACTTTCGCAAAAAATATAACTGAACACAACTCTGTCGGCAAACAGTTGCATGAAGATGCAAACCAATCAGAAGAGGTGTAGCAGACTCGTCACAAGACCTTTCTTGAAGTTCATACACAGGGTTGCCAGACGGGGCAGTCGCAGCAGAATATTGCGCAGGGGCAAAGCGACTGCGCAATTGCATTAATTTCCAATACAATTCACAACTAATATTTTAAAAGGCTCCTGAGCTAGTGGGGCCGAGCCAAGTCACGGTGGGGCCGTGGCCCCACTAAAAATAGCCTAAACTCGCCCCTGCCGTACAATGTCATTATCATTTGTATATTATTTTTCATATATGAATTAGCTGGCACCAACTGGGCAACAACCCCTGGGTAACAACTGGGTAACAACCCCTATTTAGCACTATGTCCTCGTCATTTGTACTCTGATTTTTTTTCTGATAGCCTACATTTGCAAAGAAATGGCATGGTTTCCACAGTAGGCATAGGTTGATTACGCATTGTATTCCATCTGTATTTGACTCCCCTTTCGGTTATCTTGCTACCTCAAGCTTTTGTGATTCTGACTGACTCACCTCGCATGAAGTGGTCAACAGAAAGCCCCATAACACTGGCGAAAGTGAAAGTAGGCTATTGTGCGTCGCAAGGCACCACCTGACAAAATCTTAGCCACCGCTACCTATGTTAAGCATGTTTCACGGATATCCACAATCTAATAATGGACGATTTTAATGATCTTTCATTGCAGCACTTTTTTTTTTTTACCAACATTTACCAGCTTACAAAATTATGTCAGTTATGATGACAATGCTATCATAGTCTGCACATAGAACTGCAGTAGCCTACACCACTTTATTGTGTGTAGTGTGCATCATAACTTCTCATCACAAGAATATGCGCGCAGTGTTTCCCATACATTGAGGAAACTATGGCGGCCCGCCATAGTTTAAATTTGGCCGCCATAGTTTACGAAAATGCAAAAAAAAAAAAAATTACTTTTTTTTTTTTTTTTTTTTTTAACGATATCCGTTTTTTGTTAAAAACGATTTGAATGACGATTTTGAATTTCCTTCGCATTTTCCTCCTGGAGTAAATACATCATAGACTCTGTATTGGTTAGATAAGTAGTCCCACTCTAACACAGAATGAGGGGAAAGCATTAGGAAGTGACCGTAATGCCCCGTGTACATCGGGAGCGACCAACGCGAATGAAGCGACGGAAGTCATTCATTCTCTATGGAGGGTGCGCGACCAGCGCTACCGGAGCAAATTCGCCAGGGGTGAAGCTTCTTGAGCGACCAGGGCGACTTTTGACGATTAAACTCAAGCTAATCTTAAGCGAATTCGCTATGACGCTGTTCGGCGAAAACCAATCGGAACGTTCATATCGAGGAATGTCCCAGGTTGTCAAGACAGAGCCGTTATGTGATTAGCTGAATCAAACATGTCAGTGCAGCGTCCAGAGCGAATAAAACGAATTCATGGCGAAACTTCTTCAACTACCCCAGCTACCCGGTCGCGTTGGTAGCGCTTGATGTACACGGGGCATAAGGGTATTACAGTTGATTCATGTGTGCACACGTGTAACATCGGGTGAGTAACAGAACATGTGCGCAACGATGCGTTATGACACGCCGATATGCGAGGATCTTCGTCCAAATCGCTAGTCGCATGCATCATCGCTAACTGCGTTTACATCGCGTGCCGCGTGTAAGTGAAATGTTAGTTGTTGACATGTATGGAATTCACTTCAATTTGTGCTGTTTCTTGCTTCAGTTGTGGACAAAACGATTGGCCAAACTCACAATAGAAAGCCTTTGCTGTGCTACTGTCCCAGAGAGCTGAAAAAAAAAACCTTCATAGAAGAAGTCACACTTAACAGGGGTGTTAACCAATCCAATGAGCTCTCTCTCTCTCTCTCTCTCTCTCTCTCTCTCTCTCTCTCTCTCTCTCATAGTAGCCTACTATTTACCCATAACAAATGGTGAATTTCTGAGCCCTTTTTAATTTGTAGCCTATACCACTGAAGGCATGATAATGCTTCATCATATTTTAGAAATAGGGCCTATGTGCCTTTTATATACCAAATGTTTATCATTTTGAAATTGTTTCAGTTGTTTATGACTTGTGTATGACTGAAATTATCTGTGCATACTATCAGTGCTGCATTGCTTTGTAAAGATAGCATACCCAGATAGCAAGCTGACATTGAATAGATATTGATTTTCCATCTGAATCATCAGAATGGTCGACATTGAAATATTGATGCAAAATAGATGTTGAATCACCATTGTTAAACCGATGTAACCCGACCTAAAATAAAGTTGACAGCAATGATATTGAAACAACATTGATTCATGGTCGTCCTTATTATGATTGATGTATCATTGATATTTGGTAATCACGTATGATCGAAAGGCCATCGATATATAGTTTACCGGGAAAGATTGAAGTTATCGGTCGTTGCTGAACGGGACAAGACAAAGAGTGGCGCACGCTCGGATCCAGGAACAATTACAGGTAAGCAGACTTTCATACTTTTACACAGTAAGTGTCCCCGGTCCGCGATCCATAAACGGCCACCGTTTTCCGAGAGCGCCTGGTGCGGTCACGGCCGATTTCCTCCGATCGGCAACACAAGCTGAATGAAACAGGCTAGCCGGCTAGCGAACTTTACTGCAGCCATTCTGTGAACTGCAGCTAGCAGTACGTGTACTGGACTGGTGTCAGTTGCTGGAACACACACTTACAACGTAATAAACTTAACTTGTGTGTATGTGCTTTAGACCTTCCACGACCATGACGAGAGCTCCAGCTCTGACTTTCCTGGCCCATCACAATCATAACGACCTAAAAGCCCAGTAGGACCGATGGCCAGAGATGGAGGAGGAGGGAGACAGACGCAGCAGAGGTCGGGGACCTTGATTAGGAAGACTCCAACAGAACGCCCTGCTAACTGTAAGGATACGGTAGGCTACATTCATTCCACAATACCATATTTCCTGCTGTATTCCTTCAGATGTGTAAGTATTGTAATGGATGTTATCACAACAGATGTAGGCCTAGGCTACTCTATATCGCAACACGAGTAGCCTACACCTGTTGTGATAACACCCATTATTTCAGAAATAGCATGGGATTTTCAATATATTTTGAAAAGTTTTATGGACCGATGTGTGTTGTTAGGATTCATTTTAATAAAACTAGGCCTATATTTTGTGTGTTTCAGATGCCCTCGCTCAACAGCCTGGTGGGAATCGGATGGATGATCTTGTTTTTACACAAGCTGTGCAGAAGGCTATGCGCCGGACCAACACGTTCTCACCCCCATTACCTCGAATACAGACGCTTTGTCAGGACCCGTGGCGTCGGCGTTCGAGTGAAAGGCAGCCCATTTGCGTCTGTATCCGATGCGAAGGCAGTTTCATGCTGCAAGCTGCACAACGAAAAGCTTTCTTATCCACATGCGCAGCAAGGCTGTTCTGGTCCATGAAAGGACACGGCACGCATTTATAACAGAAATAAACATTTATTTAGGCTACCTGCTTTCTCACTGCAACACCATCGAAGCCCTATCCTAAAAAGCCACGATTTAATATCAAACTTTATGGTCAATTTGATTAATAGTCTATGCAAATAATATTTTATCCGAATACAGTGTTATACAGTAGATGCGGCATATATTGCATACCTTTTTAATAGGCATATTTATTCCCCCGATGTTTGTTCTTCGGACCGTATCGGATTAGTTTCAGGATGAATTAAAAACTAAACATTTGCTTCCTACTGTAATAGAAATGATGTCATTTCCTGAAGAGGGCTTGCGTGCGCCTATGAAATTTGAAAAAAAATGTGCTGGATTAATCGAATAGTTGCCCATAATGTCGCATTTTTTGAGTATTTAACCTACTGCTATTTTTAAGAACGTGATTGTTTTTTTGGATTAAAAAATAAATAAATGAAGTTTGGAAGTGATTGCGCTTGCAATGATGTCATTTCCTTGCGGATGCCTGTAGCAGTTGACAGCCAAGTTGTTGACAATGTGCTTCTACGGTGAAATTGTTCTCTCTTTGTCCTTATTGGTAAGTAAGCCTACATTGATGCCGTTAATAGGATCAAACTATCAATATTTTTGTAACATGCATTGGCATTCTTGACAGCTGGGTCGTGTCAAACTTTGTTTTTCATATGCCGTTCGTCAAGCTTGTTGTCAAGATGGGCAGGCTAGGTTAGCCTTCGTCAAATCACATTTGAGCGCTGGAACTACAATATTTGAGCTTCTATTTTTGAGTGAAATGTATTGATTCAATATCTAAACAGCCAGGGAACGATTAGTCATCCCATCCTCGTTTAGCGTCGTTCTGACGAAACTGTTAAGGTGGCTGTTTGGGCTTGCATGCAAGGGCTTTTTAGTAGCCGATCCGGGAGGGTACACCCACAGCTAAAGCCCATGAAACAGGGGTGGGGATGGGGAACCTATGTCTCGAGGGCCGTTTGCGGCTCTTGAGGTAGTTTTATCTGCCCCCCCATATAGTGTTAATGTCATGCAGCTTCACATGAAATATGACATTGTAAAGCAATTTCAGAAAACACATATTCCAATACAGCTAAGTTATATTTAGGGAACCTAGAGAAGGTGGGGTCTGTTATAGGTGACTGCTTCAATGTAGTCCTACAGTGCAGAGGGAAATCCTGGTTTGTGTTCATAATATGGCCCTCGCAGGACTTTAACGTCCCTCGGATGAATTTGAAGTGGCACCTTGAATGAAAAAGGTTCCCCACCCCTGCCATAAAAGAATGGTAATTAATGTACTCGCAATGAACGAATACTCCTCAGATAATCCAGTAAAAGCCAAGGAAGCCATTTAAGTTATATAACAGTAGTGTTTTGATTGCACCATTCTTGTGTACTATAAAAACACTGATCCACTGTGCATTCTTCTCTTCAATTTGTTTTCATTTATGTTTCCAGGTGTCGCAGGGGAAAAGAAAGTATTTCAACGGAGTGCATGGGACGTGATGGTATGTTACACAAGATGTACACTAACTCACAGTGTACGAATTAAGTCACTACTTAATTCATACACTGTGAGTTTGCAATGTATGATGAGTCATACTTTGCATTGGAAGATGACTCAAGTCTCAATCCACCCTTTACTGGGTATAAAAGTGATTGAACCGTTGACATTAGGGTATTTTGAGTTTGGGCAAGTTCTGTCAGTAGCCTACTGCTTGACGTTACTGTCACATGTACTGTAGGCCTACTGAGTTAACCATGCCCAAATTGTTGGGGTGTTGGGGAAAGAATTTGTTTGGTCTCCCTACACTTTCTGCTGTGACCGAACTTCAATTGAGCAATGCCCCTAACCCCAACTTTCTGCAGAACAATAGCCTACAGTTAATTAACTGCACAGTAACTTACTTAAAGATGAAGGCATGAAATAATATAAAGGTTCCGTATGTCCTTATTAGTATGAATGTGAATGCTGTGTGATTACATCACAATGACTGTCTGAGCGCTATCACAAGTGGCAAAAGTGGTTTCATCTAACTCATAGTAAATCTCCATGTGAAAAGTAAATTGCAATTGTCTGATTGTAACAATTCTCAATACATTTACAGCAGCTCAACACAGATTGTAATGGAGGACGATGCTAAGGAGAGGATGATGGAACATGCTGACAGTCACGGTGTGCGGCCTCACCATGGAAAATTACATTGAAAGGTTTGTTTTACTTTCACTGTCCAAACAGTAGGCTACATACAATGCATACAAATTATAGTACACCCCTTTGAAAAGTAACATTTTGAACACAAATACAGAAGCAATTTCCAAAATTTGCATGGAATGATTTTAATATGCAAGGCATACAACTAATGATACAGTAAGTAGACCTCCTTGCATACAACTGAAAAAAGTTTCAAATATAGCTTATTGACATATTTTCCATTTTTGTGTAACTACGGTGGTGCAAAAGTGAATTCCCTCACTGATGTCCAGTTTGTCTCTTCAAAAAGAAAATCAACATTGGCCATAGGTGTCTGTTTAGGGTAGTGTGTCTCAATGGGGCACTAAAGCCCCCCCAGAGGGTGTTAGGGAAAAGGAGACAGCTGAGATGGGTCAGTAGCCTTATTATCATCAACGTTCAAATCTCTTCGAGACTTGGTCTGACCAAGAGCATAACAATTAACGTTTCCCAAACGGCATGACTGACCTCTGGGAGGAGTTCCCGTATTTGCTGGAACTCAGAAAGTACTTGCATTGCTCTTGACCTGACTAGCTGCAACGCTGAAAGTGTCTCGTCACTTGGAGGGCACAGCCTGGCTAATGGGTCAGGGCTTAGTTAGTCTATTTTGTTGTAATGCTTAGAAGGGCATTGGCAGACTTATGATGAGGTGAAGGGGAATTGGCATACACTAGGCATACACTGATGTATGCCTAGATATTCTAGATATACTAGATATTTTCAATAGCAGCTATTCAGCTCCTATTCACACTGTACCGTCCTGTACTGAGGTGAAATTGCTTGTTGTTACCCCATGTATGCTACACCAGTAGTTCTTAACCTGAGGTGCGCCAGAGATTTCAGGGGGTGTGCTGATTTTTTTGTGCTGAGGTTGTGACCAAAATTCTGCATGGAAGCATTATAATTAGGCAAAATCTAAACCAGAATACGAATGTAAAACATGTTTTGGTCCCCATGGAAAGTCATTAGGGTATCCTAAAACTTTGGACCACATTCGACACAGTATTTTGACATATGAGTAAAGCTTTGATGGTCTTCCAATAGCGTCAAACTAAAACAGATTTTTTGTTTGTCTTTTCTCTTCTATGTGGTGTTATTGCTTACATCAAGAAATGGGAAATGAAAACTTTGTGTGAAGTGTTATTTAAAAATTATTTTCTGTGGTAATTTCGGGGTAGTCATGGGTAAGTGGTCAGGACTTCAGACTTGTAGGCCAATGGTTGCCGGTCCGAGTCCCGACTCGCCAGGTTGGTGTGGGGAGTAATTAATCAATGCTCTCCCCCATCCTCCCTGACTGAGGTACCCTGAGGATGGTACGGCCCCGCCACACTGCTCCCTTTCGGGCACTCAGTGTACTCTTGTGTTGTGGAATGCTGTGTCACAATGACAATGGGAGTTGGAGTTTCCCAGTTGGGCTTTCACTTCACAGATGGTGTATTAACCCATTGATGCTGAATGTTGCGTAGCGCAACATTCACCGTGACCCTAGTGCCTGGAGCTGCATGACTCAACATTCAAGCTCATGAGATTTCAGATTTTTTTTATTGAAGGACAGTTTACACAAAGAAGAGTACCATTCTGCTTCTTCACGGTTCACCACTTTTTATTTAAGTCCCTTGAAAAGCTGCACCTGCTGAGAAAGAAGCCTTCAAGGTGTGCAGGCTCTCACAGAACTTTATTGAAGGACAAAAACCAACAAGGTCGGCTTCTGTGCCTACACTTTTGATTCATGTATTGCTTGGTGCGTCCGCTCCAAAAAAGTAGTTATCACTTGATCCAGTAGCTACTGGAGACATTGAGAATGGACTATGTCCGAAATGTCTGTTGCTCCAGCTTTAACCTCTGTTGACTTCTGTTGTACATTAAAGGAATGTACTCATTATTGGTTTGCACTGTAGCATTAAAATAGACTGTTAACATACTGTTGTAACTCCCATATTCTTTTGCAACTTGTACTCCTTTATCCTATCTGAGATGTTTTTGACGTCCACTTACATGCATAGACAACCAATCAGACAGTGGTAGGGTGCATCATGAAGGTGGCTCTCAGTGGAAGTACTCTAAACCATATTTCTCAACCTAATGTCATTGTCTCTGTCATTGTCCTAATGTCCTAATGTCCTAATGTCATTGTCCCTCTGTCAGTGCTGCAGTGAATGGGCCATGCTAACCTCCCAGCTCGCCACAGCGATGTACAGCTATATCACAGGTAAGCGGACTGCGCAGGAACACCGCAGTTAAATATACAAAGCATATCAAAAAGTGCTGCAGTAAACTAACTGGAGGACCTATTCAGTATGTAAACAGGACAAAGTAAACTCACAAGTAGTTTTGTTATAGGGAAGCGCTCTTAGAAGAGATGAGTCTTCACAAGCTGTTTAAAAGTTGAGAGCGATCACCCTGGTCTTGTGGCAGTCCCTAGCTTATTCCACCATTTAGGGACAATGACAGGAAACAGTTTGGGGGCCAGAACCACCTTGTGGGAGTACAGGGCAAGTTTCTGGAAGCTGTTTAGATATTTAATGCATTGTTTCCCAAACACACCAAGAAATGGAAAGCCATTATCATGTCTCTGGATTGTTCATTTACGTTTTGTTGTGATGCACACATTTACATCTTCTTCTATCCACAGAGGAACAACTAAGACCATACTCTTCAGCTGCATAACTGTGTGGGAAGCTGCTCAAGCTACAAGTGCCTTTGAGGCTCCACTCCCCCCTGCAAGACATACCCCCTGCTTCATCTTTAAAGGACTGACGGTTGGCAGTGATGCATGCTGCTCAGCCTTCTGCCCTCCGTGTAGAGGCACAGGAACGTGTGCACCAGACTCACCAGCTTCATCTGTCAGGATGCTGAATTGCCACTCCTAGCCACATCAGCCACTGCTCAACTCCCAAACTTGACTCTGACTCGCCATACCTGGAAATGCACAATATCAGAACTCTCCTGCCAGGATCCTGAAACAGCACAGCTGAAACTGGCAGCACATCACCCCCGTACCCTGACAGCTAGAGTAGAGTAGAGTAGAGTAGAGTAGAGTAGAGTAGAGTAAAGTAAAGTAGAGCACCTTTATTAATTCCGTGTTTCCTCTTTTACTCACACACACACACACACACACACACACACACACACACACACACACACACACACACACACACACACACACACACACACACACACACACCTTACATGAATCCACAAACACAAAACATACACTCAGACCTACTACACATTATTGCTACACTGTCTCCCCGTCCAATCTTGCATCTCCTCCTCACTTTCTAGTCCCTCAATGATCTGGCACTTCACAGACATCCTCCACCACCCCTCAAGATCGCTGCGCTGCCCCGCGCTCCCTCGCGCCAGTGTCAAGGCCACCAGTGACTGAGCCTTTCATGTAGCTGCCCTACTCCTCTGGAATAACCTACTGAACCACATTCAAAATGCCCCTTCATTGGCCATCAGTTTAAACAACACCTTAAATCTCATCTCTATTTGGACGCTCTTTGGCTTCTAGTGTCCACAAGCACACACCTTCATACTTACACACATGTACATGTATACTGATACACTTATACTAATATTATGTTAAGCATCCTTTGGTGTTTTGAAAGGTGCTATATGAAACGAAAGCATTATTATTATCATCATCATCATTCAAGAACTGCAAAGTTTGACTGTAACTGCATAAAATATGACTATGCACAGGCTCTGTACTCCCCCAAGAATGTCTGTCCAGCTCACCATGCACTACATGACTGGAAATCATTACTTGACTTTGGAACTGCAGTGTATCTTCACTTGGTCATGGCATAATAAAGGCCTGTACAGCGATAATTGCACATGATCCCCTATAAGTAAGGTCATATTTGATATATCAATAGTTTAAATAGCTAAGCAATAATAATGTCTGCTAAGAATTCTGAACTATGCACAACATGTTTTAGGTATGTTTACTTCAAAGGACCTGCCCATCACCACTTGGTATGACGGATAATTACAGTACCTCCTTATAATGTTAAGTCAAATGGGGATACACAGTTGACTTCATTTTACTCTGATGCTGAATGACCATTTTTGAATGAAGCTACACATTAAACTGAGGCCAAATATTGTGCAGTATTGTGTTACATTGGTTCTGTTAAGATGAGTTGCTTGACGTTGGGGCAGAGGTGTCAAAAGTAAAAGTAAAAAAAAGAAACACAGTTTCCTTCCAACATAAGCAACTTATCTAAGTAACCAGTAGACCCATGTACTTGTCTTATGATCAGCTAACTCTGCACTGGTTGGATCAAGTTTGTTGTTTGTCCTTGTTAGGTTTTCAGTGTTTTTTAGTAACAACACAGTCTATCTATCTCATTAGGTACAACAGAGTAAATGGTGTAACAGCTATGTAATGCCATGTGCTAGTGTTGTAATTACACCACAAAATCACTTTTACTTTTGACACCTCTGCTTTGGTGTGTTGTTCAATGCAGGTAAAACAAACTATGAGTCTTTTTGTACACATACCTTAAATCAGTGAAGATCCTGCAAATATACTTTTATGTGTTCTCCTATGTAGGTCCTATTTAACACATATTCTTTGGTGTTTTTACATACTCTCAAAACAAATGAATCATTTTCACACTTGGTGAAAGTGTGAGATAAGGGCAGAAGAGACCTGAAATGCAGGCTACTCTTTTGGCATTCAGGCTGCAGAAGTAAAATATTCTATACATCACCATAACAGCTTTAATGAAATATAATATACACCATTTTAGATGCATTGAAGTCTGCAGACACACTGCCACTGATTATATTCACACCATATATCTGAAAACCCACTTGGAATTGTTTCTCCTGAGTCATATACAGTTAGGCTCAATAGATGTGTGCCATTCTGAAACTGATGAATATTCAAACTTTTGAGGTGAAAACGTTTGGGAAATACACAGTATGCAAACAAGTAATTTTCTTCCCAAATAAAGTAGGTATGTTTTGTATACACACAAACCTTCACTCAAAACCCATTTAAGCGAGGTGTGATTTGTTGAAGACCCAGAAGGGGGGATATGTTTGAGATTCATTATCAATGGAGTTACATACAGCCACAAAAGAGGTCCCCCCCACACACACACACACACAAAACACCCTGCATTTAAGCATCCACATTTTAGTTGAGTTGATGGGTGGATGTATGCTGTGCTAAAACAAACCTATTCCCAGGCATCAGAGATTATTGGAAATAAATAATTTTAGCAGCAGCTTTGACTTAGTACCTACACATCAATAAATCCTTCAAAAAACAACTTTAACATGCACATACTGTATGTGGGTACTTAAATTGACAAGTTGATGTGTGCTGAGCTGAATTAAGCTAAACCATTTTCAGATATTTGATTCAATGTTGCTATTATGGGGCAACAGGGATGGCTGGAAATACATCATTATGGCAGACAACGGCTATGGATCTTGGTACTCAAAAGTAAATAAATCATTAAAAAATAACTTAAACATCCACATTTCTACTTGAAAGGACAGGTTTGTGCATGCTGTGCTGAATTAAAACATTTTTTCAGAGATTTGATTCATTGTAGCCACTGTGGAGCAGCAGAGAAGTTTGGAAATACATAATTTCAGCAGCGAATGGACATGACTTTTTGTACTTAAAAGTCAATAAATAATTCAAAATCCACTTTAACATTCACATTTGTACTTGAATTGACATGTTTATGTGGGCTGGGGTAAAATAAAACAATTTCTGGTCATTGGATTCAATGTGACCACTGTGGGATGGGAGAGATTATTGGAAATGCATCATTTTGGCAGCCAACAGCTATGACTTTTTATACTTGTAAGTAAATAAATAAGTCAAATCCCACTCATACATCCACATATGCACTTGAATTGACAGATTAATGTGTACTGTGCTTAAATTAAACGATTTACAGGCATGTGACTTACAGTAGCCACTGTGGGGCAAGAGAAATGCTTGCAATATGTAATTTTTGCACCATACAGTGGTGACTTTTAGTGGTTAAAATTCAATATTTTCCCCCAAAAACATTAAAACATTGATATTTTCAGTTATATTGATCCAGAAATGTGTGATCTACAGAAAAAATATATATTGTACCAACTTTTTATGCTTTGTCAAGACGGAGTCCAAAGATATCCTAAAAAAGTACCATCGAAAGAAGCAAAGGAGCCATGTAGGGCTTGGTATGGCAAATTCCATTTTTTTCATGGAATGTCAGCATATGGCACATATTTTGATAGGGTCTATAGTGACAAACTTGTCTATAAAATTTTAGGCCTCTAGGTGCTTGTATGTTGCTGGGAGGCGGGGCCAAAGTTCAGAAATGTGGAATTTCAAGGGGGCGCTATAGAGTCTGTGAACATAGAAGTTGTAATTTTTCTTCACTTTCCTGTTCTGTGTGATACATAGATCTAACATACCAAATTTCAGGCGTCTACCTCATTAGGTGTTGCCAGTAGGAGGGGCCAAAGATGAGAAAAACGTAGAAAAGTTTGAATTTCTAGGGGGCGCTACGGAGTCTGCAAATGTGCTGGCTGCATTTTGACTTTACTCATATGTTAAGTGTGACCTATATAAGTGACATATCCAATCTTAAGTCTGTATGTACTTCTGTATTTCAAGGGAGTGTGGCCAAAGTTGTAAAAAATACAGAAAATACATGAAACTGTAGGGGGCGCTATGGAGTCTGTGACTGTGAACACTGTAATTTGACTTTACTTACTCATTCTTTGAGGCGCAAAGATGTCACATGCCACATTTGATATGTCCAGGTTGTTGTGTGTTGCCAGTAGGTGGTGCTAAAAATGACAAAAAAATGCATTTCTAGGGGGCGCTATTGAGTTAAACAATGAGTAATCAGCAATAAGACTCCTATCCCATGTTTTGCGTGAAATAATGATGTTGCATACCAAATTTTGTCCTCTTATGATGAAAGGACGTTAGAAAGGCAAACCCTAACCCTAAGATTCACAAAATCCATAGGCCGAATAGCCTGTGGTACAATGAGCCCAGTTATTGAAAGTTTATATGAGTATGTGTTGCTGTCAGGGATTACACAAATTGCTCTTAAGAGTATGTCACCTCTGGCTGCTTGATTAATGTCAGGGAATGGAGATTTGCATGTTGTTTAAATGCATAACTAGGGAGTTCTACAGAGCCTTGACTGTGTAAATTGTAGATTACACACGTTCTGGTTACAGTGTAAGCACATGTCACCATGTCATAGCATGTAGATTATCAAACCACATTCCATCAGTGTGTAATGTAGCTGGAAATGCTATGTATTGATATGTCAAATGAAGAGTTCAGATGCAAAACCCCATTTCTGAAGACCTGCACTTCTATATTTTTAGAGAACCCCATTGTTGGTTTGGTTTACATTCATGTACTTGATAATACATATAAATATTTAAATTACATAAATAAAATAAAAAAAATATGCAATTTTGATAGTTTTGTATTAAATAAAAATGAATTACGAAATGTTTCTGAAAAGGCAATTAGGGGGTTTTGCATCTGAACTCTTCAAATGCAGTGCACAAAAGGCAGCATGGATTAATTTTACATTGTTGTATTTCCATTTTGAGTTCACAACACCAGTACCTAAGACTCCATAAGTCAGTGTTAGCCTTGTATCGTATTGTATTGCCCTTGTGAATATCTTTAACCTTGACCAAGGTGCACAATGTCAGAGATCACAACATAAAAAAGACCATTATAGTTTAGTGCATCAACACGAACATGTTTCATTAATTCCAAAAAACGTGACATTATTTAATTGCAATATAATGACATACACTTCTGATTGATTTGGACAAATAATGGTAAATACAAAATGTAGAATAGATTCGATTAACTTTAATAATGCAGAAGGAAATAATGGTGTACAGCAGCAAACACAAGTTATAATATTGCAAGAGAAAAAGCTCCCATCCACAATACTGTACAGTACACAGTAAACCGACAACACAAAAGTGTTAAGATCAAATAACTTGGGGGTAGACCTCATGGTCATCCCAGTGTCCTTAAATTTCTCCAATGTTGCAGTGCATAGAGTATTCCTTCAATAATAGTCCAACATTGAAGAAAAGGTGTTGTGTTGTGTATCTCTCTCTCTCTCACACACACACACACACACACACACACACACACACACACACACACACACACACACACACACACACACACACACACACACACGTTTTGGAATCTTCAGTCAAAGAACATCAACAGTGCTGACTCTACAACAGGTGGGTATACTAAGAAGCTGGCACAGTAGTAAACTAGGTTTGGTTAACCTTGAGGCAGAGGTAAATCATTTAATAGAAGAGACTGGAATCCTAATTTTCTTAACTAAATGACGCTTGCAGGTAGACTGAAGATATTGAATCACATCGTGATTCGTTGTGATACACATTCATGATACTGAAGCGCTATGCAAGGGCGCAGTATCGTGGTGTGTCCTTTCAAAGTTCTGTTGCCCTTCAGTCAAGAAAACAACCACATGATATTGTGATAGTGCTCCCAGGCTTCAAATCATCATTATTTTGAAACGTTATTATTAACCTTTTGCACCCTTTTCTACGAATGAACTATCATGGTTTTTATTTTTATTGTATAATGTTGGTAAAGGTAAAAAAAATGAATTAAGTAAATATCACAATGCATTGCAAGAATACATGTATCGCAATGCATCGAGATCGTATGGCATTGTGGCATGTGTATCGTGATGCGCATTGAATCGTGAAGCCCTTGCCAATACTTGCAGGTAAATGTATTAGCCGGTTTACTACTTCCTGTAGGTTAACTAAGCCTGATTTACTTCTGAGCCAGCTTGTTACTATATACGCCTGATGTGTAGCATTTATGCAGCATACATTTCTTTGACACAATGGTAAACTGGACTGCTACTCAGAGAACCACTGACCCTAGAACTACAAAGACTTCAAAGGCAGTACTGAAAAAGTCAGACAAGAGTGGGACAAACGGCTCAGTTGTCCTGCCCAGAATGGGGTCATTACATTATGCATAAGTTTTGGGGGGGCTGTCAGCAGCTGAATAGGCTTTGGGCCAAGCAATCCACGGTGCAGCTCTTTGTTGCGGTCACATTGGTTCTTTAGTTACACCTGAAAAAAAAAACATGTAACATGGCATGAGTATACACATGAACAGTTCAAAACCAAAATCAATGTTACAGGGTTTTAAATGGCATTGTCATTCAGTGTAACGGATACCTTCTGCTGACTGTAACGGTAAAAAAACATGATTTTTAAATTGTTTCAAGTGAATGCATGACAGCAGAGGCTTTCATGAATTCACTGGGGAAAAAAATAAAATAAAAGAGTCATGTTTTTTTACCGTTACACTCAGCAGAAGGTATCCGTTACACTGAATGACAATGCCATTTTAAACGTCTTTGACCCTACAGTACAAATACACCAAAAGCAACAAAAGCACCCAATGTAATAGGCTTCATATAGAAAAGCACGAGTAGTCAAGGTCATCCTGCATAGTCACCACTTTGGGCTTCAGCGACCTGCCAGTCAACGCTCCAATTCATCATGAGAGGCACACATGATACCACTGAGCTTAAGGTCCAGACCAATAACTCAGTGCCACAAAAACTAACTCTAAACTTTCAAGAAGATTGTGAAGACTCATCGCTTCCAAGAGAGCTTCCCTGCATAACAAAGCTAACCTCTACTCAGTTTTGTCCTGCTTCACACTCAATAGGTCAGTTAGTTTATTGCCACACCTTGTTTTGTCATGCTTCACTTGTATACACTTCAAGATTCTCATCACTGATGAATCCCTTGACCCCCCTCCCTGTCCTCCTCGGATGCCAACCTCCTCACTCCCATCCTCAAGTACTGCACCCAGGGGAAAGAGACTTCGCCACCAGTACCAACCACCCTCTGGAACTACTGTATCTCCACCTGCCCATCCGATAGTCTGACTCACTGCCATCATTCAAACACATCCTCAAGACCCACCTTTTCCAAACTATGTATAACACCAGAGGCGTCCAGTGCCACTAATCACCATCATCTCCTCCCTCCAGATCTGTTGTTGCCCTTTGTTTGTCTGTTTTTGCACTGCCGTTTCTTCCTACCTCTGTCCAGCCATTCCTTATACTGTGTGTTTGTACTGTCTATATTTTTTTTCACTTGTAAAGCATCTTTGACCATCAAGAAAAGCCATATAAAACCCAATTATTATGATTAAATTGGATGGGTGAAATTGAAGAGAAGTGAAGAGTGAAATGAATAGAGAGGAAGTGACTGAGACGCTTACCTGTAATGTGGCTGTTCATCGTCGTGCTGTAGCTGAGCTGTACGTTTAGCATGGCCCATTCAGCAGGAACTGCATTGACAGTGTGGTAGAAGAAGAGAAGATGAGTTGAGAAACATGGATTAGACTACGTTCTACTGTAATCCACCTTCTTGGATCATAATAAATCATAACAAACACTACTTGGTTGTCCATGTGATGGCCACTAAGAACATCACAGGCAGGACAAAGGAGCACAAGTAAAATCAGAATATGCTATTGGGAGCCATTACAGTGTGTGAATACATTTTTGATGCTACGTACTGTAGACAGTAAAAGTAGCTGTGTGAATGAATGAATGAATGAATGAACGACTGAGTGTTCAATCACCTCCTAACCACCTGTAACTATGTGGGTGTGTGTGTGTTTTGAGGGAGGGAGGGAAGAAGGCAGAGAGAGAGACAGAGAGACAGAGAGACAGACACAGAGACAGAGTATGCATCATTCCAATCATACATCCATGTACTTGTCAAGTGGAGATTTGTGATGGGTTAGCTGAAAGCCTGAAAGTAAGACAGCCGTTTGCCACTTATCTTAAACATATCAGTCATTACGTTTGGAAATGTGTTTCATTATGATATTGTAGGAGCCATTTTAGTCTCACTTATGGATAGGTTTTAATGTAGTTTTAGATTTAGCCACTTGGGGGAGCACTTCACGTAAGCTTAGGTCACACAGGTTAACAGGTATAATTACAGGTGCCTGTGATTATGGTTGATGAGGCTTGGACTGGGGAAACACACGGTTCTTACCGTAGCCGTGTGGATCCAGCCAAATTCAGCCAGCACATTTTAATGACACTATGCACAGCACTATGGTGAACTAGTTTTTGTATTAAACTTTTTTGTTGCAATAAACGGGGAACAACCCCAAAGGGATTTTCGGACTGGAACTGCACTTTTTGCTACGTGTGAGAGAACATCTCAAGTCCAAGCCGAGGCTATAGGGCAGCCTCCACATCGTAAGAACCCTTTCCCATCTTTTTTCTTCTCAATGGACTGAACTTTTTGTTGTGGACACCTAAGGAATTACGCACACCACAGGATAAAATAAACCAGACGTGGATTAAAGGAATCAAGCAAAGGATTATCACTATCAGTGAGTGCTCATCAATCGGATTCACATCTATTGGAAAAGTTGAGGATCTGTCAAGGCCTACGCCAGCATGATTGGAAGTTTGTAACCGCGATAGGAAACCGGATTACTTGCCTCTTGCGGTGCCCACCGGCGTTGATGAACTTCAGTGAGTGAGTAAGCGCATGTACGCTCTAGGACACTAAAAAGCCAAAGCTGCTCTCTTCATGCGTTTGGTGAAACTTTAATCCCTTCTATTTTTTTGATGTTTGATGTGGACTTTGCATGGGAAAAAGTAACGGCTTTGCCATATTGAATTTTGTTCACCGTGCTGTTGCGTAAAAGTGCTGTGCTGTTTGTAGACCGTCACTATTGTGTGTGCCACCTCCACACAAAGGTCTAAAAGTAAGGAAAATAGGCCTATATGACCGCTGTGTTTTTTGGCTATCACGCCACATTGCTTTTGAAGTATTATTTTTTGTGTTTGTTTTCTGACGGTCTACCCAGTTGTGTTTTTTAACTTTGCGCAACATGGAAGACAAACCCGGCGAGGCTACGGCCGCCGTGCCTGCATCGGAGCGCACCGACACGCCAATGTGTTCTAATGAAGAAGAACAGGAGAAACGTGTGAGGAGATTAACGGCAAAGGGCCTTGTAATGGTGTTCGAAAACCTCCAGAAAAATCGAAAATCAAAGCTTATGCAAGCAGGCAAAAGAAAAGGAAAGATAAATGAGCTGCTGTCTGTAAAGGTTACTTCTTACACAATCAGTAAGATTAAGAAGTATTTGAGTGAATTTACTGTCCTGTGCAAGGAAGCCATAGAGGCCCAGAACACATTGTTGGAAATGCCAATGCCTGACTCCGAACATGAAACACAACAAAGCTGGCTAATAGAAAAAAATAAGGAAATTGAAAAATTTGAAAGCCATGTGTGTGAATGGTTGGCGAATGCAGAGTCAGAGTGCGCCGATAAAGAACCTGAAGTAAGGCCGGAGGACAGTATTTCGAACATTTCCAGTAAAGGCTCCAGACACAAAAGCCAAATGTCTAAATGTTCAAAATCATCCAGCATCGCTTCAATGCGCATTAAGGCAAAGGCTGAAAGGGCTGCTCTGTTGAAGTCTGCTGCTGTGCTAGAAAAGGTGCATGGCTTGGACGCAGAGGAGGAAGTTTTACAAATTGAGAGGGCAAGACTGAGGAGAGAAAAGCAACGTCTGGAAATGGAGGCTAAATTGGAAGCTAATACAGCTAAGTTGCATGTCCTGGAAAATGATGATGGTGGTGGTGATGATGATGATGATGATGAGGGGGGGAATGCAATGAATGCCTATCTTCATGCCCAGTTGAAGTCGTCTAACACTTCTGTTTCTCATCCCAAGCCTGTGATGCACCACCAGGAAAATGCAGCTCTACCGGTGGTGAGGCCTAAAGACAAACATGTTTCACATGGGCCCAGTAACCCTCTACCTTCAGTGCAGATATCATCACGTAGACCAGCTGCACCCAGCGATAGCCGTGGACCCAGGAACAGCAACCCAGCCCCGATGCAGCATCAGCCACCACCACCTGCACGCAGGAATCCACCCACCCAGACACATGCAAGCCATGCTGTGTCTTCCGGTAACCATCAGCCCTCCCGTAACCATCTACCCTCAGTGTATGATCTCATGCAGCGTCAGAATAATATCACAGCTCAGCTGGTTAACAATCAAGCTCTAGCCTCCCTTCCACCTAGAGTCATTACTGAGTTTGATGGGCACCCACTAAAGTATGCTGCTTTCATCAGAGCTTTCGAACAGGCAATCGAAAAGAAAACATCTGACAAAGAAGAGTGCCTGTACTACCTTGATCAGTACACAAGAGGGCAGCCCAGAGAGCTTGTCAGGAGCTGTTTTAACATGGCGCCAGGTCAAGGGTATGCCAGAGCAAAAACTTTGTTGAAGCAGTATTTTGGTAATGAAATGAAAATAGCAGCAGCCTATATTGACAAGGCTGTGCAATGGCCTATGGTGAAACCAGATGATGTTAATGCCCTGCAGTCTTTTTCTGTCTTCCTAAGGGACTGCTGCAATGTAATGGAAGACCTGCAGTACATGGAGGAGATGAATGTGCCATCAAACATGCGCTTGATGATGCTCAAGCTGCCGTACAAGATGAGGGAGAGATGGAGGACAGTTGCATGTGGACTTCAGGAGACACGTGGCACAAGGGCCATGTTTGCTGACTTTGTGGTATTCATCGAGCACCAGGTGAAAATAATGTCTGACCCTCTCTTTGGAGATTTGCAGGGTACATCATCGCACCACCCCTCCTCTCAGTCCAAGGCCACCCCTTCAGGAAGAGGGCACGCTACAGTTGCTGCTGTCGATGCTGTCCGACCACCAAACTCCTCCGCACCCCAAAATCAGCGTAAGGGTCCATCTGTACAGAGGTATGATCACGGAGCATGCTTTGTGTGTAAAGGCCAGCATTCAGTGGTGAAATGTCCCAGTCTTGAAAAAATGACTCACAGAGAGAAACTGGATGCTGTGAAAGAAAATCGACTCTGCTTTCGCTGCCTCATGCCAGGTCACATGAGTAAGGCATGCGATCGACCTCTCACTTGCACTGTGTGTGCAAAGAGTCATCCGACTATCTTGCATATTGAACTTAAAATACCAGATGCTTCAGTTAGTAATGCTCTTGTGTCATTGCAGACATGCGCCCATAAAGGGGCCGGGGAAGATGAGTGTGTCCTTTCCATCGTGCCCGTGCAGGTGAAGGCAAAGTCCGGCAGTCGCACCATCAACACTTATGCTTTCCTTGACCCTGGGAGCTCAGCCTCTTTTTGCACTGAATCACTTGTAAAGAAGTTGAATCTTGAAGGCACTAAAACTGACATTCTGCTCCGCACATTAGGCCAAGAAAGAACAGTCACCACCTCTGCACTCAAAGGCCTCCAGATTTCTAGCCTGACTGAAGACACATTCCTGGATTTGCCGGAAGTGTTCACACAAAAATCCATGCCGGTAAGCAGAAGTAACATTCTTGCTCAAGAAGATCTGGAGGAGTGGGCTTATCTTAAGGACATTAACATTCCCAGCTTGGAGGCAGATGTTGAGTTGCTTATAGGTACCAACGCACCACAGCTTATGGAGCCCTGGGAAGTGATCAATAGCCAAGGGGGGGGGCCTTGGGCGTATAAAACTCTATTGGGGTGGGTTGTGAGCGGTTCGCTGAGAGGCAGGGAAGGTGAGGGCATGTGTGACTGTCCGGCCGTTACTGCCAACAGGATCTCAGGCACCAAGCTACAAGATCTGTTAGTCGCCCAATACAATCAGGATTTCAATGAAGTCATGGCAGATGATTCCTGTTTGTCCAGGGAAGATCATAGGTTTATGCAGATTGTTGAGTCATCCATACGTCAGGACGAGGGTCATTACTGCTTTGACTTGCCCCTCAAGGCTGCTGACGTCACTCTTCCAGACAATCGTAGTGTCGCAGAGCAGCGTCTCTTAGGTCTTCAAAGAAAACTCAAAAGGAACCAAGAATTCCATCAAGAATACACTGAGTTCATGTCCGAAGTCATTGCAAATGATTATGCTGAGCCTGTGCCATGTCAACAGCTGAATAGGTCAGATGGCAGGCTTTGGTATTTACCCCACCATGGGGTATACCACCCTAAAAAGAAAACTCTAAGGGTGGTCTTTGACTGTGCCTCTGTCTATCGAGGAATCTCACTCAATTCCCAGCTCCTACAAGGTCCCTTCCTCACCAGCACCTTGCTTGGTGTGCTCACCAGATTCAGAAAGGAATGTGTGGCGTTGATGGCAGATATCCAAGCAATGTTTCATCAGGTGAGAGTGTCTCCAGAGCACACAGATTTTTTACGCTTTTTGTGGTATCCTGATGGTGACCTAACACTTGCCCCCATGCAGTACAGAATGAAGGTGCACCTTTTTGGAGCGGTGTCGTCGCCCAGCTGTGCGAATTACGCACTGAGGAGAATTGTGCAAGATTACAAAGAAGACTTTGACCCATGCATTTTAAACACAATACTGCATAACTTTTACATGGATGACTGTTTGACCTCTGTGTCCTCAGAAGCAAAAGCCATGGAGATGGTGAGTGAGCTGACTGCAGCATGCGCTAAAGGGGGATTCCGTCTGTTGAAGTGGACAAGCAACAGCAGTGAAGTCTTGGCCAGCATTCCGGATGCCCAGAGATCAAAGACCACTAGGGGGCTCGACCTAGATCAAAAGACAGATGCGGTTGAAACTGCTCTTGGCCTGCACTGGTGCATTGATGATGACATCCTGACCTTCAGGTTAGCCTTAGAAGAGCGCCCTCACACACGCCGCGGCATATTGTCTGTTGTGTCTTCTGTGTTTGACCCCTTAGGCTTTCTCGCGCCATTCACACTGCCAGTGAAGAGAATGCTACAGGAGATGTGCAGGCTGAACATCGACTGGGATGTCCAAATACCCCAGATCTTCTCTCAGCAGTGGTCCAACTGGCTTACAAACCTGCATCATGTTGCTGGGATCAAAGTGGACCGGTGCATGAAGCCCAACAACTTTGGGGAACCGACCTGCATGCAGCTACACCACTTCTCAGACGCCAGCGAGTATGGCTATGGGACCGCTACTTACCTCAGGATGGAGAACAAGGAGAATCAAGTGAGTCTTGCCTTCATCTTAGGAAAAGCTAGAGTAGCCCCCTTAAAACAAACTACCATTCCCCGTCTTGAATTGACTGCTGCTGTCCTGGCTGCCCGCCTTGACAAGATGCTGAGAAGAGAATTGCAGCTTGATTTGCAGCCATCAGTGTTCTGGACAGACAGCACCACTGTTTTAAAATACATTGCCAATGAGACCAGGAGGTTTCACACATTCGTAGCCAATAGGGTGGCAGTCATCAGAGAATTGACCAGTGTTGCACAGTGGAGATACGTTGGCACAAAGTTGAACCCGGCAGATGAGGCGTCCAGAGGGCTTACCGCTGAGGAGTTCCTGGCCTGTGAGAGATGGCTGAAGGGACCCCCGTTTCTTTTGAAAGGAGAAGAGGAGTGGCCTGCTACCATCCTGGACCAGCCTCTGGTCTCGGCTGATGACCCTGAAGTGAAAAGGGAACTGCTGGTGAGTGCCATTGTAACACAGACATCACTGAATGCAACAGCAATGTTTTTAAACTACTTTTCTGATTTTACAAGATTGAAGAAATCTGTTGCATGGATTCTCAAATTCAGAGACATGCTTTTAACATTGTCACAAAAGAGAAAGCTTCTTAACCCTGAGCAGCAGAAGGACAGAATTAAAGTTACTGGCACACCATTGACACCAGCTGACCTGCAGAGGGCGGAAGATGCCATTATTCGCTTCTATCAGCGAGAGAAGTTTCCAGAGGAAATTGCCGCACTGCAGGAAGGAAAGCCTGTAAAGTGCAGCAGTGATCTTCAAGACCTCGACCCAGTGTTGCAGGATGGAATGCTGAGAGTTGGAGGTAGGCTCAGTAGGGCAGCAATGCCTGAAGAGGAGAAGCATCCTGTGATTCTGACTAAAGATCAAAATGTATGCAAACTCATGCTGAAACATGTACACCAGCGTCTGGGCCATGCAGGTCGTAATCATATGTTGTCCTTTCTGAGAAATAAATACTGGATAATTCATGCAAACTCTGCTTGCAGGAAAGTCATCTCAGATTGCAAAGATTGCCTCCGCTTCCAGGGAAAGATGGGACAGCAGAAGATGGCGGACCTCCCAGAGGAGAGAGTTGTTCCAGACCTGCCTGCTTTTACCAACGTGGGCGTTGACTACTTTGGTCCAGTGGAAGTGAAGAAAGGCCGGGCAAGAGTGAAGCGATATGGTGTTTTATTTACATGTCTGGCGAGTAGGGCAGTTCACCTTGAGGTAGCTTACTCTCTTGACACTGATTCATGCATTAATGCCATACGGCGGTTCATGTGTCGAAGAGGTCAAATCTCTCATTTAATATCTGATAATGGCACAAATTTTATCGGAGCTGAGCGAGAGTTAAGGGAGGCTGTTTCAAACTTAGACCACAGCAAGATCCAGCATGCTCTTTTACAAAATGGTCTAACATGGTCTTTTAACCCTCCAGCAGGCGCTCACCATGGTGGAGTTTGGGAGCGTCTGATCCGGCTTGTGAAGCGTGTCCTGGCCTCTACACTCAGACTCCAGACCCTGGACGATGAAGGCTTCCACTCAGTGTTATGTGAGATTGAAGCAATTCTGAATAGTCGACCAATCACAAAGTCCTCTGAAGACCTCAACGACCTGGAAGCCCTCACACCCAACCACCTTCTACTCCTGAAGACAAAGCCACTCCTTCCTCCGGGGCTGTTCCAGAAGGATGACCTGTATCCGAGGAGAAGATGGCGACAGGTGCAGTTTCTCTCTGACCTTTTCTGGAAACGTTGGGTGAAGGAATACTTACCGCTGCTCCAGGAGAGACAGAAGTGGATGAGGCCGAAGAGAAGTTTTGCGGTTGGCGACCTTGTGATCGTGATGGACCCACTTGCTCCGAGAGGGTCATGGCAGATGGGACGAGTCACACAGACGTATCCAGACAAGAGAGGCCATGTGCGGTCAGTCCAGCTGAAAACAAGAACGGGTCAACTTGAAAGGCCAGTCACGAAGATATGCCTCTTGATGGAAGTAGACCTCCCAAGTCCTGAAGATGATGGAGACGTCCCAAATCCCAAGATCCAAGATGACTGCATAGTCGATGACCCGATGGCCTGATGACCTGATGACCCGATGACCTGATGACCTGGCTGTCTTAAGATGTTTATTTGTAGAAACTCACTTCGTTTTAAATTTGCACAAATGGCTCCTTAGTTTTAAATGGGTAATTGTGGTTTTAATATTCACTCACAATTAGGGGCCGGGGTGTAGGAGCCATTTTAGTCTCACTTATGGATAGGTTTTAATGTAGTTTTAGATTTAGCCACTTGGGGGAGCACTTCACGTAAGCTTAGGTCACACAGGTTAACAGGTATAATTACAGGTGCCTGTGATTATGGTTGATGAGGCTTGGACTGGGGAAACACACGGTTCTTACCGTAGCCGTGTGGATCCAGCCAAATTCAGCCAGCACATTTTAATGACACTATGCACAGCACTATGGTGATCTAGTTTTTGTATTAAACTTTTTTGTTGCAATAAACGGGGAACAACCCCAAAGGGATTTTCGGACTGGAACTGCACTTTTTTGCTACGTGTGAGAGAACATCTCAAGTCTAAGCCGAGGCTATAGGGCAGCCTCCACAGATATAATCACAAAGCCCATACCATGACACACCATATTAATGACAGCTAAACTTGACCTACTTAATTGACACAGTCATCTAATGCTCAATTGTGGTTTGGCCATGCATGAAAGTGTAGAGACACCATATAAATACTTAATAGTTGAAAGACTCTAATTCGAACCTCTGAGCCCAAGACCAACACCCCAACCATTAGGGATATGAATAAAATTGTCATGGCAGTGCATTGCATCAATTGACTTATGAATGCAAAAAGTATCAGGCAAGTATGCAGGCAATGTATTGCAATAACACAAGTATCGTAATGCATTGTGATGGTATTGAATCATGGCATGTGTACCATGACGCTCATTGAATCATGAACTCCTTGCCAATACTGTCATACCATACAAGAACACACTAACTGCATATCTGGTCGAAATTGGGCTTAGATCAGAAATCCAGACCAATTTTGACACAATTTGTCAGACTTACAACTTTTTGGAAATCAGGCGGATTTTTTCTCAATCGGAGGTCAATCTTAGGTCACATATCGTGTAGCATAGTGGCATAGTCTTAACCTTTTTTTTCTTAAAAGCACCCCCTTACCTGTGCCCAAGGCAATGAAACCACTCACCCCCAACCCAAACTTCTAGACATGTATGCACTAAAAATGATTTAAGTGATGAATTACATTACATTACATTACAATGACGCTTTCATTTGTTCAAAGCGACTTACAACTATTATTTTTCAGGGTGTTGGTTACAGTCCCTGGAGCAGTGTGGGGTTAGGTACCTTGCTCAAGGGCACTTCAGCCATGGATGGAGGAGTATGGAGAGGTCAGGGGGGATTCGAACTGGCAACCCCTAGATTTAAAGACCAACTCTCTAACCACTAGGCCACGGCTGCATTTTCACCTGCTACACCTGGAAACATAAATGAAAACAAATTGAAGAGAAGAATGCACAGTGGATCAGTGTTTTTATAGTACACAAGAATGGTGCAATCAAAACACTACTGTTATATAACTTAAATGGCTTCCTTGGCTTTTACTGGATTATCTGAGGAGTATTCGTTCATTGCGAGTACATTCTTTTATGGCAGGGGTGGGGAACCTTTTTCATTCAAGGTGCCACTTCAAATTCATCCGAGGGACGTTAAAGTCCTGCGAGGGCCATATTATGAACACAAACCAGGATTTCCCTCTGCACTTTAGGACTATATTGAAGCAGTCACCTTTAAAACAGACCCCACCTTCTCTAGGTTCCCTAAATATAACTTAGCTGTATTGCAAATGTGTTTTCTAAAATTGCTTTACAATGTCATATTTCATGTGAAGCTGCATAACATTAAAACTATATGGGGGGGCAGATAAAACTGCCTCAAGAGCCGCAAACGGCCCTCGAGACATAGGTTCCCCATCCCCACCCCTGTTTCATGGGCTTTAGCTGTGGGTGTACCCTCCCGGATCGGCTACTAAAAAGCCCTTGCATGCAAGCCCAAATAGTTTCGTCAGAACGACGCTAAACGAGGATGGGATGACTAATCGTTCCCTGGCTGTTTAGATATTGAATCAATACATTTCACTCAAAAATAGAAGCTCAAATATTGTAGTTCCAGCGCTCAAATGTGATTTGACGAAGGCTAACCTAGCCTGCCCATCTTGACAACAAGCTTGACGAACGGCATATGAAAAACACAGTTTGACACGACCCAGCTGTCAAGAATGCCAATGCATGTTACAAAAATATTGATAGTTTGATCCTATTAACGGCATCAATGTAGGCTTACTTACCAATAAGGACAAAGAGAGAACAATTTCACCGTGGAAGCAAATTGTCAACAACTTGGCTGTCAACTGCTACAGGCATCCGCAAGGAAATGACATCATTGCAAGCGCAATCATTTCCAAACTTCATTTATTTATTTTTTAATCCAAAAAAACAATCACGTCCATAAAAACAGCAGTAGGTTAAATACTCAAAAAATGCGACATTATGGGCAACTATTCGATTAATCCAGCACATTTTTTTCAAATTTCATAGGCGCACGCAAGCCCTCTTCAGGAAATGACATAATTTCTATTACAGTAGGAAGCAAATGTTTAGTTTTTAATTCATCCTGAAACTAATCCGATACGGTCAGAAGAACAAACATCGGGGGAATAAATATGCCTATTAAAAAGGTATGCAATATATGCCGCATCTACTGTATAAAACTTTATTCGGATAAAATATTATTTGCATAGTCTATTAATCAAATTGTCCAAAGTTCGATATTAAGTCGTGGCTTTTTAGGATAGGGCTTCGATGGAAATGCTGTTGTAGTGAGAAAGCAGGTAGCCAAAATAAATGTTTATTTCTGTTATAAATGCGTGCCGTGCCATTTCATGGACCAGAACAGCCTTGCTGCGCATGTGGATAAGAAAGCTTTTCGTTGTGCAGCTTGCAGCATGAAACTAGGTGCATTCGAGATGTGTCAACGCATGCATGCACATTTAGACAGCAATGCACCCTGGATGGAAAATGCTGCATGACGGTTAGATTTCCTGTCAAACTTCGAAATTTCGTCGACGTTGCGTTGACGAGGTGACATGTCACATGGTGTAAAACTATCGCGGGATGAATGCGGCTGCAGTCAGATCTTGCAACCTCTGCAGTTGCTTATCCCCTTCAACGCTCGTCGGCGGACTGCCTCCGAGGTCACGCGCCCATGAACTGGTTGGTCAACAACTCACTCACGTGTGTATATGGGTCTTGTCTCACACCTCTACACAAGTTTGCGCAGGTCCCCACTTCAGCTCCTCCTCACTGCCTGTCCCCCCACTCCTCACACGTGGTGTGTTAGTAGAGCAAACCGGTGCGAGCTCATCGTCTCGTTCATATTTGTGGCCGACTTTAAATACGCTGTATTTAATAACACCCACATCGTGACAACAAATTCTCGCTCACGTGCCTTTTGCAACATCGACGCTCGCAACAAAGTCGTATGGGCTTATTGCCTTCGCATCGGATACAGACGCAAATGGGCTGCCTTTCACTCGAACGCCGACGCCACGGGTCTTGACAAAGCGTCTGTATTCGAGGTAATGGGGGTGAGAACGTGTTGGCCGGACAGAACTGGTGCCAGTCGCGGTGACAGTAATTAAAATAATTCAAATAATAAACATCTTTCTTAATAAACATCTTGTGTTTCATATTTATTATTTTATATTATTAAAATGTGGATCCTGGCTGTAGATAAAGCAGGATATATGAGCCAGATAATTCTGGTAGCCTTTCTATTGAAATAACATTGAAAGCTCATTGATTTTTAGTTACGTCGAAATGTCAATGTTGTTTCAATATAGGCGCGTATCGAAATACAGTTGAAGTTGCGTGGATCCATAGTTACAAAATCAACATAGTTTCAATGTTAGTCGAGGGTGCAAACTGATGCTAAATCAACATCGACATCTGATGTTGTTTCAATGGTTTAGCGTCGGCAATGGAATGCTGATTCTACATCGATTCAATGTAAGCTTGCTATCTGGGTATTCAACACACTTTAAAAACACACTGAAAAGATACGGCCATAGTAGCCTACTGAAAACATTTTGTTCATAATAATGGTGATTAATAAATGGTGGTCTTAAATTTTCATACTGACATCCTTGAATTTGACTTGGTAGATCACGGCAGACCATCAACTTCAAAAGTAGATCTTGGTTAAAAAAAGGTTGGGCACCCCTGCTATAGAGAGAACCACAGGTGCTTGAAAGACAGGGATCAAAAGCCTAGTCAAGTTGTTGTAGTTTACTTGGGTTTGGGAGCAATATAAAAAACCTTCAGAGAAGGGACAGTTGGGATGAGTTTACTAACACTCCCTAGGCTTTGTTTTACAGTTGTAATGAGTTTGGTGACAGACCTTCATTGACACAGCAGAGGAGACATCGGGCTGCATATAGAAATTAATGTGTAATGAATGTGAATATAGACATAAATGTGTAATATGTTGTTCAGCCCTTTTAATGGGAGGAATTTGGAAAAAACTGGCCCTGTGACCAGCACCCCTCATGTAGAATGTGTACGCCTACAGATATGTGTGGGGGAAAAGGCATAGCCTACCCTCTAAGACCCTTTTTGTCTATGCGTTAACAATTTCACAGTGCTCTTAAATTCTTATCTCTGCTCCTATTTTGTTTTATTATTGTTTCCCAGACCCCTGCATGAGGGACGAATGAAACTGTGTTGTAAACAGAAATTATTCACTGTACTGCATTTTTTGACAATGACAATGTACTACTATTATACAAGTCATGGGTAAAATCTTATGTAGCCTTATTTCTCAAAATATAAATGGCTGAAATATAGGCCCAGGCCAGTTTCTGCATGCGCCAATGTCATACTGTAGTCATTGTTTTGCCGTTTTGCATTTACGCTGCAAGAATACACCCCCCCCCCCCAAAAAAAAATGCCTGTGTGAGAAGACCCCCCCCCCCCCCCCCCCCCCCCCCCCCCCCCCCCCCGACAACATAAACCCCGGCTGCCCCCATAGTTTCCAAAATTTCTGTGGGAAACACTGGCGCGGATTTGGGTTCTGCCTCGGCTGCATGATAAATCCAGAAACTTTCGCAAAAATCATAACTGAACACAACTCTGGCGGCAAACAGTTGCATGAAGATGCAAACCAATCAGAAGAGGTGTAGCAGACTCGTCACAAGACCTTTCTTGAAGTTCATACACAGGGTTGCCAGACGGGGCAGTCGCAGCAGAATATTGCGCAGGGGCAAAGCGACTGCGCAATTGCATTAATTTCCAATACAATTCACAACTAATATTTTAAAAGACTGCTGAGCTAGTGGGGCCGAGCCAAGTCACGGTGGGGCCGTGGCCCCACTAAAAATAGCCTAAACTCGCCCCTGCCGTACAATGTCATTATCATTTGAATATTATTTTTCATATATGAATTAGCTGGCACCAACTGGGCAACAACCCCTGGGTAACAACTGGGTAACAACCCCTATTTAGCACTATGTCCTCATCATTTGTACTCTGATTTTTTTCCTGATACATTTGCAAAGAAATGGCATGGTTTCCACAGTAGGCATAGGTTGATTACGCATTGTATTCCATCTGTATTTGACTCTCCTTTCCGTTATCTTGCTACCTCAAGCTTTTGTGATTCTGACTGACTCACCTTGCATGAAGTGGTCAACAGAGAGCCCCATAACACTGGCGAAAGTGAAAGTAGGCTATTGTGCGTCGCAAGGCACCACCTGACAAAAGCCACCGCTACCTATGTTAAGCATGTTTCACGGATATCCACAATCTAATAATGGACGATTTTAATGATCTTTCATTGCAGCACTTTTTTTTTTTTACCAACATTTACCAGCTTACAAAATTATGTCAGTTATGATGACAATGCTATCATAGTCTGCACATAGAACTGCAGTAGCCTACACCACTTTATTGTGTGTAGTGTGCATCATAACTTCTCATCACAAGAATATGCGTGGATTTGGGTTCTGCCTAGGCTGCATGATAAATCCAGAAACTACTTTCACAAAAATCATAACTAAACACAACTCTGGCGGCAAACAGTTGCATGAAGATGCAAACCAATCAGAAGAGGTGTAGCAGACTCGTCACAAGACCTTTCTTGAAGTTCATACACAGGGTTGCCAGACGGGGCAGTCGCAGCAGAATATTGCGCAGGGGCAAAGCGACTGCGCAATTGCATTAATTTCCAATACAATTCACAACTAATATTTTAAAAGACTCCTGAGCTAGTGGGGCCGAGCCAAGTCATGGTGGGGCCGTGGCCCCACTAAAAATAGCCTAAACTCGCCCCTGCCGTAAAATTTCATTATCATTTGAATATTATTTTTCATATATGAATTAGCTGGCACCAACTGGGAATTTAGTGCAATTTACACTCACCTCAGTGACAATAGTGGACACATATCTATCCTTACTGAAAACCCAGCCATCCACACAGCCCTCTGTGTCATTTCTGTAGGCAGAGTCCGAGTCTTCCTGTTCAGTGTAGCGTCTGCAGCGACTCAGGATGGTCTCCCCTTTCAGCTCCTCAGTCGGGATGGACAGATTGTAGCCCAGTCCTCCATAGCTGCTGTTCAGGGATGGAACTTTGCAGTGATGAGGAGGAGTATCCGCCACGAAGACCATTGATAGGGACATGTATCCATGTAGAATGTAATTAAGAGTCAACACAATGTAAATCAGTCTTGGGAAAGGACCCCACCCTCCTAATAAATGTGCAATGCTTTCTTCATAATCCTTCATCTTGGAGTATCAATGAAAAGTGACCAGATGTCAGTACAACCAACACACTTATAGTATCCCCAGCCAAGGAAAACCTGAAAAAAACTGGCAGGGGCAGAAATAAGGGGTGGGGTTTATCTTTCCACTTTGGGCATTGCAAAATGGTTTTAGGATCATGTCATTACAAGCCCATACACTTGCTATAGCCTAGGTCTTAGAAACTCTTAAAAGTATGAACTGAAAATTAAAGAAAGATGTACGCAACAGACATCATTAACTATTTTTTGGTTCTATGAGCTTTATATCTGATCAAATCTAGTACATGGAGTCAATAAGAAATTATATGCCTTCATGTAAGGCAAGACAAGCTGGCTTAACTACATTACAGAGATCTACATTCTTGTCAAAAACTACAGTTTCACCTTCAGGTAATGTGACGTCAGATCGCTTCAATTCAAATTCAAAACCAGGTATGAGCGCATAGCCATAAACATATCATGCCATAATTTACTACCTGAAACCAGTGGTACTACTTGTGCGCTACCTGCTTCACTTCAAAACAGAACTTGTTTGACATCAATGTGAGAAGGAAAAATACTTGGCCCTTCCTTGGCCAACCAGTAGGGCACTCGTCTACCATGCGGCTGACCTGGGTTCGATTCCCGACCTGGGTCCTTTGCTGGCCCTTCCCCGTCTCTCTCTCTCCCACTCACTTCCTGTCACTGTAGTATGAGTATGTAATTGTCCCTAGTTAGATACCGTACTAATTACTTGATGACGTCTTAACCTTACGTACGGACGTAGGTGAATGTATTGTGTGTTCTGAGTTGGCTCGTGACTGAATGAAGTAAACGGGCTACGTTATGGTGGTTCCAACTGCAGCTACATGTCCATGATTCTTTATTCATATGATCAACTACACTACAGTCACCACCTTCACTGTCCTATCAAAAATAAAGTAAAAAAGACTAAAAGGAAAGAGAAGGGAAAATACTTCATTGGACTGAAGCTCTATGATTGAGTTTGCCTAGTGTGATCTTGTTGACCTGTAACCAGGATAAGATGAGATGAGAAGATAAACTTTATTGTCTGTTTACACAAAGATTGGTCTTGCATGACACTTCTCCAAAATTTACATGTAAAAACACACATTAAAAAAAATGTTTGAGATGTTGTTAGCGACCATAGGCTCTAAACCAGGGGTGTCAAACGTACGGCCCGCGGGCCGCATCCGGCCCGCCAGAGGGTTCCATCCGGACCGGATGTAAAAAAAAAAAAAAAAAAAGTTTTTTTTTTTTTTTCAATGAAATAACTGAAATGCGCAATTACGCCCCTCGGGGCAGAATCGAGACCTGCATGACATTAACCCAATGGTCCCTCTGTTATACTGTATATATGTAGTAAAGTGCACATCACACTTCTATTATAAATGGTGAATTTGTACTGTAACAGGCATTTGATAAAGCTCATATATCAGGGGTGCTCAACTAGAAACTGAAAAGGTCCACTCGCCAAATTTCGTATGTTTCCAGGGTCCAAAAAAGTCGCTACGGACCGATGCAGAAAATAGCCTCACTCGCTGGCCGCACTGGCCTCTTGCTCACTCACTGAGTTGTCATAGTGATGATACTTTTATTTGTCATAAGACTGGCTTCGCAGAAATACACCTCGCATGGCAGCGAAATCTCATGTATAATTTATACATATTAAATACAGATGGATTTTGTCTTGGTCCGGATGACATTGCGTTTGGGTCCGCATCCGGACCTGGGTCCGCCAGTTGAGCACCCCTGTCATATATTATAGACCTCATATATAGAGATAAAATGTTAATACTTCTTATTCATATTGTATTGGTATTGGTTGTAATTAAATAATACATATAATTGGATTTGTATTGATTCCTATTAAGCTGAAACTGGAAATGGAACGTTAGAATGCGTGAAAATGCAGGAAATTACATCTAAGAAATACAAAAGTTTGCTGGTCCCAGACCCCCCGCCAAAATGAACTGTCCCATACTTAATTCATTTAAGGTTGGCAATGAATGAATGAAGTCAAGGACATTTTGCATAGTATTAGCAGTATTGCATTGCTTTCATCACACTTAAAACGTGATAGTACTGAACACTAATCCTCTGCTTTACGTTTTTTTTTGGCAATGATGTTACTAATGCGGCCCGCTTGAGGTCCACATGGGTTGTATGCGGCCCCCGGACCAAAATGAGTTTGACACCCCTGCTCTAAACACTAAGAACAAGGAAGTAAAAAAATACACACACAGACGACCTTGGAGCACTGCAAGTAATATTTGCTAAGGATGTGACAAATAAAATCATCATTCTCAAATGCAAATAGAAGCTGATCCAGAATGCTGCTAATTTACACAATCATATTATTGAACAATGCGGTCATGCAAAAAGCAAATGGCAAATGGCAATCACGGATCATGGATTTGTGCCTCACACTATATTACTGCACCTATGAAGTTCATTTCATGTTTTAAATACACACTCACAAAATATAACCCATGCTTTAAAAGTCCCCAACATGAAGAAGATGCAAGCCATCCCAGAAATGTAAACATTCCCTCAGGCTTGATAAAGACAAGTTCAGTTCCCCAGCATTAGACGGTTAAATTAATCAACTTTTATATAATCATATATAATCAACTTTTGTAATAATTTTTTATAGAGCCCTGTTTTGGATTTTGGATTTGTTGAATCCACACATGTGGCCCTCCAACGCAGATATTATTACTGAATGGTGTATTATGATACATGCTGTGGCCTGAGGGGTACCAGCTGAAACCAGAGGGCTTCCTACTTAGGCAGACCAAGCTTGAATGTGGCTTCTGCTTACACAACTCTGCCATCTGATGTTTAAAGCATGAACTGCAGTCAGAATGAAATTGGAACGCCATGTGCAAGCGTCTCATGCACACATCTCTTGCAAACTTCAGATATACTAAGATTGTATTAATGTTACAAACTGCATGTACACTGAATTTGGAATGAAATGGTATGTGCCTTGAGAATGTGCATGAAAACCTGTTTGTGCATAGATTTATAGGCCAACATCCGAATTATTAGTACTGCATCTGCAGATTTTCACTTCCATGAAAAAAACCTAATAGAAATCCATGCAAGTCTTAATACATGAGACCCTAGGTGTATTTTGCAATACAACAGCAAGTGGTATCATATTGACCAATATTCTGTATCAGATGTCACTGACAGGCACATATGGATGAAAAAGATAAAAAATAAAATAGCTCATTCTCTCATCATATGGTACATTACGTGCCTATTATCAATATTAAGTGTCTAGTTTCATCTAGTATGCAATATGAGTCCACACTGTTTTGATGACCTATTTCCACCTGTTTCTGTGAAGGTGCCAAAAATGTATGTGGGTAGAAGAAGGTTGATGGCAGGGCCCAATGTGGTAGCCTGGTGACGCCATCCTACAAGGTATGTACCCCACCCAAGGATATTGGCTCCGCACAATGTTTGACAGAGTCAACAGTCGGCTTTCGCCCAGGCTGCCGATGTGGTTAGGATAGGGTACTTTATTACAGCCACAGTAGACTCTCCTCCTGGTATTAAATATTGTCGCAATTAAACTGGCAAGGACTGTACTGTAAATCCTTTATAGCCTGTTTATTAGTGCATGCAGTCGGTCTATTAATTTGTTTGCAATCTGGTCTGGTAATGCGTCTGGACTGGAATGAATAACAATGCTTGCACATCCACAAGGCTGTAGTAAAAAAAAAAGTAAAAGTAAAGTAAAAAAAAAAATGTCATTGCTGAAGGACTGCATAAAAGTTAAAAGTGAAAGTTTGCAGCAATATGGACAAGTTGCATCTGTAACTGAGGTGTTCCCGCGCAGTCCTCCACTCGGGGCTCGTACCTGCTTCCTCCTAGTCAACACTCCAGTTTGGATAGGGGAGGCACAGCATGATACAGCTGAGCTAAAGGACAGGTCTGATAGCTCAACGCTACCGACACCGTATGAGGCCTCAGGAGGGAGGTTTACTAACGTTCCACACTCCACACTGCTAGTTGGCCTCCGTTACACAACGGCACAGTTGGTTGTTTTCACCAAAAGTAAGTACAACCAAACCTCGACTGTTGTGCAACGATCTTGGCTATATGGGTACATTGCTTGCCATTGCATTGGGACCAGAAGTAAGGTTGTACCCTGCCAACTTGAACTTGAACCAAAGGGGCGGCCTACCAGTGTTTACCCCCTGGGCGCTGTGGGCCAGTTATTCCCACACTGCTTGTAAGTCCACACCCAAGAACATGAGGTGGCTTGCTAGCTGCCACTCTATTTGACCAAAAAATATCTTACCACAAAATATTCACCGTTCCCGCGTTATGTGTGATGAACTTTAGTACGCATACAAATTATGTCCAAGACTATAAATGCACTCAAAGAGTGCAGACATTCTTGATAGAATATTTGACTATGTTCCAGCCTATTTTTTTCCAAGTCTTTCTGCCACAAAATAAAATGGTTACCATTCCCGCCGTATGTGTGATGAACTGTGGTACGCAAATTATACCCAAGAATGTAAGATTGGTAACTTTTCCATTATATTGTGCTGATGTCAATTGTGACAAAAGCCATTTAGTCATGAATAGGAGTTGGCATGGGCTGTTGACATAGAGGGTGTGATGAAGTAGCCTGGCGACGCCATCCTATGTGCTCCGCCCACAAATTTTGCCTCAAAGTCAACAGTCGGCTATTCGCCCAGGCTAGTGAGGAAGTGGTCCAAATGGCAACGTTTCGATCCATCAGTGGGATCTTTCTCAGGCCTGAAATAAAATAATGTTTATATTTGTGGAGCTTATGTCACACGGTCCACCACTTTTGTCTGGCACCTGGATAATTGTTTTATGGATATGCGCACCCAAACCCCTGATCACTGTTGACATAGAGGTCCAGAGAGAGGGGACCAACAAATTATGTCCAAGCTTTGTTTCAAACAAACGAAATATATTTTTGCCTCACCCGGTGCAATGGGGAAGCCTAACCGATGCCCCAGCAATGTTAACCAACTGTAGTGAAGGAAATTGGGTGCTTCATTCATGGCTGGCTATTCAGTCCCTTTGCCCACAGTTCAACTTTCTCCAGTGCTCTATCTGTTTACGAAATAGGTCATGTTTTCTCAGAATAAACCTACTGTAGATGATAAAAAATGAACATTGTACCAGACAAGTCAAGAAATTATTAATGAATGACCACGTTCCATTGTCCAACACGTGCCCATGATCCATATTTTTTATAGAGAACTTCCTCAATTATCATCAATTATCAATACTGTACTGTTAAAAACAAAATATGAACCAGCCCAGCCCACTGAGCGTGTGTGCGTATGTGGGTGTGCATGTATGTGTATGTGCGTGTGCGTGTGTGTGTGTGCGCGCGCGTAGGTGTGTGTGTGTGTGTGTGTGTGTGTGTGTGTATGTGTCTGTGTATGTGTAGAGTATGTGTATGTGCATGCAACCAAGGTCATCCTTCACAGTCCGCCACTCACGGCTCAAACCTGCGACCTTCCAGTTATAGCTACAGTTCCGCATTGGGACACACATGTATGATACCATTGAGACAAAATTCCAGGCCATAGCTCAGCTCTGTATGAGGCTTTGAGAGAGAGGCTTTCAGAGAGAGGCTAAAAAAAACGTTTAACTCTGCTAGTTGGCGTCCGTTACATTCACAACCCCATCTAAACCTGGTCACGGCACCAGTGTAACCAAGGTCATTCTGCGCAGTTCCCCACTTGGGGCTGGAACCCACAATCTTCCAGTCACAGCTACTGTTCGGCATCAGAGGCACAGGTACAATACCACTGAGCTGAAAAGTGAAAGCCCAACCTGGGGAAACCCCAACTCCCAGTGTCATTGTGACACAGCACTCCACAGCACATAAGTGCACGTGCACAAAACAACCTTTGGGCTACAAGTCAGATGCCCTAACCGCTTACCCATGACTGCCCCAAAGGTCTAGGCTCAGTGTAACCACATCTTTATTCAAGAAGGAGGTCTTCTAACATTCTACCACAAACTGTGCTAGTTGGTATCTGTTACACGTTTGTCCATGTCTGCAGGGGGTCATCCCTATGTTCCCCAGGTCCTATGTTCCCCGGGTCCTATGTTCCCCTCTACCAGGGAACATAGGACCCTTTTTTCAAAAAAGGGTTCTATGTTCCCCACTGCTTCAAAGTAGACTGCTGCCACATGGCGAAGTGCAGCTTGCTGTTGCAACTGTGACAGGTTAGGTTTAGGGATAGTTTTGGTTAGGGCACAAATTTACAACTCAGAAACATTGCATTTCTGACAGGTTAGGTTTAGGGATGGTTTTGGGAAGGGCACAATTTGAAAAATGGAAACATACAATGCGGGGAACATAGAACCCTCTTTTAGAAAAGGGGTCCTATGTTCCCCGCTCCCATACAAAGACAGGGGAACATAGGACCCGGGGAACATAGGTACGCTCCCTGTCTGCAGCTGTAGAAACATAGTAGCAGCTTATAGGCCGGAAATTAGGGATCATTTCTAAAAATGCCCTTTAGCAAAGAAGATTTCTCCAGGGGCTGTAACATGTATGCTGCAACTAAATAACTGTTGCAATCATTGATTCTCCACTGTGGCAGGGTTTTCACTTCTCTTTTTACCAGTCGCATATTCCAGATCCAGTCCAATATTCATTGGGCCTAGTCTCATGACACATCTATTTGATAATTCTGTTTTGGACAGTGCTTTACCGCTAATCCACGTTTTCTCAAAACACAGATGATAAAAAATGAACATTGTACTAGACTAGGTCCACTAATAATGAATGAATTACCACGAAAGACGTGTTTTTCTAGACCACTTCCTCAATTATCATGGTGCTGTTAAAAACAAAGCATGACCTTTCATTGTCCATTCAGGTGTGTGTGTGTGTGTGTGTGTGTGTGTGTGTGTGTGTGTGTGTGTGTGTGTGTGTGTGTGTGTGTGTGTGTGTGTGTGTGTGTGTGTGTGTGTGTGTGTGTGTGTGTGGAAAGGTAGGTGGGTGGGTGAGGTGTTCAAGTGTGCGTAGGAGTGGTTTTGGGGACAGTACTTTCCACAAGAGGATATTTGTCTTTGGTTCACATAAAAGCCCCTCAGCTGTCCTCCAAACACAGACCACAGTCACTGAGCAGCATTTTCGAATCCAACGCAGCAAGCCGCACAAGGAGAAGAAGAAAGAATGAGGCTGATAATCATACTGACCCTGCTGGTACCGGCAGGTAGAGTGTCCATTTTTCATTATTATTTTTTTCATCATTACTTTTTCTATTATTAATACTCCCAAAGTTCTGTTAGTTCTATTCTATAGGATTTATTCTCAAGTTGTGGAAAGTCAGGACACCTTGCACAGAGTGTACTTCTCAGTGTTAAACATTAGAGGGTGTGACCTATGTATGCATACAAAAATGTAAAATTTAATTACCCATGTGTTGAATAAGATATGCACAAAGTGATGAAGTCTGCTATGGATTATCCTAGTCTCTGAGTGTTGAATTAAGACAGCAAAAAACACCAGTGAATGATTGGTACAGTAGCTGTTCATATTTTATGCTTTACACCGCATGCTGACAGATAAAAGTGATGAATGCATTGGCAATGTCATAAAGCAATATACTATACTCTACATGCAAATCAAGAGGATGTAGACATGCTACTGCCATGTGTGAAGGACATGTGGCAACTGAACATGTGGTCACAGCAATATTCTTCCAAATCAGATCATCTCTGGTCCATGGTTGTCACATGAAGTGTTTGTGTTAGCCATGTCCCTATTAGTATTAAGGATCATATTTTCAGAATCAGAAAAGAGGTATGACAGAATACTGCTGCAACACAGAGATTAATCCTCACAATGTAATGAAAAAGACTTGACATGACACAATTAGTCAAGCGCCTTGTGTATGCTATAAACTTGGAAAAAACCTGTTTCTTGAAAACATCATTGCTTACCAGTTAGCAACTTACTTGGTTCCCGATGGGAAATTGCATTGCAAACAAGTAAGTTGCTAACTGAGTTAGCAACGATAATGTCGATAAACGTACCCCTGATCAAGTAACTGCCAATGTAATCCAAATGTTGCACTGCTCAGCAGTGGCCAATGGATATCACAACAAGCCCTTGCCATGCTGAAATACACAAAAAAAACGATAGCATCAACTGAAGTACTGATGTTTTCATTCGCCTAACAGTATTTTCCCAGGTGAAGTTTGGTCAACTCTGCAGTGGAAATCCCAATAACCTGCGCAGAGAATATGACTGTTGTGGTTGGGGTTGTGGGCACTATGATGCAACTTAAAAACGCTTTTAAATAACAGAAAATGAAAGAAAACATATTGTCAGTCCTCTGTTTCAAGCAAATAAAGTAGTTAACAGTTTCCTACTGTCTATTCTATCTTCATAAATGTGCATATTGGTCCTGTTGGTGTATCAGTGGTCTACCAATTTAGTTCCGTGATAGGCTACATTAGAACCCAATGGAACAAAAAAAAGTTAACATTGTTCACGTTTGTTTTTGTACAGAAATGGGGGAAGACACAAGGGCATTGACATAGCTTGCAATGACGGGACCACAGTCTACGCACCGTTTGATTTGACGCTGACACGCAAATCTAGTCCGTATAGATTCCCAAAACCACACCAAAAAATTATCAACAATGGGGTGGCTTTCACTGGTGAAGGTTGGCCATGTTCATTTTTCTCTCCCATGCAGCACAACAATACTGAGAGCATTATTCTCTATGATTTTGTAGCAACCAAAGAAATCCAAGACATTATACATTCAATTAATTGAATTAACCCATAGTCGCCATCAAGTATCTCTTTTTCATTCTCTCCTGATATTCCTTACACAGAGCAAAACTAACATGGAAGATTTTAGTGAATTACTTTTAAAATCCCTACAGTATGTGCTGCAGAGCCTATAACTAGAACGGTGATGACCAAGTCTTAATCAGTTCAGTAATCTGCACAAAGAAGCTATCCATTCTTAAAGAATTAAGATTAGGAAAGCAGTTGTCTTGAGCATGTCTTATATGACTACTAATGGTGTTGTTGATCTTCTCCTCTTGATAGGCGACTTCAAAGGTCTGTGTGTGAAGATGTTTTACCTGAAGCCAGACAAGATTCGAGGTTTTGTAAAGAAGGGTCAGAGGATTGGTGTGATGCTTCCCATGCAGAAGGCTTACCCCAGAATGACATCTCACACACACGTGCAGTTGTGCAACAGGTCGAACCCAACCAGTACTTTTGAAAATCCTGCATTCCATCACACATCATGTGACACTCACCCAAAGATGTATTTTTTAATCCTTTTTAACCCCTTTACGCACACCGAACTATGGTCTGCGTACATTGCAGATCTTGATGTTTTCACAGAAAATACATGAACATGAAATGGATTTCCTGGTTGGCTGAGACATGATGTCAAGTTAAGCCCATTTTAAAGAAATATGATAAAGAAATATTCCACTGCGTCTTTGAAGATTGTCCTTTATGTATACTAAAGCAATACAGTGATACGCCTACTCCCTGTGCTTTGTTATATTTTCACTGACACTTTTTTGTTTGCATTTTCCTTATAAGAAAATTTGATTCTCTTTGTTTTGAATATAATTGTGTTGCTGTATGTTCGATGAAAAATGTCAATAAGTTAGTAAAGTTGTCATTAACCTGTGTTCCTAGTCTCCTTTTATTGAGATGAAAAAAAAAACCTCACACTAAGCTATGTCTTACTACATACCACAGGGCTGGCCTGACTCAATAATATGGCAGATTATTTTATTAGTTTTATTACTTATTAATCGCCAATCAACTCATAATGGTGTGAAAGACACTACTGAAAGGACCACATTAGTATAAAATAAGAAGAAAGAACACTGTTGAACCTTGGGGACCATGTTGACCTTGGCCAGGACACCGCAACAGCATAGTGTACTGTTCACTGAAGAGAGTCGGATCAACTTGCACAAACATGACAGTTGTTAAAGATGGCCTCTCAACGTCATTTAATTAATATTGCCGTGTTCCCAATTGTTATTGAATGTGTTACGCGTTGGTCCTGTTTTAAAAAAAACGTTCTGGTTGCTTTGTTTCAAGACGTTTTTGCAAGCTGGCAAGGTGGCTTGTGGAGAAACGAGAGAGTGTTCCGTGTTTCTCGTGGAAATGCGTCTCTGATTGGCTCACTCCTCCTGCTCTCGAAGAAACGCGTCTCTGATTGGCTCAGTCCTCCAGTTCTTGGAGAGAATGTAATGGGAAACAGAGTCGCCACTTCCCCGGGTGGTACTGCACTATAGGGGCGCCAACGGAGGCGTGCAGGCTCCATTCAGGGCTGTGCTCTTTCGACAGCGACCCCTAGGTGAGCTGCAGGCACGGAGCAACCAGAGTGAGCTGGCTTTATGTATGAGGCTTTGTGCTGTGTGTGTACCTGAGAGTAGCAACCAGCTGATAGCTAAGCTAAGCTATGTTTCGGGCAACCAGACGTTGCTTGTTTTGAAAACAAGCAGAAAAAAATTACTCGACATGTTTTTAGATAAATGGGTCGATATAAACCTTTGTGGGCAACGCCTTCTTTCGACGTGACGAAACACAGAAAGGCTTTCGTGATTCGCTCGTTTCTCTGCATTATTTATGTAAATTGGGAAACACCGGGAAACACAGCCAGGAGAGTTGACGCACCGCTATGAGAGCCTTGCAAGTGAGTTTAACTTGGGGTGACCGTCCGATCTTCGAAAGGAGTGAGTAAAACTGAGTTTTATCGGAAGTTGGCCTTTAACATTAGGAGCATGTGAGGTGAATAATACTTCTATGCAGGGCTAGCTTTGACTGGGCCAAGGACAAAATCAGTTGACAGGGCCACCACCAATACCAAACAATGTAATGAGGACCCAATTATTGGCCCTGTCTCTCTCTGGGCCTGGGACAACTGACCTGCTTGTCAAACCCTGCTATTGGTTGACATGGTTAATGTGTTTTGTGGCTATCATTGTCATTCCACGCCCTGGCTATTGAACATACAGTATATCCACACAATTTTGTCTCAAAAACGTCTGAAAATATTACTTAGTGTTCTATAGACATTCAAGAGAAAAGAATGAACTCTCCTTTTGAGTGAAGTGATATGCTTTCCAGCTTACAGACAGGCAATTTTCTTTAGCCATTGCTTTTTTCGGCAAAGTTCTCAAGGCCATAATGAAACAGGCTCTAGGCTACAATATAGAAGGATGCTCATACAAGAATTCCTTTGCATGCTCATACAAGAATAGGCGTAGTCTGCTGAAATATGCTCATGTAAGGTCTGATCCCACATCTTCACATAGCCTGTAGTCAACTGTACAGCTGTGATATTGTGCTATTATATATAAAGACATGTAGTTGTTGTTGTTGTGCACACTTCACCATCCAACATAAAACACATTCATTGTGTAGAAAAATAAAAATGGAAAGTCAAACCTTTGGCATTATTTGGGAAATTACAAGCTTACCGTATATAGAAGGAATGCTCAGTAGGCCTATATTTTCTCATCTCTTCAATTTCCCAGTCTGATTGATAGGCTATTTCTTACACAAGAACTATTATATTGCAGCACAAATTATATAAGATATTCCCTGTTAATTAAAACAGACAGTTATGATGTCTTATTTACAGTGCTCTGTTTCGTTGCTCTTCTAATGTTGACACTGTTATCAGTAGGATTTTCTTTTTTGCTTGTAGAAATTCTTTGTTTTAAGCTGTGGTACATGAAACCAGACAAGTACTATGCATGCCCCTGTTTGTGGTGCGCGCGCACCTGTGTGTGTATATGTTTGTGTTCAGTCAAGTTCAGACCAAGAAACTTTTATTTGTCCCATCAATGGACAGATTCAGGCCTGCCCCAATGATAAAACATTGTGCTCGCCCATGTGTGTGTGTGTGTGTGTGTGTGTGTGTGTGTGTGTGTGTGTGTGTGTGTGTGTGTGTGTGTGTGTGTGTGTGTGTGTGTGTGTGTGTGTGTGTGTGTGTGTGTGTGTGTGTGTGTCAGCGCGTGTGTGCGTGCATGACAGCATCCCTGTGTGCGTGCGTGCGTGCATGCATGCATGCGTGTGGGAGTGGTTTGGATGAGGATACTTTCCGTTAAAGACCTATTGTCCTCAGTGTACATAAAAACACCTAAGCTGTAGTCCCATATTCAAACACCCCAGTCACACACCTGCAGTAGTTACATTACAGATCATCACTGGAAACAAAGAGAAGAATGAAGCTCATAGTCATACTGGTGCTTCTGTTGTGGAAGGGTATGTCATACAGCTGTTATAATGGGCTACACTGTGGATAGAAGAAAGCATGACTCTAAGCTGCTGTTATCAGTGTTGTCTTTGACTATGCTGGCTGGTAGAAGTTGTGAATGTAGTTGTAGTACTATGCTTTGGTAATGTACTGTATTACAAGTCAGAAATGGGGGAGAAAGTAACATGTTGTACTGAATATGTCACGATAATCTTCTAAATCCATTCATCACCAATGGTTATTGTGACATAAAGGGCTTAGCCAATTATTCACATTGAAGTCAGAAAAAAACAGACTTTATTGTCTCTGGTGTTAGGTCATTACAGCTCTAATAAAAAAGACAATGTTTTCATCTGACAAAAAGAGAAGTAGGCCTATCTTGTACTGTCAATAACATATTGATCAAATTGTTTAATGCACAGCCACTGGATTGTAAGAAGTTGGGTGTGTCAATATAACTAATTTAGAGTTGAAATGAATTCAATTTCAGATAACAACTGGTCCTACTAAAAATGTTTTTACTCAGTGCAACGTTTGCCAATTCTATTCAGTATTGTGTGAATATCAACACTGGGATGTGAAGAAATCATCTAGCTACAGTTACACTGGACACCTGCAACATTTTACACTGACTTTTGACTCCACTGTTGGAGTGATTTGCCTCTCCACACTGTTGTAAATCTATCTGGGGTTATAAAGGTTTACTCTGGAAGTTTGATACTCCATTGGTTTGTTGGATATCAGTACTGTAGGCCTATAGACATAAAAACACAAATGAAAAATATAGCGTCATAGTTCTTGGCATAACTTCTGTTTTCATTTTTTAGAGACCCAGCCTTTCTTCATGGCTCGCCAGGCAAAATTTGGTCGACTGTGCACCAGAGTCTTTTTCAACAAAGTCAGAGATTGTGATAATTACGGCTGTGGAGGCTATGGTGCGGGCAGGAGGTAAAAGACATAGACGCATGAATGACACCAGGACTGGACTTGTTATCTGACACACATTTTCCTGGTGGGCCAACAGTCCTCAGGGACCGAAGCTTGTGTGTTTTTTGTTTTTTTTTACCTTAGAGATCGGACCACAATTTAGCTGAGGTGGCTTATTGGTGCCTCCTTAACACGCTGGACTGAGCCCATCATTCATGGCTCATACCACGCCAACTGAACAAATCTCCATGCACTCTGCATTTTTTGAGTGTGTGGAGATTGGTTCAATTGGCGTGGACTGATCTTTATAGTATGTAGTGGTCTATTCCAACAGTGCTCGAGTCATTTATCTGGTCCCAGTTCAGCCCTGGATGACACACAAGAAGTCAAAGGCTGCTAGTCCATAAAATAGTAAACCGTACACACTGTGAATGAGAAAGGAAGTTTTCTTCATGAGGTGGTATCTGATGTCCCTGTTGATATAGGCTAACAATGCCATACAATCAGTTGCAGTGCAAACACATAATGAAGCTGAACAAAATAGAAACATTTTTTTAAGGAATTAAAATTTACTTTTTTACAGATCGAATGGAAACCAGAGAACACATGAGGGCATTGACATAAAATGCAAGGATGGTGCCACAGTCCGTGCACCATTTAAATTGACTCTGGAGGGCGTATCCGTTCCTTATCGCTGGCCTGCTCCTTCCCCCAAAGATCAGATCAACGACGGGGTAAAAATCATCGGAGCAGGTTAGCCATTGTCATTTTCAAGAGCAGAATGTTATTCTTAACGTTAATTTTCATTGTGTAGATAGAAGCATTTCACTCCATAAAATAGAAAGACAAATAATTTGAACACTTACTAGCTTAAATAGAAGGAATGCCCAATAGCCTTTAGTTCCCAGTCTGATTGATAGGCGATTCCTTACACAAGGCCCATATTGCAGCACAAAATACACGACAGTATTAGCTATTTTAACCCCTCCCTAATAATAAGTATAAGGCAGACAGTTGTGATGTCTTCTTGACAGTGCTCCATCTTGTTGATTTTGACACTGTTATCAGTAATTATTATATGGTGTGACGTCATCGGTCGAATGCTCCATTCATTTCAACGGGGCTCCCCAACGTTCGCACGTCTGTTATTTTTCGATAACGGACGGGTTGGTCTATAACAGACCGCTGTCAATGGCAACAAGACTTTTCACTGCTAAAGCGACTTTTCAACAAGACTCTAATCAGCTGCTGTGATAGACAACACCTGTTGTCCTGGCTACCTAGCTGTTGCCTAGCGGTGTTCCACAACGGCACTGTTTTGTTTTGCGCAGCAACAATCTTAACCCTATCGCGCCGGATGCATCATATATGTCTCATCAAATTCAAAGCCCTCTCCACGCTGACACAAAAAAAAATCGATCTGAAAAACATCCTGCGTGTCATTTCCAAACGTCCTGCAGTACACGGAAACCGCCACAAGAGAGCAGCGGTCGACAACAAGTTGACCACAGCTCGGCGAAAAACAGGAAAATGGGGTAGAAGCGGTTTCCCTGACCGACGCTGAGATTTCGTCAAATTGCATAAGGTTTGTGTACAAATTTCCGAAATATAACTCTACATCCTTTAATTTGAACACTTGCTTTGTGCAATTAAGCAAGGAAGAGTTTATATTTTTACACCGTGTTGCAGAGAGATCGTGCTAAAACTGATGAGACATATAAGCACCATCCGGCGGTGGCAGGAAGTCAGCCATCAATGCATTTGCTCCATAGGGAAACTTACAAAGCACACCACGACGATCGTTTAACAAAACACACAAGTTGTTTTACTTCAAGACAAAGATATTGCCTTAAGAAACAGGTTTTACTTGCAATTTTGAAAATGTAATGCAAAATGTTGAAATTATGATCTCGTAAAAAATGCATTGAAGTGAATGGAGAAATGGTCCAATTGTAGTAATGGACCCATATATTCAAATTACACATCAAAAATGAATAATGATCTATATTACACTCATAAATAGGTTGTTGAGCATTCGATCAGCTATGTTTTTACATAGATTTTAAAAAATTACCCAACCAGGCTGTGGGAAATGTAAAATATGGTCCTGCTAAAACAAGGATAGGCTTAAAAAAATGGCAGGATCTCACTAAATATCTAAAGATAATCCTCAAATTAAATTGTCTGACAACTTTTTTAAATTAAAAAAAAAGTTGTAAATGCATTAAAAGTCATTTTTCAATGGTCATGAAATTGGAATTTTCATTCATTAAAAGCCTGATGCATCATATATGATGCATTAAATATCTCAGCGACCTTAACAAAATTTTGATTTTTTTTTTTACATTTCTTATAAGGGACCAATATTGAAGCAAATTCCAAAAAATTTGAATTTTCTCTCATTGCTTTCATGGTTCAGGTTTCACAGGGTTAACATTAAATAGGTCTAAAGAAATGTCCCCGCCATGTGTGAATCATTTAAGTATATCCATATAATAAGCGGGTTAACTTTCGGCGAGTCGGTCGCTTTGTGGAATAGCAGCACTTCAGAGAGAACAAGACCCCTCCGCTCCGCGTCGGGGTCTAAAGATTCTCTCTGTCGTGCTGCTATTCCACGGTAGCGACCTTCTCGCCGAACGTTAACCCTTACGTATTTATCTCTTTTTTGCTTGTAGAACCAAAATTCCAAGATCTGTGTGTCAAGCTGTTCTACGTGAAGCCAGACCAGTACTCTGGCACTCTGGAGCAGGGTGCTAGGATCGGTGTGATGCTCAACATGCAGGACGTCTACCCTGGTATCACATCTCACATTCATGTCCAGATGTGTGACAAATCTGACCCAACTAAGTATTTTTGAAACTGCCAAATTCTACAAACGACAATACAATGGTGTCTGACATGTTCTGACAGAAAACATATGAACAGACACTGTATTTCCTGTTTGTGATATCCTCCTTATGATGATGGCATATTTTCTGATCAACAACGTTGAGTAGGCCTATTGGTCAAGCCCATTTATGAGAATATGATGAAATATTCACTTGCTTCTCTATATAGAATGTCTTGTTTTGCAGTCAGAAAATACATCGATACTTATTATCCTTTGTGCTTTGCATAATTACATTACATCACATTATACTTCGCTGACGCTTTTATCCAAAACGACTTACAGTTATTTAAGGTACAGGGTATTGGATACAGTCACTGGAGCAGTGTGGTTTAGGTGCCTTGCTCAAGGGACTTCAACCAGGGAGTGAGATAAGGAGTTGAAGGGTGTGATTCGAACCTGCAACCCTCTGATCTAAAGCCTATCTCCTCAACCACCACCACCCACTTAGATTGCACTTTTTGTTTGCATTGGTCTGCATTGGTTGCTCTGTGTCAGTTCTGTTTGATACCTTGCCTGATATTCAATGATAAATGCAGGGGAAGAAAGGAACCAAGTCCTTTCCCGAGACGCACCAGATTGTGAAGTGCAAGAGCGCGGAGGATAT